>NC_053492.1:27775960-28080241 GCF_905171775.1 Rana temporaria
CCAAATATGGAAGGGAGTCTGAGTGCCAAATAAATCTATATGATTTTTTTAGAGAAGAGATCGTGGTTTCATCTAATGATATGTTCAAGGCCTGTGACTTTTCGTGATTTATGTTAAGTCCCGAGATGGTGGAGAATGATTTAAGTATAGCATTTAAATTGGGGAGAGTAGTGATGGGGGATGAAACCAACATCAGAATGTCGTCTGCAAAAAGGACACATTTATGTTCACTGGTGCCACATTTAATAACTTGGATGTCTATGGAGGAACACATTTTTATTGCTAGAGGTTCCAGGGCTAAAACAAAAATAAGTGGTGACAGTGGACAACCTTGTCGGGTTCCTCTATGAATGGAAATGGGGTTTGAGCAGTATCCTTTTATCATCAAGGTTTACTAGAGGTATACACAACATATAACAGTAATACCTATTGTAAGCGTTCCACTGTTTTGGATACCCCCTCACTTGTTAATTCATAGAACTAATTTTGGGAGATTGTGTCCTTCTACTAGTAGACATCTCTCTAATGTACAGATTCAGATGTTGCTTGCACATGAGGATGCTGTCCTTTGAGGATTCTAAAAAGATCACTTTGTACCTTCAAAATGTCCCTGCGCACCGGCGCCGAATAGAGCCGACCCGAGCTTCCTTCGGGAAGTCGTGACGCGCTGTGTGCGCCGTCGTTTAGCATGTCAATCAATTGGCATGTCAATAGGAACACCCTCTCCCGCGGGATTCCCTACCCGGAAGCCGCGGTGAATTCCAAGGCTAAACGCTATCTACGGAAAAGAAAAAAAAAAGATCAGTGTAATTTTATATGCACAACTGGGCTGGATGCAGTGTTCGAAATTTTTTATAGGGTGAACCTCCACTTTAACCACTTCACCCCCGGAGGATCTGGCTGCCAAATGACAGGGCCACTTTTTCGCTTTAACTGATAATTCCATGTGGCTCCCAAACCAAATTTACGTCCTTTTTTTACTACAAATAGAGCTTTCTTTTGGTGGTATTTGATTACCTCTGCGGTTTTAATTTTTTGCGCTATAAACAAAAATAGAGTGACAATTTAAAAAAATATATATATATTTTGTACTTTTTGCTACTGTATAATAAATATCCCCCTTTTTTTTAAAAAAAAGCAAATAAGCGTTTATTGATTGGTTTGCGCAAACGTTATAGCGTCTATAAAATAGGGGATAGATTTATGCCATTTTTATTAATATTGTTTTTTACTAGTAATGGCGGCGATCAGCGATTTTTATTGTGACTGCGACATTATGGCGGACAGATGTATACAAAAGTACTCCTGCGCTGTTCGTATGCTAAAAGAATTAAAGGGACACTGCTGCAAACACCTAGTGATCTATCCTAATAGAAAACAATGTGACAAATGAAAAAGGTGATGGTGTCTGCGCTGTGAGGCAAAGGGATGGAAAACGTGAAAAAGAAAGGGGGGAAAAAAGGGCGATACACTGAATATGTGAACGTAAAAGTTGCCTCAAATAGCCGTTATATAATCCAAATAGTAGCGAGTAACAATAATCCAAATAATAGTGAATAAGTGAAACAGAATCAATAATAGTATAAATCATACAACACAGTATAACATGTGGATGGATACATATACCTATACACAATAGGATGTAGTATGGTATGCCAAAACATACACATTTACAAGGAGTGCATATAATAAAGTGAATAAGTGAAAAAAATTATGAATAAGAGTCTCTATATCGTGATCCCAAAGCCTAGTGTTGAAGGATGGAAAACACTTCAAAGTGCAGAAACCTCTTGTGGCTCTTATCTGCTCGCCTCACCGCTGTTGTACTAACAGCCTAGTAATCCTCAGTTACACCAGGTGGCACAATCTTTCTGGAGGTACACTTGGAGGACCCAGTTCCAGGTAGACACATGTAGAGAAATAACAGGAAGGTATATAGTGTAATTCTGTGACCCTTGTGATTTAGAATACAATGACAACGCACTCAAGATGCAGAGCCTATCTCCACGAGTGCCGAGCTCGTAACAGATCCTGCTTGTCTTGTCTTATCTTATTCCTCCTTATCTCATGGGCTCACACTTGCGGCAAACAGTGGTTCAGAGAGTGGTAGTGAAGTAGAGAGGAGAGAGGAGACACATCGCATAATCCCATTGCAAACAGATTTATTGATAAAAACAATGTCACAATGTCAGAATGTGCAATGTCCGGTGCTTCAATCCCGACGCGTATCGTCACGTCACGTGACTTCATCAGGGGACACATCGAACACTTTTGACACTATTTTGGGACCATTCACATTTATATAGCGATCAGTAGACATGTGCACAACAAAAAATTGCTTTTTTTTAATTTCGTTTCATCTCGTTCCGTAGATTCGTAAAGATTCGTAATTTCGTAAGACGCAAGTTTTTCTATTCCGACCCGTTCGTATTTACGTAACAGTTTTATTTTCGTTTATACTGAATGATTCGTAAGTCTGTCTAATTTATTTTCGTTGATTCGAAATTCGTAATTTTGTTAGATAATAATTTTCATTTAATGGATTCGTAATTTTGTACTTTCGGAAATACATTGCGGCGCGGTCATTCATAATCTCGTATTTTAGTTTCATTTTAAACTCGCGGCTAATCCATATTAAAGCCTCGTACACGTGGTCTGACTTTTTGCCAGCAAACTTCAAAATTAGCACGTTTTCAAAAAAATCCGAGCGTGTGTACGCTCCATCAGACAAACTTTTTCAGTTTTCATCGGACAAAAGTTCGCTCTGCAAACGGACAAACTTTTCGGCAACAAAAGTCCAGCCAACTCCCTGTGGACAAAAATCCACGGAAAAGTTTGTTTGAAGTCCGATCGTGTGTATGAGGCTTTACACTGTCCAATGTGACTCAGCACAAAAGAGATAAGCTGATTGGCTAAGATATTAAGTAAGATACATCACTCACTAACTACACTGCCCAATGCCCATTCGAAAGAGCGATTCGAGTACACACATTTACGAACAAACAAAGAAACGGATTTACAAAACACACAAATGAAAATACGAACATACGAATGAAAATATGAATATACGAAATTACGAACAGACAAAGGATTTAAAATACGGAATGCAAATCGTTCGTTATAGATGTCATTTTCGTTCTTTTGATGTTTCAGTGTTTCGTATTGTAGTAAGTTTGTCCAATCGTACGTTCATATTTTCGCTTGTTCGTTATTTTGCTTATTCGTAATTCCATAATTTTTGTAATTAAGTACCTTTAGCTATTCGGATGTTCGAATTGATCCGAATGTACGAATACTAACAAATTTGTACGAAAATCCATGCATTACGAAAGGAAACGCACATGTCTAGCGATCGGTGCTATAAAAATGCACTGATTACTGTATAAATGTGACTGGCAGGGAAGGGGTTAACACTAGGGGGCTAGGAAGGGGTTAAGTCTGTCTTAGTGAGTGATTCTAACTGTGTGGGGGTGGGGTTTACTGTGACACAACAGTGATCACTGCTCCCGATGAGAGGGAGCAGACGATCAGTGTCCTGTCATTAGGCAGAAAAGGGAGATGCCTTGTTTACACTGGCCTCTCCTCATTATCGTCCTCCCTTCTCCGACCATTAGAGCAGCACCCTGCCATCCTCTTGACTTCGCCCACCACAGAGCGCCACCCTGCCCCTCCCTGACCCCACCTACCACCGAGGGGAATCCTGCGCCTCCTCCTCCCTTCACCGAATCACAGAACTGCAAAACTGCCTGTCGTCCTGACTCCGCCCACCACAGAGCAGTGGTCACCTGGTGACACGCGGGGTCCGGTGATCTCGGTGCTGCTCAGTGGTATGAAGATGATGGACGTCGGGGCCCCCAGAAGGGCCAAGAGTAGTTTGGCGATGGTCTGGAGGCCCCCCGTAGTGCAGAGCCAGATCCTCCCTCTGCAGTCTCTGAACCCCAGGTGCTGGCAGCGGTGGAGTATGCTGTGAGGGGGAACATCATCACTAAAGTTAGAAGATCGAGAGAGAGCTGCAGAGGGTGAGTGGCTGCAACTACCAGGGGAACTACAACTACAAGCATGACAGGGGGACTACAACTACAAGCATGACAGGGGGACTGCAACTACAAGCAAGACAGGGGGACTACAACTACAAGCATGACAGGGGGACTACAACTACAAGCATGACATGGGCACTACAACTACCAGCATGACAGGGGGACTACAACTACCAGCATGACAGGGGGACTACAACTACAAGCATGACAGGGGGACTACAACTACCAGGGGGACTGCAACTACAAGCATGACAGGGGGACTACAACTACCAGGGGGACTACAACAACCAGAATAATAGGGGGACTACAACTACTGACATGACAGGGGGACTACAACTACCAGCATGACAGGGGGACTACATCTACCAGCATGACACGCTGTAAATTAGATATATTGTACTTTCATTCTTGAGAGTAGGTGTGTAAATTGGGGCAACCTTGTAGGGGCCCCATAGCATCACTTTGCCCAGGGGCCCATGATGCTATTAAGATGGCCCTGAGGGCAGGGCCAGGGCTGGAGTGACATGCAGCTTATGTGAGGAGCCCTGACCAATCCCCACTTGGTATTGGCAGGGGCAGGCCTCCCATATAAGCAGAGCTAACAGCTCACTGGGGAGGAGTTGAAGTAGAGAATGGAGTCCTAGATAGTAGCAGGAGGCCATCCCCATCTGGGGGGGTGCCCAACACATAGGAGCCCGGAAGATCTGGGAGGGAGCCTCAACCTTACTTACACGGTCATGGAAGAGGTCTCCTGGAACAGAGGGGCTGGAGAAGCTATGGGTAAGGATGTCCGGTTAAAGTTCTCTACCATGGACTCGGGGGAAGGTGAAGGTCGGTGAGTGTGACACAGTGGATTTTTTAGAGGAGGCATGCCAGGGGAGCTGGGTGTGAGGCCAGAGGAGAGACTGTGGGAATCATGTTAAGTCACTGCAGCCTACGGGCGCAGGATTTGCAGGCCAGACTATCTGGGATCAATAGTCCACCAAGTCAAAGCTGACAACTTACTAGGCCTCCAGGGAGGGGTACTGCAGGCCTCTGGCCTAGTAGCTGTAGTCAACTACCACCAAGTATGACCAATTACAGCCAGCAAGTGGGGGTTATTCAGAGTGATCCCCTTTTGTCAGTATGAAGAGGATGGAACAAAGAGAGACTAAAGCCTCGTACACACGGGCTAGAATCTCGTCAGGAAAAAAACGTTGTTTTTCCTGATGAGATTCTTGGCAAGAATCCCTTGCCGCCCAAGTGCCGCCCGACCGCGGTTCTCTTGAAAGGCAAGAATGCGGTGACGTCATCGCGTACGACGAGCATGCGCTCATCACATTCAATGCCATCGCGTCCTGACCACTAACTAGAAACATAATTTCCTGCTTGTGTGATTGGCTCACCAATTTTCCCAGAAATCTGCCTAAGATACAAGTCAGATTTTAGGCATCCCTTGCAACAAACATTTCATTTTTTGAAAGATAGTTTCAATAGAAACCCATCTAAAGGGATGATTTCCCCATTAATGCCCTCTAGCTCCACACCTGACAGTTAATTATCAAACCACTCCCATTAGACCTACTCAGAACAGAGGCACAGAGAAACACACAGGGATTTTTTCAGAATAACAAAAGGTAGGATTCTGTAACAAAGTTTTAATAATTCTTGCAACGTACATAGATCACCCGGGGGGGAAAGTTTTTTCTCAACAAAAGTGGCGTTACGCTTTAAAAACATCAAAGGCATTGAGCACTATAGTGCAATAGCGTCAGTGGAACTGAACATCAAGCCCCATCCACACTATCAGTTTTCCTGCTGGTTTTCTCTTCAGGTTTACCAAAACAATGTACAGTAGTGCAAGGGCCTGCCTGATTGCATACAAATTGAAACTCTTGAGGTTTGACCTTATATTAGATGGTTTTGGTAAACCTGAAGAGAAAACCAGCAGGAAAACTGATAGTGTGTATGGGGCTTCAGGATGGGACTATTCTATCTATATTTGTCCTGAGGGATGGTATGGGATTATTGTAATATTATATGTAATACAAAGCTTGGAGAGCCAAAAATGATAGGTTATAACATATATCACGGGATACTAGAGTTGATATTATGCGATTAATTTCCTTTTACATATTGATATGGGTTGTGTCGATGAGGACCTTAAGGGTCCGAAATCTTTTATGAAAAAAATAATAAATGAAGCCTGAATGAAAAACATAATAAAATTAGGTGGAGGAGGGAAGACGACACTTGGTCATTATGTATATATATATATATATATATATATATATATATATATATATATATATATATATATATATATATATATATATATATATATATGTATATATATATATTATATATTCAGTAGAGAAACAATTATTTATAACAAAAAGAATAGAGTGCAAAAGTAAAATTGTAAGGATAACTCAAATCAGAGTTGCAACCACTATTTCCTCATTGAGGCCTCCAGGCGTAAGAGAATCCAAGGTGTAGATCCAAAATGTTTCCCTCTGGCAGAGATGTTTAAAATGCTCCGCCAGTGGGAATGAGCTAGGGATGGATGGGATCTGTAACCCACACCTTGAGGCCTGTGGAGGATTTTTCATGATGTCCTAGAAAGTGTCAGGGCACACTGTGCTTATCATCACCTCCCTTTACCAGGCAGCGGTGCTCTCCAAGTCTTTTCCTGAATGTGTAGATGGTTCTCCCAACATAATGTAGATCACAGGGACAAATAAGACAATAGACAACACATTCCGTAGAACAATTAAAGAAACTCTGGATGTGATATGTTTTACCCTTGGCCAACTCCTTTTGGCCATGGGTAACATGTTTACATGTTAAACATAGTGTCTTACGACATTGATACATACCCACTATAGGGATTTGGCATAAGGTTTGTGCGGGGCAGATGTGATTGGATTTGAGTTTGCTAGGAGCCACTGAATTGTTAACACTTCTGGCTTTTCTACAGGAGAACTTGGGTTTGATCAGAATAGTGGATTGGATATGTTGGTCCTCCAGAAGAATAAGCCAGATAAATTCAGATTGAAAGCTTGGTCTATGAGCGGCTCTGGGAAGTCTTCCTCAATAAAATTTTGTTTTAAAAAAGCCCCCAGTGCAATGTAATCTATTTCCCTGGTACAGTTTATGCACAATCGACAGAACTGACTCTTGGGAATGTTATTGATTCACCCAGGGTGGTGGCAACTGTGGTGGTGTAGAAACTAGTTATTGGCTGTGGGCTTAGTGTAGTTTTTAGTTTGTATGCAACCTTCATGATGAAAACTGTCAGATCTGAAAAGGCTAATTAGGTAGGATCATGTATGAAGCTGAAGGAAAGGCTGTATGCATTGGAGTTATAGTGTTTGACAAACTCCAAAAACTGAGACTCTGGGCCATCCCAGATGACAATGATGTCATATATATATCTCCCATAAAAAATAATTTTGGAGATATAGGGATTATTTGCCAGATATAATTGGCCTTCCAGAGGCCCATGGTGAGGTTTGCATAACGGGGGTAAAATGTGCACCAATTGCCTACCCATCACCTGTAAATAGAATTTTCCGTCAAACTCTAAATAATTATGTGTCAACAGAATTCCGCCTGAATTGTGCCTGCTGTGGGTTGAGTGGTGAATCATCTGAGAGGAAACCTGTTACAGCTCTTAAACCTATAGAATATGGAATTGAATTGTACAAATTTCCGATAAGACCCCTGCCCGCAAACACCCACAACCACCTAAGTGTACATATTCACCAGCACACCATGGCTCACCAAATTCTGTCCAACTGTTTATTTCATTGAAAGAGATCACCTTACAGAGATAAGTGCAATATTTCGTAACTGCACAGTTGTTCCAAAACATTGCACTTATCTCTGTGAGGTGATCTATTTCAATGGTAATCGCTGCAGCACCCACCATTTTTAAGAGCCATACTTGCCAGGAATGTGTGCGATAGGAAAATTTACAAGACCCCCACAACCAACTGCCACGGTTTTGGGGATGAGTCCCGTGTCCCCATCAACATAGAGACAAAGTGATTTAGGGTGGGGGGCAGAGCCCCCCTCTCCCAAGACACCCACCCCCTTATGTTGAGGGCATGTGGCCTGGTATGGTTTAGGGGGGTGCTCGCTCCTTCCCCTTCTTCCCTGACCTGCTGGGCTGCATGCTCCCGCCCCAGTGTGAAAGGGGCCTAAATAGCTTCCTTTACCTTAGTGCTGTCCTCCTTCACTTACCTTATCCTTCAATTTTGCTTTTAAATGTCCTTATTTCTTCTGAGAAATGCTCACTTCCTGTTTTTTCTGTCTGTAACTCACCACCGTAATGCAAAGCTTTCTTCCTGGTGTGGAGAAAGCCTCTTGAGGGGGGAGGGGGCGAGCAGGCAAGTCAGGACACTCTCTACTTTGCAGATAGAGAAAAGAGCTGTGTGTTAGTGGGTGTCCTGACACTCCTGCTCACCCCCTCCCCCCTCAAGAGGCTTTCTCCATACCAGGAAGAAAGCCTTGCATTATGGTGTGGAGTTACAGACAGAAGAACAGGAAGTGAGCATTTCTCAGAAGAAATAAGGACATTTAAAAGCAAAATTGAAGGATGAGGTAAGTGAAGGAGGACTGCACTAAGGTAAAGGAAGCTATTTAGGCCCCTTTCACACTGGGGCGGGTACCGCGGTGGTGGTATAGCACCGCTAAAACTAGCGGCGCTATACCGTCAGAATTTTTTTTTCTTTTACAACCCCTTTAAGTCTATAGGTTTGTTTGTATTCTTGTATGGGAAAAGAAAGAAAGTTTACCGCTGAGAGGTCCCAGAGAACTGCAAAGTGGAGTCCAAACTCTTGGTTGCAGGCACCGCAATAGTATGCAAAAATGTATAAGAAAGAACCGGGACGGCCGCACTCCAAAAATAAAAATGTGTTCCTTTTAATAAAAACTGGTCACAGCGAAAAATCAGGAAAAAGGGCTAACGCGTTTCACACTCTCATACATTGCTTATTCATAGCTTAATAGCTATGAATAAGCACTGTATGAGAGTGTGAAACACGTTAGCCCTTTTTCCTGATTTTTTGCTGTGACATCCATGTTGTGACCAGTTTTAATTAAAAGGAACACATTTTTATTTTTGGAGTGCGGCCGTCCCGGTTCTTTCTTATACATTTTTGTTTGTATTCTTGCCTTAGATATTGCCGCCACAATTTCCCCCTCTGCCATCCTCACTTACAGTATAGCTTCTATGGTTTCCGTGAGGATAAAGTCAATTCTAGAATAGGAGAGGTAGGAGGGAGAATAGTATGATAAGTCTTTTTCTGTTCTATGTTGACATCTCCAGGTCATACGAGTGCAAAAGATGATTGATGGTGTGGTGTGGAGGTCTCTTGCCTGTAGATGAGTCCAGGGAAGAATTTTCAATTACGTTACCGCTTTTTGCAGAATAGGATTTTTGTGAAGAGTTCCTTACAGAACCTAAGCTGCTTAGAGTTTGGGGCATATACATTTACAATAGTATATTTCCAGTTTGGTTGATTTTGCAAGTAAGCATGTGAAAACGTCCTAGGGGGTCTGAAATTTCTGAGTGTAGCTTAAAGGTCACGAGTCTCTGATAGCTGTAAGGACTCCATTTTTCCTTCGGGCGTTAGAGGCTGAAAATAAGTGTGAAAAATATTTCAAGGAGAAAGGTGGCATCTTAGAGGCTGCAACGTGGGTTTCTTGGATAAGAAGAACGTCTGCCTTAAGGGAGCGAGCTTCTCTTGAGAGTGACGGCCGTTTAAAGGGTGAGTTGAGGCCCCATACGTTGAATGAGAGAAACTTAATCGCCATATCTCCTATGGTCTCAAGCAGTGTGGAATTCTTTCAAAGTTTGATAGGAATTCTGTAAGGGTCCTGTAGATCAGTGGTCATCAACGCTGTCCTCAGGGCCCATTAACAGGCCAGGTTTGCAAGATAACTGAAATACATCACAGGTGATATCATTTACTGCTTGGTGATTGCAGTATTATAGTCTGTATCTCCCCAAGGTAATACATAAAACCTTGCCTGTTAGTGGGCCCTGAGTACAGGGTTGATGACCACTGCTGTAGATCATTGATTGGGGCACAAGAGCGTTCAGTGGAGGTAGAAGGGTCACAAGTGGTTATGTGGAGAAGGAAAGTATTTAAATGTAATGACTATAAAATAGCTTTACAGATTTCAGTATCCAAATGTCATGCAAAACATGAAGCAAACAAATCTATCTTTACTACATCCTCAGGATTATTATCATATCGCACAGAGCAGCCTATATCAAACACTAAAAACCTTCTGCTGGACATCTACAGAGATACCAGATTCTCTGTTATCAGTACATGCTACCTTGAAGAGAAGATGGATTCTGCTTTTATGATTTCTTTATTTGTTCTTATGTTTGCTTTGATTTTCATTGGGTTAGTTCTGAATGGATTCATTTTTATAAATAACTTAATCGACTGGTTACAAGGTAAACAACTCCAAGCTGTTGACATAATCATGGCAAGCCTAGGCTTGGTGAGGATTCTTCTTCTCGCGTATTCTACATTTTCAATTTTTGTTTTATTTTTTGTTGAGTTTCAGAATTTGGTTAAGTTTTATATTCACTATATAATCGCCGCACAATTATTTCTAGAGTTCTGCAGTGTGTGGTGGGGCACTGTGCTCTGTGTCTTCTACTGTGTGAAGATCACCAACTACAGCAGCAGAATATTCATAAAACTCAAAATGAGAATCTCTAGAATGGTCCCCTGGCTTCTTCTGGGGTCAATGTTTATTTCTCTTCTTTCTAGTTCTCCCTTTGGATGGTGTGTATATTCACTTCACAAGGTCAATTCCACCAATATTTACAATGATACAAGCAGGGAAACATTCGCTCTACATGCAAACTATGTCAGTGTACTCATTATCATTGTTACTGGATCTTTTGTCCCCTTTCTAATATTTTGTGTAGCCACTTTATTTTTGGTGGTACCACTCTTCAAGCACACCCGAAATATGAACAACAATCACACTGCATTTACAAAAGGTCAACTTGATGTTCATTTAAATGCTATTAGGAATATAATTTCATTTTTAATCTTTTATATCATCTTTTTTATAACTAGAATGTTGTTGGTCTTCGGTTTTCAGCAAAACAATCTTTTTTTGGATTTAGTAGGCTGTGTTTTCCTGGCTACTTACCCAAGCCTGCACTCTGTTGTGTTAATCATCAGCAATGTAAAACTGAAACAATCCATTATTGTTGCTCTCCACTGCTTAAAATAAGGTTTTTCATTAACATTATAAATTTTTTTTTTATGTTGCTCCAAACAATTTTAAACATTATCATATTTTTATGTGAGGAAATCTATTGGCTTGTAGGTGGACTGCAAGGTGATAGTTTCAGTACAATTGTATGAGAACAGTAAAGACATTTCTCTCCTGAACTATGTGACCTGAACTATGAGCTGTCTTTACTCTTGGGTGTATGATCTGTGTTTCCACCTGCATATAAAAACATTTTAAAGATTTTAAAGTAGAATAAATAACTAAAAACCCAACTCTGACCAACACTCAACTTTATAGGTACAGACTTCTAAGTGTAGAGTGACCTATCACAGGTTACCCTCAAAAGTCAAAGTATGATCCCCACGAAGCTATGGAATACCAGCTATTGGACTGACATTGCTCTCCCTATTCATAAACACATTCCGTTTGCAATAACTTATGTTAAATCTAAACCAAAAGCATGGAAAAATATTAATTTTAGTCAATGTCTAAGAATCTTAAAAAACAAACAAAAAAACACTGACTAAGATCTACTAAACAATGAATTTGAGAATTGTAAGTTTAACAAGTAACTAAATCACTGGCAAATCAAGAACTTTATCGGGAACTTTATATGGGGTTTACCTTCCCTGATTAAAGCTTAATATACCAGCGTTCATACAATTTAAGATATTTTAAATAAATTATAATCCTACTCTTTGCTATGTCAGTGCACTCCAGTATTGTGCTGTGAAACTTCAAGGCATATGAGTAGAGAGCTGAGGTGATTATGATAAGAGTGGACATCTACATTGGTTATGATTGGAAATTGCTTTGAAATGTATTGAAGTGTTTATTCACTGGTCATGATTTGCGTAAAACTGACTATCAGACTTACCTATATGTAAGTGGACATCCCACAAAATGACTGAAATAAGGTGTTTCCAGTGAAAGGTACTGCATATAAAGACATTTTAGATAGTTGTTCGCTTTCAACTAAATGCCAACAATTTCGAGAAGGACCCTTTTCTGTTCCAGCATTGCTGTAAGCCTGTGCACAAACCAGCTCCAAAAAACATTGTTCAACCAGGTTAATGTGGAGGAACTTGAATGTCCTGCTCAGGAGGACCCTCGTCTCAAGTCTACTGAACACCTTTGGGATGAATTGAAATGTCTTCTAACTTAACATTCTTGTCTATATTCCTATCACACACATTCCTTGACACAAGGCTCATCAGTAATGGGTGCTGCAGTGATTACCAGCTGGATACCGGAAACATCAAATCAATGTACATATTCACTAGTACACCAGGAATCTTCAGTTATCATCCAAAAGTTTTTATTGCAGAAATATCACATCACAAAGACAAGTGCAACATTTCGGAGCCACACATTCCTTCGTCAGAACCCCTTTGTCAGGCATAACATAACATGACTAGCTGACTTTAGAAATACTCTTTTTGCTAAATAAAACAATTTTTCAGACACATTCCAAAATCTTGTGGAAAGCCCTCCCAGAAGAGTCAAGCCTTCTATTAGCACCAAACAAAGGAGGAACTTCATATATAACAGCCAATGGTAGGTGATTAGTACGGACGAGCCGAACAACCCCCCGTTCGGTTCGCACCAGAACCTTCGAACGGACCTATCGAACCCCGTTGATGTCTATGGGACTCGAACGTTCAAATTCAAAAGTGCTCATTTTAAAGCCTAATATGCAAGTTATTGTCGGAAAACGTCTTTGAGAACCCGGGTCTTGCCCCAGGGAACATGTATCAATGGAAATTTTTTTTTTAAAACGGTAGTTTTTTCTGGAGCAGCGATTTTAATAATGCTTAAAGTATAAAAAAAATAAAAAATTCCTTTAACCACTTAAGCCCCGGACCAATATGCTGCTAAATGCCCAAAGGCTCGCGCGACGTGGCTCCCAAACAAAATTGACGTCCTTTTTTCCCCACAAATAGAGCTTTCTTTTGGTGGTATTTGATCACCTCTGCGGTTTTTATTTTTTGCGCTATAAACAAAAATAGAGCGACAATATTTTTTACTTTTTGCTGTAATAAATATCCCCCAAAAACATATATACATTTTTTTTCCTCAGTTTAGGCCGATACGTATTCATCTACCTATTTTTGGTAAAAATAAATCGCAATAAGCGTTTATCGATTAGTTTGCGCAAAATATATAGCGTTTACAAAATAGGGGATTTTTATTGCATTTTTATAATTTTTTTTTTTTTACTACTAATGGCTGCGATCAGCGATTTTTTTCGTGACTGCGACATTACTGCGACACTTCGGACAATTTTGACACATTTTTGGGACCATTGTCATTTTCACAGCAAAAAATGCATTTAAATTGCATTCTTTATTGTGAACATGACAGTTGCAGTTTGGGAGTTAACCACAGGGGGCGCTGAACGTGTTAGGCTTCACCTAGTGTGTGTTTACAACAGTAGGGGGGTGTGGCTGTAGGTCTGACGTCATCGATTGTGTCTCCCCTATAAACGTGTTGACACGATCGATGCGCCGCCACAGTGAAGCACGGAGAAGCCGTGTTTACATACGGCTCTCCCCGTTCTTCAGCTCTGGGGAGCGCGACGGAGCGGCTATAAACGAATAGCCGCCCCATCATCCCGGATCGCTCCCCGAGGGAATCCACCCACCGCACGCAGCAGGGGGGGGGTCCCGATCGGACCCCCGACCCGCGGAAAGGCAAGGACGTATATATACGTCCTTCTGCCTGACCGTGCCATTGTGCAGACGTAAATAGTCGTGCGGCGGGCGTTAAGGGGTTAAATATCATACCTGCTGGGTGTCTATAGTATGCCTGTGAGGTGGCACGTGTTTAGAACTGTCCCTGCACAAAATGAGATTACTATAAGAAAAAAGTAATTTAAGACTGCTTGCGGCTTTAATGTAATGTTTGGTCCCTGCAATATGGATGAAAATCACTGAGAAAAATAGCATGGGTTTCCCCGCCCTCCTCCCCCCAGGTCATTATAAGCCCCTTTGGCCATATATACTTTCAACAGCAGTATACAGGCGGTGCAAACAAGACAGGGACTGTAGGTCCGACCGACGTAAGTCTCTTACGCCATCGTATCTTGGATTCATATTTACGCTGGCCGCAAGGGGCGCTTCCATTGATCTACGCGTCGAATATGCAAATGACCGAGATACGCCGATTCACGAACGTACTTGCGCCCGTCGCATGAGTATACGCCGTTTACATAAGGCGTACGTCCGGCGTAAAGATAAAACATCTCTAGGGAGGTGCAACCCATGCAAAGGTATGGACGACGGAACAGCCGTTGTATTTTACGTTGTTTACGTAAGTCGTACGTGAATGGGGCTGGGCGTAGGTTACGTTCACGTCGTAGGCATTGAGCCGTCGTATCTTAGGGCATAAATTCGATGTGATTCTGAGCATGCGCGCGCATGCGCCGTTCGTTCGGCCCTTCATTTACATGGGGTCACGCTTCATTTTAATAGATCACGCCCACTACTCCCTACTTTGAATTAGGCGGGCTTATGCCGGCCAATTTACGTTACGCTGGCGCAACGTAGGGGGCTTGTGCTTTGTGAATACTGTTCTTGCCTCTCACAGTTACATCGGCGTAGCGCATATGAGATGCGCTACCCCGGCACAAAGATGCGCCGCTCTACGTGAATCTGGCCCTATGTTTTTTTTACATCTGTCCCTGATATGTCTGAAACCAACATGCTTCATTTGTTTTGCTGTCTGTGTGCATCTGTTCAGAAGATTGCACCTCACTTTCTGTCCCAATGACATATGATTTTTTTTTTTTTGTGAAACAAGGATTGGTGATAAAGCAGGACAGGAGACACCTTTTACAGAAGAGAATTTCCCTTCCTAGGGGTAGATTTCCTCTCACTTCCTGTTGTCTCCTTCCGTTTGCAAGTAGGAGTCATTTGTAAGTTGGATGTTTGAAAGTAGGGGCCTGCCGTATATACTCTGCATAAATTTGGGCCCTAGGTGTTGGTGTTGCCACAACACTGTAAGCCCTCACAGTTAGTCTTGGTGGGCGCTGGAACGCCCTGCTGTGAAATATTAGATCAAGAATTGTAATTACATGCCCCTGTTGAACAGGGACAGAAAAATTGGGCCTTAGGCACTGGTGCCACAACACTGCAACCCCTCACAGATACTCTAGTCGGAGTGCAGGAATGAGCCCGCTGCAAAGCATTGCATCAAAAATTGTAATTACATGCCCCTGTTAAACAGGGGCAGAAAAATTGGGCCTTAGGCACTGCTGGCGGTGCCACAACACTGCAACCCCTCACAGATACTTTAATTGGAGCGTAGCAAAGAGCCACATCCAAAGTATGGCATAAAAAATTGTTATTATACGCCCCTGATAAACAGGGGCTGAAAAATTGGGCCTTAGGCACTGCTGGCGGTGCCACAACACTGCAACCCCTCACAGATACTGGAAAGGGGGAAAAAAGTTGGGACTTTAGATGAGGTGTATAAGTATAGCACCTCCATCCCTGGTTTGGAAAATGAAAATAATGGTAGTGGGAACATTTGGGACTTTAGATGAGGCTGCAGACATGGTGCGGGTAATAGAAAAGGGTACAAATTTATTGTTCACAAAAATGCAAAAGTATATCAACATCCAGAAAGCATGTAAATGAAAACATTAATTTTAAATAAATTACATTACTTCATATTAAAAAACATAAATATGTGAATGAGTAATAGGGGGGAACAAGGATACAGCAGTGATCAGACTTGGACACCTTCCCCACCGAAAATCCTCTGGCTTACTGGGTCTTGCGGATGGATCACTGGCCAGAGCTTGCGCAGTACGCAATTGAGCTACTGGCTTGTCCTGCATCCAGTGTTCTTTCAGTGCTGCTGGAGGCTTTGTGACTGATCACAGGGTGCGCCTCTCCACCGACTCCGTCGATCGACTGACCTTCATTAAAATGAATCAGGCTTGGATCAACACCTGATGCTGATGTAACTGAATATTTTTTTTTAAATGTCAGATCTCTTGGAGACTGCCTATGCTGATGCTGAGTGACTGTCCTGTTATGCTGACTGAATATCCTTTTCCTCCTCAATGATCTTGCTGATAGCTAGTAAGAACATTGTTGGTTCTGGGCACTGCCAGCAGTGCCTAAGGCCCAATTTTTCTGCCCCTGTTTATCAGGGGCGTATAATAACAATTTTTGATGCAATACTTTGCATGTGGCTCTCGGATTTTTATCATTATACTTTTTCGTAGATTCCAGTCGGCTATTCCCTATGGTTTTTCCTTTGGCTATACCCTTGATGCTAGCACACTTGACCCTGTGCTGCCTTGTCTGGGGAGGATTCCTTGCTGCCCCTCTCTTGTGTGCGCTGCAATGCCGCCTCAGCTCCCGCGGCGCACCTAATGTCCTGGTCGTGGTTCCATATTGTCATGATCTGTGTCATGACTCTGGTCACCTGCTGGTGGCACTGTTCTCTTCAGTAACAGGGGTGCAGTTCTGGTGGCCTCCAGCAGGTGTCGCTCAATACAGATTTGCACAGGTATTTAAGCCCGCCCTAAACTGGAGTTCAGGGCTTCAGTATTTGCTTGTCAGCCTGTTCCCTGCCTGACCTGTTAGCTGTTGCCCATCTGTTCCTGCTTCGCTCCCTGCCCTGGACCCTGTCGCTTTGACCCCGGCT
Organism: Rana temporaria; assembly: GCF_905171775.1. Taxonomy (NCBI): domain Eukaryota; kingdom Metazoa; phylum Chordata; class Amphibia; order Anura; family Ranidae; genus Rana; species Rana temporaria. The sequence goes on from NC_053492.1 coordinate 27,792,916, forward strand.
TGTATTTTGGACTTTGCTGCTCTCTCCTATCCTTGACCCCTGGCTTGGACCTCGGACTTGCTTATGTCTTATCCCTGCATTACCTGCTTAGTGGTTTTTGGTTGCTGTGTCACGCTTGCTTTCATTGATTGTTTTTCACGTGTGCTTTAACTTAATAAACATATATATTTTTTCACTATCTTGGTGCCTGTTTCCATTAGTGCAGCCCATTGACCTGTAACTCAGTACTCGGATGCCTGCGTGGGCATCCCCTGACATAATACTGAAGCCATATAAACAGGTCGGCTGCACTTGGGAAATTGGCTCTGGGCATTTGCTTTTATAAAAATGCATCTAGAAGATATTGTGTACCTGTCACTCTTGGCAACAGATGACAGAGATTTCTGCTATCAGGAACTAAGTGAATACACTAGTGAGCAGTTGTTGGAATGTATCCGTATGGCTCATGTTTTTATTGATCATGGCAGTGTTTTGTTTGAGGATGTGCAGCCATTGATTCAGATCTGCACAGAGTTGGCTCAGTCTGATGCTGCTAATGAACGTGATGATTATACACCTCCTTTTAGTGCAGCTCAGGTAGAGTCTTTGGTGTGGCTGTTGGAGGATGATTCAGCCTTTTTTCATGAGCAGTACTCAGCTTGTCCTCAACAGGTGATTGCAGCATGCATTAATTCTGTGCAGTCTCTGGTCAGACAAGCTGTGTGCAAACCTGATTTTGTGCAACCATTATTACAAGCCTGGTCCAGTTTGTTGTACTCAGCCCCTGCCAGCTTCCAACCATCCATTTCTAGTTACCAACCTGCTGGGATGTCTTTTTCTTTACCCCCAATTCCCACTTTTGCTGAACAATACACCCTGCTAACAACAAAGTACCAGTCCCCTGTTTCCTCCTGCTGCACTTACCCTGCCTTTAACCCTTCTGCTGCTTCTCAACTGCCTCCGTTTGTTCCACCAAAATCCTCTTCACCCCTACCAGCCGTATCCATTACCTCCAACCCTATACCCATATACAAACCCCCAGTGGTGAAACCAAAGAAGAAGAAGAAAACGTTTTTTCCAATCCACTCGATCCTGCCACTAACCCAATCTGCATCCACTTCAGCCAACCTGCTTCAGACTGTTCCAGTGCCACCTGCCCAGCCTGTTCCAGTGCCATCTGTTCAGCCTGTTCCAGTGCCATCTGTTCAGCCTGTTCCAGTGCCATCTGTTCAGCTTGTTCCAGTGCCGTCTGTTCAGCCTGTTCCAGTGCCGTCTGTTCAGCCTGTTCCAGTGCCGTCTGTTCAGCCTGTTCCAGTGCCGTCTGCTCAGCCTGTTCCAGTGCCAGTTGCCCAGCCTGACGTGCCAGTTGCCCAGTCCGACGTGCCAGTTGCCCAGCCTGACGTGCCAGTTGCCCAGCCTGACGTGCCAGTTGCCCAGCCTGACGTGTCAGTTGCCCAGCCTGACGTGCCAGTTGCCCAGCCTGTTGTGCCAGTTGCCCAGCCTGACGTGCCAGTTGCCCAGCCTGACGTGCCAGTTGCCCAGCCTGACGTGCCAGTTGCCCAGCCTGACGTGCAAGTTGCCCAGCCTGACGTGCAAGTTGCCCAGCCTGACGTGCCAGTTGCCCAGCCTGACGTGCCAGTTGCCCAGCCTGACGTGCCAGTTGCCAAGTTTGTTGTGCCAGTTGCCCAGCCTGACGTGCCAGTTGCCCAGCCTGTTGTGCCAGTTGCCCAGCCTGTTGTGCCAGTTGCCCAGCCTGTCGTGCCAGTTGCCCAGCCTGTCGTGCCAGTTGCCCAGCCTGACGTGCCAGTTGCCCAGCCTGACGTGCCAGTTGCCCAGCCTGACGTTGCAATGCCAACATACCAACTTGTTGAGCCCCATGTCTGCAGCCCAGCCGGAGGTGTTCCTGTCTGCTGCCCAGCCGGAGGTGTTCCTGTCTGTTGCCCAGCCGGAGGTGTTCCTGTCTGCTGCCCAGCCGGAGGTGTTCCTGTCTGCTGCCCAGCCGGAGGTGTTCCTGTCTGCTGCCCAGCCGGAGGTGTTCCTGTCTGCTGCCCAGCCGGAGGTGTTCCTGTCTTCTGCCCAGCCGGAGTTGTTCCTGTCTTCTGCCCAGCCGGAGTTGTTCCTGTCTGCTGCCCAGCCGGAGGTGTTCCTGTCTGCTGCCCAGCCGGAGGTGTTCCTGTCTGCTGACCAGCCGGAGGTGTTCCTGTCTGCTGCCCAGCCGGAGGTGTTCCTGTCTGCTGCCCAGCCGGAGGTGTTCCTGTCTGCTGCCCAGCCGGAGGTGTTCCTGTCTGCTGCCCAGCCGGAGGTGTTCCTGTCTTCTGCCCAGCCGGAGTTGTTCCTGTCTTCTGCCCAGCCGGAGTTGTTCCTGTCTGCTGCCCAGCCGGAGGTGTTCCTGTCTGCTGCCCAGCCGGAGGTGTTCCTGTCTGCTGCCCAGCCGGAGGTGTTCCTGTCTGCTGCCCAGCCGGAGGTGTTCCTGTCTGCTGCCCAGCCGGAGGTGTTCCTGTCTGCTGCCCAGCCGGAGGGGTTCCTGTCTGCTGCCCAGCCCGAGGGGTTCCTGTCTGCTGCCCAGCCGGAGGGGTTCCTGTCTGCTGCCCAGCCGGAGGGGTTCCTGTCTACTGCCCAGCCTGATTTGCCACCGCCTGCTGATCTGCCACCATCTGCGGCCCAGTCTGGCGGCCTGGTTCCTGTTGTCCGCCCCGACGTCCTGGGTACGGGCTCCCAGCCTGACGTGCCTGACTTTCAGTTCGATGTGTCACTTTCCCAGCCTAATGACCCTAAATTCGCTGCCTGGCCTGTTTCCACCTCTAGATACCAACTTCCAGACCCTGGTGGTGGTAGGATGCAGGTTCCGTTTCCGGACTCGGGGGGCTGGTCTCCCAGTGGGTTAAAGGGCTGGGACCGAAGGACTATTTGGGACTCTTCTGCATCCACATGCACTACCAGGGCAAGGGCAGAATGGGGTGTCCAGAGGCCACCCCTTGGGGGGGGGGAACTGTCATGATCTGTGTCATGACTCTGGTCACCTGCTGGTGGCACTGTTCTCTTCAGTAACAGGGGTGCAGTTCTGGTGGCCTCCAGCAGGTGTCGCTCAATACAGATTTGCACAGGTATTTAAGCCCGCCCTAAACTGGAGTTCAGGGCTTCAGTATTTGCTTGTCAGCCTGTTCCCTGCCTGACCTGTTAGCTGTTGCCCATCTGTTCCTGCTTCGCTCCCTGCCCTGGACCCTGTCGCTTTGACCCTGGCTTGTATTTTGGACTTTGCTGCTCTCTCCTATCCTTGACCCCTGGCTTGGACCTCGGACTTGCTTATGTCTTATCCCTGCATTACCTGCTTAGTGGTTTTTGGTTGCTGTGTCACGCTTGCTTTCATTGATTGTTTTTCACGTGTGCTTTAACTTAATAAACATATATATTTTTTCACTATCTTGGTGCCTGTTTCCATTAGTGCAGCCCATTGACCTGTAACTCAGTACTCGGATGCCTGCGTGGGCATCCCCTGACACATATACACCGCATCCATTTACCTTAGATTCTATGTGAGTACCCAGGTGGACATTTTTCCATCTCATACTGGTTATTATATATTTGGGGCCAGATTCACGTACCTTTCCCACTACCATTATTTTTATTTCCCTCACAGATACTGTAATTGGAGCGCAGCAAAGAGCCACATGCAAAGAATTGTATAAAAAAAAAATATTACACGACCCTGTTAAACAGGGGCAGAAAAATTGGGCCTTAGGCACTGCTGGCGGTGCCACAACACTGCAACCCCTCACAAATACTGTAATTGGAGCGCAGCAAAGAGCCACATTCAAAGTATTGCATCAGAAATTTTTATTATACGCCCCTGATAAACAGGGGCAGAAAAATTGGGCCTTAGGCACTACTGGTGGTGCCACAACACTGCAACCCCTCACAAATACTGTAATTGGAGCGCAGCAAGAAGCCACATGCAAAGTATTGCATCAAAATGTTTTATTATACGCCCCTGATAAACAGGGGCAGACAAATTGGGCCTTAGGCACTGCTGGCGGTGCCCAGAACCAACAATGTTCTTACTAGCTATCAGCAAGATCATTGAGGAGGAAAAGGATATTCAGTCAGCATAACAGGACAGTCACTCAGCATCAGCATAGGCAGTCTCCAAGGGATCTGACATTTCAAAAAAATTATTCAGTTACATCAGCGTCAGGTGTTTGGTAGCTGGTGTTGATCCAAGCCTGATTCATTTTTATGAAGGTCAGTCGATCGACGGAGTCGGTGGAGAGGCGCACCCTGTGATCGGTCACAAAGCCTCCAGCAGCACTGAAAGAACGCTGGATGCAGGACAAGCCAGTAGCTCAATTGCGTACTGTGCAGTCTCTGACAAGTGATCCGTCCTCAAGACCCAGTAAGCCAGAGGATTTTTGGTGGGGAAGGTGTCCAAGTCTGATCTTGCCCCTAGGTATTCCTGCACCATGTAAACCAGACGCTGGCAATGGGAACGCATTGCACAGACCTTTCTGCAAGGCCTCCCGAAGATGTTTCATCTTCTGCTCCCTCTGCGACGGCAAGATAAGGTCCGCAACCTTACTCTTGTAACGTGGATCAAGGAGAGTTGCCAGCCAGTAATAATCCCTCTCCTTGATACCACAAATACGAGGATCCTTATGCAGGCTTTGCAGGATCAGGGAGGCCATGCAGCGTAGGTTTGCTGAGGCATTCGGGGCACAGTCCTCTGGGTCACTGAGGACGACAGGATCCTCAGCCACCTCATCCCAGCCACGTAAAAGTCCATGGGTTCCTTGGGACTGCAATTGATCCCTTGAAGACTGCTGCTGCTGATGCCGAGTGCTAGGCTCCACCTCCATGCTGCTGATACAATCCTCCTCCTCCTCCTCTTCCTGTGTGCTAGGCGGGAAAGCAGGACCACTGTCTGGATAAAGGGTGCCTTGAGAGGTAAGGAAGTCCTTCTCTTCCTCCCTCTGTTCTGCCTCAAGGGCCCTGTGCATTATTCCACGTAGCGTGTGCTCCAACATGTGAATAAGAGGGACAGTCTCACTGATGCATGCACTGTCACTGCTCACCATCCTCGTGGCCTCCTCAAATGGTGACAGAACAGTGCATGCATCCCTGATCAAGGCCCACTGGTGTGGGGAAAAAACCCAAGGTCCCCTGACCCAGTTCTGCTGCCATATTGGCACAGGTACTCATTGATGGCCCTCTGCTGCGTGTGCAGCCGCTGCAGCATGGCCAATGTAGAGTTCCATCTGGTTGGCATGTCACATATTAGGCGGTTCTTGGGCAGGTTGTATTACATTTGGAGGTCTGTCAGCCGAGCACTGGCATTATATGACCTTTGGAATTGCACACAGACTTTCCTGGCCTGCTTCAGGACACCCTGTAAGCCCGGGTACCTGCCCAAGAACCGCTGCACCACCAAATTCAGAACATGAGCAAAACAGGGCACATGGGTCAGTTGTCCCTGTCACGGGGCACAGAGGAGGTTGGTGCCATTGTCGCTAACCACCATTCCTGGCTTAAGCTGGCGTGGCGTCAACCACCTCTGAGCCTGCCCCTGCAGAGCTGACAGAACCTCTGCCCCAGTGTGGCTCCTGTCTCCCAAGCACATCAGCTCTAGCACCGCATGGCATCTCTTTGCCTGCATTCCTGCGTAGCCCCTCGTACGTCTACGGAGCACCGCTGGTTCCGAGGACACATCAGCACAGGAAGAGGCCACCGAGGAAGAAGAAGAGGAGAGGGTGGAGGAGAAAGGTGTGTCACAACCAGTAGTAGTGTTTTGGAGGTGTGGTGGCGGAATAACCTCCAACACTACTGTACCTTGCCCTGCATCCTTCCCAGCTGCCAGCAGAGTCACCCAATGCGCCGTGAAAGAGAGGTAACGTCCCTGTCCATGCCTGCTGGACCATGAGTCAGCGGTAATATGCACCTTACCACTGACCGCCCTGTCCAGCGAGGCATGGATATTGCCTTCCACATGGCGGTAGAGAGCCGGAACTTGCCACTGAGGTACCGCACATTCCACAAACTCACGGAAGGGGGCAGAATCTACTAACTGAAAAGGCAGCAGTTGAAGTGCTAGCAATTTCGCTAAGCTAGCATTCAACCGCTGGGCATGTGGATGGCTGGGAGAGTACTTCTTTCGGCGCTGCAGCAGCTGGGGCAGGGAAATTTGTCTTGTACAATCTGCCATCGGTGTACCGATAGTAGATTGCCCGTATGTACTACTAGGTTGTGACACACCTAATTCTACACCTTCAGTCCTATCAGTGCAGGCTTCAGAGAGGACTGAGGGTATAGTGGGGTTGGAGATCCCAGCTGATGAGGGGCAAGGGGAGGTCCGCTTTGTTCTTTGGTGTGGGTGTTTCAGGTATGCTTGCCAATGAACTGCATTGCAGGTCGACATATGTCTGGTCAAGCATGTGGTGCCCAAGCGGGTGATGTTTTGGCCACGCGAGATACGCTTGAGACATATGTTGCAAATAGCAACGGTGCGATCTGATGCACATGTCTCAAAAAGGCCCACACCAAATAACTTTTGCAGTAATGCTGAGACACAGCAGCGCCCTGCACAGGCGTAGCTCTGCGTTGTAATGCAGTTGGTGTGCTGCCCTTAAGCTGGCCCCTGGAGGGCATCCTGCCTCATTGGAGATGTGCCTGTGCTTGGCCAAAGCCACCCTGGCTTTGGCCAATTACGTCTCTCTTTACTGACGGCGCTGGGATTGGCCAAGCATGCGGGTCATAGAGCATGCTTAGCCAATCATCAGCGCGCAGTACCGCAGTGAATTATGGGCCGTGGCGCGTCACTCAAATTTGGTGCGAACGACCCGTTTTGTTCGTATTTCGACGAACGATCGAACATACGATGTTCGAGTCGAACATACGTTCGATTTGAACACGAAGCTCATCCCTAGTGATTAGTGCTGATGCAGTGCAGGGCCACATGGGTGCACTATGTCATCACAATGACTTAGGCCCCGTACACACGACCAAACGTGTATGCTGAAACTGGTCCGCGGGCCAGTTTCAGCATACATGTTCTGTCGTGTGTAGGCGCGAGCGGGCCGAATTCCAGCAAACATTTGCCCGCCGGGCCTTTTCCCAGCAGACAAATATTCCTGGACGTGTTTTAAAACCGTCCGCTGGAATCCTGCCCGCTCGGACATGTACGGTCGTCAGTACAGACCTACCGTACATGTCCGAGCGCCCGCCGTCCCTCGCATGCGTCGAATGACTTCGACGCATGCGTGGAAGCCTTTAAATGGCAGGCCCGCCCACGTCGCCGCGTCATCGCCGCGTCATCGTCGCGGCGACGACGCGGACACGCCCCGCGTAGTGTTTACGCGCGGACTTCTGTACGATGGTTAGTACAACCATCGTACAGAAGCCCTCTGGCAGGCATGTACGGTGAAAACGGTCCGACGGACCGCTTTCATCGCACATGTTTGCTCGTGTGTACCGGGCCTTAGATATCCATATGTAGTAACTTGGTAGGCTCCTAAAAACCTTGTAAGGACTAAGATATACAGGCTTTCCAATCTTCTACACAAAATCTATCAGTTAACCCATGCAGTGTGGAAAAAAGCCCCACTGCGTGGCAGAAAAATTGCCCAAAGTTCTAATTTAACCCCAATCTCCAACCCTTGGGTTGACTATAATACTTTTTCCTTTCACCAGAACTCTAAAGGCTCATTCACACTTGGCTGTTCTTATGAATTACATTAAAGCACCAGCATGCAAGTCAAAGGGTTCTGTGTCACGTATGAACAATCATTGTTTAAAGTCAAATCTCTAAGTTGAAATATTTCATCCCCCCCCCCCCCCATACTCCCACAGCGGTAACCTTCTGGTGCTGCAGGTGTTAATACAGCCACTGGACCTACTGTATCATAAACACAGAAGCTTTCTATGAAAAGAAGTAGACCTCTCATTCATCTTTCCATCCTCAATTCCACTGATGGAGGCTATAGTACAGCATTTATAAATGCAGGCGAGGCAGAAAGGGTAGGCATAGTCGGCACGCTTGATGAAGTGTCTTAAATCCCACTGGAAACACTGGAAAGTTCCTGCTCTGTGGGTTTGAGGGGATTTGGAAGATTTCAATCACAGCAGCCAGCAGCTTAGGAACACTTCTCACTGAATGTCCTTACAGTCCCTTTTGCTGATTTTCTAAAGAACAAATTTAAAGTGGAGGTTCACCCAAAAAGTAAATTTTTAACATTAGATTAAGGCTCATTTTGTCAAGGGGAATCGGGTGTTTTTTTTTTTTTTTTTTTTTTTTTTTTAATTTCAATAGTTTTTTATTCAATTTTTCAAGACAGACAAAATTGAACATAGAAGATGCATTACAGATGTTAATCTTTCATAGATTAGAATTAACATTAACAGCCTCAGCTAGGATAGGAGATAGTTTTCCATCAAGGCCCTAAACATAGGCCTTATCCGCACCACCGCCATGAGCGATCCCTCTCATTGGTCGCAGCGGTGATCCTGTCGCGATAAAATTCTTTCTCCATATGTGGGTTAAACTATCATCATATATGGCTCTAAACGTTTAGAACATCGTAAGCATCAACAACCAATAAACCATACTTGCACTAAAGATCTCGTAAAGTCAGAATCAAGGCAATGAAGTTATTACAATATTGCTCCCTCGCGGTACCACTTGAACCATGGTTCCCAGGCTCTGGAAACCGAGTCCCCACTGCCTAAAGCCGAGGAATGGAGAACCTCGTACGTACCACATGTCTGAATTGACTGAATGATCTCTGAGAGTCCGGGCGCCACAGGGGCCTTCCAGTGTCTCAGGACCACCAGTCGTGAGCATAAGAGGACATTTGACACCACAACTCTAAAAGGTGGCGGTATGCCCTGTAGTCCCAGAGACAGCAGTGCCATATCTGGGGTTAGCACCTGTCTGTGGCCAATGATGGTAGATAATAAACGTTCAATTTGGGACCATAAGAGGTGTAAATGAGGGCACCCCCATAAGGTGTGAAATAGTGTACCCACCTCCCCGCACAATCTCCAACACAGTGGAGAGGCCCCCTTGTGTATCTTGGATATCCGATATGGGGTGAGGTACCACCTAAGTGTCAGCTTCTGCTGCATTTCCCGCATGTTTGTGGATTTAGTGGAGGAGTGAGTAAGGCGAAACGTTGAACCCCACTGTTGTGGAGAGTATTCTGTTCCAATGTCCCTTTCCCATGCCAGCATAGATAGGTTTTTTATACAAGTGTTCTTGTCCCTCAAACATGTGTATATAACTGATATACCTCCAGTAGTGTAAGAGGGGTTTTGGTAATAGCGTAATAATTTTGCCGGAAGAACCGTGTAGATCAGAGGGTCTTTTTTTATTAGGTGGTGTATTTGCACGTAAGTGTATTTAGTCGTGAGTGGGAGATGGAATTCTGGGTGTTTTCTTTTAAATCGAAGCAGTACTTACCGTTTTAGAGAGCGATCTTCTCCGCCGCTTCCGGGTATGGGCTGCGGGAATGGGCGTTCCTATTTGATTGACAGGCTTCCGACAGGCTTCCGACGGTCGCATACATCGCGTCACGATTTTCCGAAAGTAGCCGAACGTCGGTGCGCAGGCGCCGTATAGAGCCGCACCGACGTTCGGCTTCTTTCGGCTACTCGTGACGCGATGTATGCGACCGTCGGAAGCCTGTCAGAAGCCTGTCAATCAAATAGGAACTCCCAGTCCTGAAGACTTTACCCGAAAGCGGCGGAGAAGATCTATCTCTAAAATGGTAAGTACTGCTTCGATTTAAAAAAAAAACACCCGATTCCCCTTGACAAAATGAGCCTCAATCTAATGTAAAAAAAAAAAAAATTCGGGTGAACTCCCGCTTTAACTAAACTTAGGCTTTAAAGCTGCGCAAGCACCAGTCTGCACATTGTAGTGGGTTACAATGCTTTGTGATGTGCTGCAGTGCTTACGCGATGGAGCCTGCATTAGGGTTCTATTCAAGAATATCTGTTCTGCTAATACACCACATTGGAAAAGTAAATGTGCCCTTAAACTTAGCCCAACTTCTAAAATAAACTCCTAGGCCCAGATTCACCAAGCACTTACGCCAACGTATAGCACGTTGCGCCGACGTAAGTGCAAATGTGCGCCAGCGTATGTGTGCGGTAGACCCACGAACCAACATGCGCCTAAAAACAGGCTACACCCCGCCGACGTAGCTTGCACACGCAGGCGTAGGGTGGGCACACATATGGGCTGGACGCATGGGACTGCTCCCATTGAATAGCCATTGAAACATGCAAATGAGGGAAATACGGCGATTCACGAACGTGCGTGCGCCCGGCACATGCTACACGAGATGCGCGTAAGTTGTACGTCCGACGTAAAGTTATTCCCCATAAATGAGGTGCAACCCGGCAACAGACATGCACAGGTCAGCTGGAGAGCAGCTGCAGCAGCACCGTTACGGACGAGCAGAGCAACCACACTTGCAGGACAACACATCCGTATGCCAACATGCCAGGGGCAGCCATGGTCATAGCACTACTGCGTCAACAGGCACGGAGGAGGGCACAGGAGAGGATATACCGAGCGCGCATGAACATCTTCGGTATAGGGGAATCGGAGGTGTACCGCATCTTCAGATTCAGCCCTGATGCCATCCTGGAATTGGCCCTGCATGATGAAATCACCAGCCAGACAGAAAACTCACATGCAGTGCAGCCACTGGTCAAGGTACTGGCAACACTCCATTTCCTCGCCAGTGGATCTTTCCAACGTACAAGTGGAGTCGTTTTTGGGATGTCACAATCCACCACGAGCAGATGCATGCACCAGGTTGTCCCCGCAATCCTCACACGCATGTCTCACCACATCATCAAACTGACCCATGAGCACCTGCGGCAGAAGGCAATGCAGGATTTCTACAGCATTGCCGGATTCCCACGCACTGTCGGGGCCATTGATTGCACACATGTGGCACTACGCCCCCCGTGCCACAGAGCACATATACCGCAATCGTAAGCAGTGGCATTCCATAAACGTACAGGTGATAGCCGATGCCCAATGCCTCATATGGCACGTCCGTGCCAAACACCCTGGGGCCAGCCACGACAGCTACATATACAACGGAATTCGAACAGAACGTGTACAGCGACAGCTGGCTGCTTGGTGAGTGACATGGGAGTCAGGCATGACTGTCCGACCCCATGATGCAGACATCACGAGGGGCACATGCACTAACATCCTCCTGTCTTTTCCCTTCCAGGTGACTCGGCATATGCACTTGGGCCCCATCTCCTGACTCCATACCGGAATCCCCAAACCAGAGGCGAGAGAAGATACAATGCTGCACACATACGCACCCGTGCAGTGGTGGAGCGCACATTTGGCATCCTGAAGTCCCGTTTCCTATGCCTGGATAAGTCCGGGGGGGCCCTGTTGTTTTCCCCAAACTTTTTGTGCCAGATCATTGGTGCATGTTGCGTGCTGCACAACTACGCCATGAGAAAGGGCCTGGAGATTGACATATGTGATGACCTGACCCCCACACCACACAGTCCCCCCCTGCCCGAGGCTACCCCGTCTGCTAAAGGAACAGCAGTCAGGAGTTGCCTCGTGGAAAAGCATCTTTGCACGTTAAACACACACATTCATCATGGCACACGGACAATGCACGCATGCACACCACTGTGGTCCCTAGCTCACACACACTACATCCACCTCACATTGGTTTCGCCCAAGTCCACCGTGCAGGACTTGGGAGCAGCAACGCCAAGGCACCAATGATGTTGCTGTCCATTCATACCACATCCACACTGTCGTGGGGATAACCTCTCCCCGACGATCAAAGGTGACCCCTGCAAGTTGACACGCAGTGCTGGCAGAAATGTCCTTGTGCCTGTCTGGACACATTGGCCACACTCACACACCAGTCAAACCGTAGCACTGACATCGCCGGGCAAACCCTGCCCCTGCAAACCGGTGTCCAGTCACCATAGACACTTCTGCACTCCTGACCGTGTGCAGTCCGATGGTGCTGTGACATCAGTGAGGGTGAGTCACATGTCCCACGGTCTGGGTCCGTGAAAAGGAAAATAGAAATTTGGACCATGCCATTGTCCGCCATGGCAAGCCCTTACAGGTGCACGGCACATGCCTCTGTGCACGTCACCCCAAAAAAAAACTCAGACTCTGAGCTGCACTCCTGGTGCCATTGTCCTCGGGACAGTAACTTGCCCTCTCGTGGTCCATGCCTCGTGCCCAGGGTTCTGCTCCGCAGGTGTCGTGGCGATGACCCGGGTGGGGCATCTTGTGGCGGTTCATCCCCTGGGCTGACGCTCCTGGAGATGGATTGAGATGTTGCCTGCATCCACTCCAAGGCAATGGCAATGCGGGTCAGCACGCCATTTGTTTCTGCCTGCAACTGCCTCTGACTGGCATTGTGTTGGCGCTGCAGGCGCCTGTTCTGGCGGCCCTCAAACTGTATGGCAGCAGTGTTGGCCTGCACGATACCGCCCATGCTCCTAACCTCCGCTACAATCCCTGCTGCTGTTGCTTGCAGTTCCTCTATAGTCGTGGTGTTGCGTTCCTGGGTCGCCTGCATGTCTAATCCCTGGTCCCCAGATGTTGCCGGACCCCCTGCTACCATGTGCTGGTACATGCCATCCAGGGTCTGTGACTGGTCACACAGGCATGTGGCCATGGCTGCACAATTGTCATTGACCTCCTGCATGCAGTCACAGATGGCCTTGATGTGTTCTGCCTGCTGGTTGAGGCACTGCTGCATTGTGGCTGTGGTGCCCTGCACAGCCAGTGTGCACTCAGCCTGTGCCTTCGCCGAGGACCTGACGAAGGAGGCTATGATGTCAGCCACACGGTGGAGGTCGATGGCAATGTCTGCCATGTGCAGTGTCTGGTGGGCCTGTTCCCTCTCGAGCCCTTCTTGGAGGGGTTCCGGCTGCACCCCTGGTCTTGCTCAGGGCCTTCCTGGGAGTTGCAGTCGGTTGCGTCCCTCTGGCCGGGGTGGCCCTTGAAGGCGTTCCTCTGGCCGGGGTGGCCCTCGGGGGGTTCCCCTGATGGGCGTCGATGGTGTTAGGAGGTCTGCGACTTCCACCGTCTCGGAGGGTCCGGCGCAGACGATCTCCTCATCATCGAGGTACAGCCAGTCCTCCTGTAGAATGTCCACAGGCTCCTCCACAATGACCTCCAATGCACCTGTGTTTGCACTCCCCTCCACCATTGCTGCAGCCACAGCGTGTTGACCAGCTTTGTGGCTTCCCAGGGGGTCAGACCGAGGAACATGTTGCTTGCCTGGCGTGGGTCGTCCAGAGGCAGATGATGGCCCAGCTCCCTCCAGCACATCTGTGGATGACACACAGCATTCACATGTTGGTGGACCCACACACTTGTCACATGTTCCCTTGCACCCCCTCGCATGCTCCACACCAGATGGGGGATGAAACACACTTACCTCTCCTCAAGTCCCTCCAGGCCCTCCACCTGCTCCTGCTACAGGCAGCTGGCTATGACCTCCTCTTCAGCAGTCAGCTTTAAAGTACTAGCTGATCCACCTCCCGTGGCCCTGAGGTGCCTCTTCATCTTTGCCAACTTTTCCCTTACACGCCGACGCATGTCAGTCATTTTTTTCTGAACCTCCTTCCATGTTCTGGTTTCGTGGCTGAGGGTGTTCAGTTCCAGGGTCACCTTCTGGAGGATTTCTAGTTTCCTGGCCTTGCTTGTCCTCCCGCTCTGTGCTCCGTGGAGGTAGGTGTCATATTTAGCAATGGCCGTGGTCAGGATCGCCCTCTCATCCACGGAGAAGTTCTTCTTTCTCTTCTCCTTGTCAATGTCACTGTCTGACATGTCGGCCCAGATTCCAAAAGCATGTCTGCACCAGGGAACACAAGCTGGCGTACTTTTGCGTTGGACGTGCGTCTGGCTGGGCGTACGTTATGTACGCGGTGATCCGGCGTAGCTTAGGCGGCGTGGTTGTGAGCAGGCGCAGGGGGGTGCTGTGCATGCATCTACGTCATGGCGCATGCGCAGTTCGTGATACGGCGGGCGTAAAACACTGCGCCACGCCGGCGTACCGGTCTGGCGCTCAGCACATCATTTGCATGGGGTCATGCCCACTTCCTCCTACGCCAGCGTGCGCCTTCGAAACCCACGCCACGCTGGCGCAACGTTGGGAGCACTGGCTTGCTGAATGCAATGCTTGCCTCTCCGCGCTACGTTGGCGTGGCGTACGATGTTTGCGCTTCGGCGGCGTAATGTGCGCCTTGCTCTCTGTGAATCTGGGCCCTAAAGTTCACCTAACTTGATTTACCATAGCAAAGCAATAGGGTTCACATACAGCTCAGCTCTGACCATAATAATTAGAAAAAATCGTAGGAGATAAATACATATAAAAACAACAATACTCGCCTGCTTTTTCGTGCCCCCCCCAAGTATTTCCTTTCTTCCTGTAGATGTCCACAGCCTTTGTTTGGTGTCATTCAACCCGGAAGACTGAGGACAACCTGCTGGTGCACCTTTAACTGTATTAATTGGTGTTTTTTTTCTGATGTCACCGCGGTCCTAGAGTCCCAGAAGGACGGGTTGCTGCTATTTTCCTACCTGGCGTAATTGATATTAGAGACGATTATTTACTTCTTTTTATGTTTGATGTAAGTGCAATTTTTGTGCTTTTATAATAAAGTTTTAAGGATTTTACGCTATGCTTTGGGGGGGGGGGGGGGGTTACCTAGGACAACACTCTCCAGACCGTTTTTTTGCAAGAGGATCCTCAGATGATACCAAAAGGCCCTGGTTGGGTATATAACTGCAAGCGTCACTGACCTTCTGTAATAGGAGGTCTGGGCGAGCTGGTAAATGAGCACTTTTTCTGTGTTGGTGGCGGTGTTTTAAGGGAGCACGCACTCCAGGTGGCAGATGGTGGCGATATTGACAAAAAAATATCTTCATCACTTTCATTGCTTTATGGTTTGGTGTATTGAGTTAAATCACCTAATTAGCGCAACTCTGTAATGGTTTATAATGTTTTGGGATGGTGTTTATACCTCACAGGAGAGTTGCTGCTCAGATAAATGGTATAGGATTTCATTTATTAGCGCAGTTTCTGCTTCTTTTGTATTTTTTTCCGATATGCCTAGAATTTAGCTTTGAATGTAGAGTTTATACATGCAAGTGCATTTCAAATTACATTTTTACTGTTGTTTTATAAAATACTGGCTATTAAAGGGTTACTAAAATACCATTCCGTTTATATCACTCAGAAAGCAAGTACTGTATAAATGATAGGAAAATCACCTAGTAAAATATAAAACTTTGCATTATTGCTCAGCCATAAATCATTTGCAGCAAACCTTTGCATCAACCGAATCAATCCAGGAAATTATTCAAATCCTTTCTGAGAGTGGTACTCACTTTCTCTTATTCTTTATCCCATATAATTAGAACTTCTGAAGCAATTGATTTAACCACTTAAGTCCCGGACCATATTGCTGGTCAAACACCAGGCCACTTTTTGCGATTCGGCACTGCGTCGCTTTAACTGACAATTGCGTGGTCGTGCGACGTGGCTCCCAAACAAAATTGGCATCCTTTTTTTCCCACAAATAGAGCTTTCTTTTGGTGGTATTTGATCACCTCTGCGGTTTTTAGTTTTTGTGCTATAAACAAAAATAGAACAACAATTTTGAAAAAAAATTATATTTTTTACTTTTTGCTATAATAAATATTCCCCAAAAATATATAAAAAAAACAATATTTTTTCCTCAGTTTAGGCCGATACGTATTCTTCTACAAATTTTTCGTAAAAAAAATTGCAAGCGTTTATTGATTGGTTTGCGCAAAATTTATAGCGTTTACAAAAATAGGGGATAGTTTTATGGCATTTTTATTATTTTTTTTTACTTGTAATGGCGGTGATCAGCAATTTTTATCGATACTGCGACATTATGGCGGACACTTCGGACACTTTTGACACATTTTTGGGACCATTGGCATTTTTATAGCGATCAGTGCTATAAAAATGCATTGATTACTATAAAAATGCCACTGGCATGGAAGGGGTTAACACTAGGGGGCGAGGGAGGGGTTAAGTATGTTCCCTGTGTGTGTTCTAACTGAAGGGGGGTGGACTGACTTGGGGAAATGACTGATCGCTGTTCATACATTGTATGAACAGACGATCAGGCATTTCTCCCCCTGACAGGACCGGGAGCTTTGTGTTTACACACACAGCTCCCGGTTCTCGCTCTTTAACGAGCGATCGCGGGTGCCCGGCGGTGATCACGCCCGCCGGACACGTGCTTTCGGCATCAGGGGCGAGCGTGCGTGCCCCTATTGGCTGAACGCCGAGATGACGTAGATCTAGTGAGTGAGTGAGTGAAAAACTTATATAGCGCAACACATGTGAACTGAATCGCCTCTGGGCGCTGTGTCTATTCCGTGGGTGAAACCCTTTGACCTCAGAAGAGATGGGTTTTAATCTTTCTCCTGAAGGCCAAGTGGTCCACCTCCAAACGGATGGTGGTTGGTAGAGCATTCCACAGTCGTGGACCCTGGACTGCAAACCTTCGATCTCCTTTGGACTTGTATCTGGCTTTGGGTATCTGGACAAGGTTTTGATTGGTGTATCACAGAATACGGTTGGGGTTATGAGCTTTTATTTTTTCGCATAGATATTGGGGGGCGTTTCCTTGAATACACTTATGCATTAGGCAGAGTGCCTTGGAGGAGATTGTGTCTTTTACCGGCAACCAATGAAGGGATCTCAGTGAAGGTGAGATTGATACCCATGGTATTTGCCGGTCACTAATCGAGCGGCCGTATTTTGAACAACTTGCAGACGAGTGATTTGGAATTTGGGGAGTCCGAGATAGAGGGCATTTGCATAGTCAAGTCTGGAATTGATAATTGTTCCCACCAGGACTACAATGTCTTATTTCGGGATAAAGGGGGTGAGTCTGCGTAGTAGGCGCAGCAGATGGTGCGATCCGCTGACTACTGACCCTATTTGTGCATCCATTGTCATGTAGGTGTCAAAAATGACTCCGAGACTTTTGACTTTGGAGCTAGGGGTGATAGTTTTACCCAGAATAGGCGGGGGTGACCATGTTGTCGTTGGATGATTTTTCCGGTTGGCTTGAAACAGGAGAAGTTCTGTTTTCGAACCGTTGAGTTTAAGATAACTCTTTGTCATCCAATTTTCTATCAGAGTAAGGCATTTCTCAAGTCCGAGAGAATGATCCTTTTTGTTGCATATGCGAAAATACAGTTGTGTATCATCCGCATAAGAGTGATAGAGTAACTTCTGGTTGCTGATGATTTCAAAAAGAGGGCGGAGATAAATATTGAACAGAACAGGTGACAAAGGGGGATCCCTGAGGGACTCCACATGATACCGTCCGTTTTTCAGAAGTGAAAGGCCTCAGTTTCACTATTTGTGATCGGTTTTCCAAGAAGGAGGAGAACCAAGCTAAATTACCTTCCGTGACTCTGGCTACTTCAGTTATCCGAGTCAGTAGTAATCCGTGGTCTACCGTGTCAAAAGCAGCGCTTAGGTCCAACAGTACGAGAAGAGAAGATTCTCCTTCATCTGCTGCCTCGAGAGCGTCATATCATATTTTGAGAAGTGCTGTTTCTGTTCCGTGACCAGGACAGAAACCCGATTGAAACGGATCAAGTAATTTATGGGTGTCTAGATGGAGTTGTAGCTGTTGTACAACTTCTTTCTCCATTACCTTGGAGAAGACATTTAGGCCTGTTATGGGTCGACAGTTGTTTGGATCTTTTGGGTCGAGGGTGTTTTTTTTTAGGATTGGTTTTATTATACCTTGTTTCAACAAGGTGGGCACCGTGCCCTCCTTAAATGATTGGTTTAAGAGCTGCGTGATAGATGGTGCCAATATGTCGGCACACTCTTTCAGCAGTTTGGTGGGGATGATATCATTTGGCGCTGAGCTATTTCGCAGTGGCCTCAATGGAAATTGGTTTTAGAGAGGAATTGGTTGATTGGGATGGTTTTATGTTGGTGTTTGGTTTGAGCTTTGGGGAGAGGTTGCTGACGGTTCTATCTTCCTGAATGCTTACACAGATTTTTTCAATTTTATTGATAAAGTAATCCGATAATTCGTTGCAAAATTCTTGTGAGTTGGAGTTGGGGGCCTCTAAAGAAACAGGGTTCATCGTCTGAGTGACCAGTTTGAAGAGTTTGCGGGGGCGGTTTAGGGCATTTGCGATGGTGTTGGAGATGTGATTTTTTTTGGCCATAAAGATTTCTTTGTGGTATTTCTTGGTTATTATCTTATAAGTAGTGTGGTTTTCCTCTGAAGAGCTTCTTTTCCAAGCAGCTTCTGCTCTTCTACGCTCTTGCTTTAGCAACACTAGCTGGTTATTAAACCAGCTGGCGTTGTTTTTCTGAATCCATGTTTTGCGTTTTGGTGCTACTAAGTCAGCTGACTGTAGTAGAGCCTTGTTGATGGCGTTGATAGTATCTGTGGCTGTTTGCTGTTGTTGGATTGTTTTTATTTTGTTCCCTAGTGTTGTTTTGAAGATTTCCGAGTGGAGCTTCTTCTGAGATCTAGTCAAGTGAGTTGTCACCAGTTTTATCGTTGTTATTGGGGGGAGTTTTTGGTAATTGTGAATTTAATAGCATGATGATCTGTCCATGGTTGCGGCTCATTTTCCACAATGTCGATTTCCACATCTTGTTTGAAAATGAGATCGAGCGTATGACCTGAGGTATGGGTGGGCTCATGTACTAGTTGCTGCAGACCTAAACCATCCAGATGGTCGATGCAGGCGTCGGCGACGGGGTCCAGTGAGGAATTGGCCCAGAGGTTGAAGTCCCCAAGCATCAAGAGGTGTTTGATGTTTAGGGTATAGGTGGAGATGAACTCCGTTAGTGACGTGAGAAGGTGCGTTTTTGGACCGGGAGGTCTATAGCAGAGAAGAATTTGGACAGTGTCTTAGGGATTTGTTTGTAGTTGCAGAGTGAGGGTTTCCATGAATGGAAGCGAGTTTTGAAGGACTGGTTTGGTGATCGAGAGGTGAATCTTGTGGATCACCGCCAGGCCTCCCCCACTTTGCCCCACTCTGTTTTGCGTTTGAATACGATAATTTGCTAGCACCAGTTCTCCTAGAATGGTGTTACAGTTGGCTGTAAGCCATCTTTCTGTGATAAAGAGGCAGTCTAATTCATATTGTAGGATGAAATCATGGATTTCTTGTCTGTGTTTTACTGCCGATCTTGTGTTGACCAAAGCACATGATATGCGCTTAGGCTGGGGTGAATGGATATAATGTTTAACTGTCGATCGTCGATCGATTCTAAACAGTTGGATACTCCTTAGAGCTTTAATGGTGACCTCTGATAATCTTGAGGCAAATGGTTTTAAATCCCGGATGGTTTCTGCGGTATATCTCAAGTTAGCCATAGTCGCAGAAACGCAGGGAAGACGATATTGATCGGGGGGTGTTTAAATAATTGATAGGGGGAAAGATTTGCCAAGTGGGTCTCCACTCGCTAAAACCTTCCTTCCCCGTTGGTCCAGAGAAAGGCGAAAAAAAACCTACCCGTGCTGTGTCAATCTGCAGCGATAGGGAAAAAAATCCTTCCTGATCCCTCAAGGGCGATCGAGCAAAGCCTGGATCAAGTAGAGAACTGGTGGGCATTCCTGGATTTGAAAGCTGACAAGCTTACGGAGGGGGGGCTTGGGGTATATGCTCCCCTAAATTCGTGGGTGAACGAAAAAGAGAAAACCCCAGCAATAGGGGTCCAGGAGGGTGAGTAGGGACGCTGGGAAAAGGGTGTCACTGTAGTTGGAGGTGTAGCAAGATGGCCGCCGAATCGGGAACTAGGCCAGAGTCAGTGGCAGAGGCTGTGGGGGGGCGAGGTGAGGTGGTAGGGGTCCTCCTGGGGCACCGGGGGGGGGGTGGTGGAGGTCTACGTGGGAGGATTGGTAGGTTTGAATGATGTTTTAAGGGGTGGGTGTGCAGTGCGCCACTAGGCCCCGGCTGAAGCCGAGGACTTTCCTAGCTGCGGCCGCCGTGACCAGGGGGTTGTGGATAGCTGGAGCGGTGGTGGGGAGAGGCATGGGGGTTGTGGTTGGCGGGAGCAGGGGTTGCAGGGAGAGGCTGACGGGGATTGCAGATTGGCGAGAGCGGTGGCAGGGAGAGGCAATTAGGCCGTTGCTCCGTCCTGTAGGGCCACAGCCGCGGCTTATCCTGAAAAGGACGGCCGCGGACTGTCCCAAAGGAGGAGGATGACGGTCGGGGGAGGAAGCAGGCCTTACCTTTGAGGTTGCTGGGTGGGGATGCCTGCGGGCGGGGAGTGGCGGCGGAGGGCAAGCCAAAGGGGCAGGAGATGGTACAACGTCGTGGTTGTTGTGCCGTGTCGGGAGCTTCAGCCTGCTTGGCTGTTCTGTCCCTCGGAAGAGCCGACTCTTTTGAGAGCGTCCAGCTCTCTCTAGCCCTGGGGTGAGCAGACTAAGGTGAGAGCGTCCTGCTGCACCGCTGAACTGGGAGTGACTAGTGCTTTGTCTACGTGATCCCGCCCAACAGAGCCGACCTGCCGCCGTATAACTGGTCGGCTGGTCGGCAAGCAGTTAAAATCAACCATACAAGACAAAACATTATGATGTATGTATGTGTGTGTATATATATATATATATATATATATATATATATATATATATATATATATATACAGTAACCCACAAAAGTGAGTACACCCCTCACATTTTTGCAAATATTTTAAATTACGCTTTGCTACAATGTAAAGTAGTGAGTGTACAGCTTGTATAACAGTGTAAATTTGCTGTTCCTTCAAAATAACTCAACACATAGCCAATAATGTCTAAACCGCTGGCAAAAAAAGTGAGTACACTCCTAAGTAAAAAAGGCCACATTGAGCTCAATTAGCCATTTTTCCTCCCTGGTGTCATGTGACTCGTTAGTGTTACAAGGTCTCAGGTGTGAATGGGGAGCAGGTGTGTTCAATTTGGTGTTATCGCTTTCACTCTCTTGGGCTGGGTTCACACTACTACACTACTTTCATCCTACTTTGCTCTGCTACATTGGTCCTACATTGATCCTACATTGGTCCTACATCCATCCTACTTTCATGAACAGAATACTACTTTGGTCCGACTTCAATGATATTCAATGGGTTGAAGTAGGATCAATGTAGGACCAAAAGTAGTACAGGGAGTATTTTCAAAGTCGGACCGACTTGTGTAGGACCAGTTAAGACAGCTCTCATAGGGAAACATTGATTTTCACACGTCATGCTACATGAGGCTCCCAATGTAGGACCGTTTGTCGGACAAGTGTGAACCCAGCCTAAGGCTGGGTTCACACTACTACACTACTTTCATCCTACTTTGCTCTGTGTTCAATGTTTCCCTATGAGAGCGTCTTGTAGCGTCCTACACAAGTCGGTCCGACTTTGAAAATGCTCCCTGTACTACTTTTGGTCCTACATTGATCCTACTTCAGGCCCATTGAATATCATTGAAGTCGGACCAAAGTAGTATCCTGTTCATGAAAGTAGGATGGATGTAGGACCAATGTAGGATAAATGTAGGACCAATGTAGCAGAGCAAAGTAGGATGAAAGTAGTGTAGTAGTGTGAACCCAGCCTCATTACCCACAAGACTCATGCAATTTCTGGAACCCCATCAGCAGATCAGCACACAAAGTGATGGAATGTTTATCTGTTTCTCTTATGTAAATTGGTCCATATTGAAAGTGTAGAAATGCTGACAGTGGGAGGAACTAGGGCAAAATGTGTATCTTGATGCATGCATACAGTATGTTTATATGAGGTGTTATTGTACTGTATTAAAAAACTGCCTTATCATTATGATATGAATATCTTTTAAAATAATGATTGTTTTTAAACATAAAACAACAACGAGAGAAACCATGATTTTATACAAATTTTTAATGCTTTAATGCCGCGTACACACGATCATTTTTCGGCATGTCCAACTTCATCATTAAAACGACGTTGTCCACACAAGATCATTAAAAAAAATGCTCTAGCAAAGCGCGGTGACGTACAACACGTACGACGGCACTATAAAGGGGAAGTTCCATGCGGATGGCGCCACCCTTGGGGCTGCTTTAGCTGATTTTGTGTTAGTAAAAGACAATTTGCGCTTTTCTGTCTGTTACAGCGTGATGAATGTTCTTACTCCATTACTTTTAGTAGTTTTACCAGAACTCCCACCTCATAACTTGCTTCTGAGCATGCGCAGGTTTTTAACGTTGTTTTAGCCCAGACACGATAATTTTTTACAACCCGAAAAACGACATTGTTTAAAACGTTGTTAAAAAATGCAGCATGTTCGAATTTCTTTTTTGTCGTTTTTCAGAACCTGGAAAATGATGTGAAGCCCACACACAATCATTTTAAATGACATTTTTTAAAAACATTGGTTTTTACATGCCGAAAAATGAGCGTGTGTACGCGGCATAACACATTTTCTTCTATAATGTGGGCTGTTTGAAATAACAAAGCAATTTGCAATTGAACAATGTTTTTTTTTTTTTTTTTCTTGTATGTTTTCTGCAAAACTGATAAAAGTAATAAACAAAATGAATGAAAATATATATTTATGGTAAAAAAGAAGAAATAAAAAAAATATCTAAGGGGAAAGGAGAGGAAGGATTAAATTAGGGCTAATTAGGGTTAGATATGAGCATTGGCATCTCAAAAGTCCCATAATTTTTTATGTACTATTTCTTCAAATATATAAAACAACAAAAAGTTATACATTTCAATAAACTGAAAACGATCGTATATACTCGAGTATAAGCAGAGTTTTTTTAGGGCTGAAAATACCCCCCTCGGCTTATACTTGAGTCAGTGTACCTAAAGGGCCGCGAGCGTCCATTGTTTAAAAGTTGCGGCTTCCCCCTTGTCCCTTCCGTGATAGGCGTTTCCCAGCAGACACTGTGTTCAGTGTTCCGCCTATCACGGATGTCCTCTCATCCTCGGAAAAGAGAACGTCCGTGATAGGCAGAGCACTGAACACAGTGTCTGCTGGGAAACCGAGTCCGAGGATGAGAAGATGTCCGTGATCACGGAATGGGACCAGGAGGAGACCCGCGACTTTTAAACAATGAATGAATGCCCGCAGCCTGTAAAAATTTCAGGTACACTGACTCGGGCACAGGGAGACTGCAATGGGCACAGTGAGGTGGCAATGGGCACAGTAAGGTTGGGCACAGTGCGGTGGCAAGGGGGACAGTGAGGTTGGGCACAGTGAGGTGGCAATGGGCACATTGAGGTTGTGAACAGTGAGGTGGCAATGAGCACAGTGAGGTTGGGCACAGTAAAGTTGCAATGGGCACAGTGAGGTTGGGCACAGTGAGGCTGTAATGGGCACAGTGAGGAGGGCAAATGGGCATTGTTGACCCTCTTCTCCGCTTACAGTGGCTGCTGCATTCTCACCCTAGGCTTATACTCGAGTCAATATGTTTTCCCAGTTTTTTGGGGTAAAATTAGGTACCTCGGCTTACACTCGGGTCGCCTTATACTCGAGTATATACGGTATATAAAATAATTTACAGACAACAATGCCATATGCATACACAGTAGAAGGATCCCCCTATCATTCTGCCCCATGTACTGCACAAGACATTTGGACACAAGGGTAGAAGACAAGATTAAAAATAAAACAGAGTTTGCTTAAAAAAAAAAAAAAAAACTCAAATGCTATGCTTGTAAAAGTGAAATGATAGGTTCAATATTTTAACTAGAAGTCATGTCCAGGTGATAGTAAAATCTGTACTAGTAAAATAGAGACTTTGCATTATAGCTCATCCAGAAACAGAACCGGCAGCCAAATCATTTTGCATCTGGATGGATGAAGCATCACAACCACATATTAAAATTCACTTGTGCTCGTACATTTTGTATTTAGTAACACAGGATATGTGGTTTTATAAAGGCAACATGTTTACGTTTCTGAAATACTTACATTTCCTGGAATTGGTATATGATACAAATGTTACGATATCTTAAAAAAATAATAATCTTTCGTAGAAGAAATTCACAAAAAATATAAAAAAATTCTAGTATGTATCCTTTCTTTAACCGCTGAAGCTCTTGCACTTGATCACGGTCACACCACTCTCAGTTTCCCTGATCACTGCTGCTCCAATCACAGTGTCCTTGATCACCTCCACACCAGTCCCAGTTTCCCTGATCACTGCTGCATCTGTCCCAGGGCCCTTATCACTGCAACACCAGTTCCAGTGTCCTTGATCACTGTCACACCACTCTCAGTTTCCCTGATCACTCCTGCTCCAATCACAGTGTCCCTGATCACCTCCACACCAGTCCCAGTTTCCCTGATATCTGCTGCATCTGTCCCAGGGCCCTTATCACTGCCACACCAGTCCCAGTGTTCATGATTACTGCCACACCAGTCATAGTTTTATTCATCGCCACAGCACCATTCACAGTGTCCCTGGTTCACCACCAAACAAGTCACCATAAGGCTCGTTCACATGTGTGATGCTCTCTGAAGAGCAATCCATGTTCAGATGCCCCTAAACAGCCCGAAGGTGCTCTTTGGATTTGGGGCTTCTGTATGTGGTTGGGCTGTGAAAAAGTCTCACACATGTGGCATTACCACACTCAAAAGGGATAGCAGAATGTGTTTTGGGGTGTAATTCTAAGCATGCCCATTATTTCAAAAGGTTCCTTACAGCAGGATTTCCACACTGACTTTAAAGCAGTCCAGCTCAGGCTACACTGCCTCTTCATCTAAGAACTGAGGGCCAGATTCATAAAGAATTGCGGCGGCGTAACATATGTCCTTTACGTTACTCCGCCTCAAGTTTTCAGCGTAAGTGCTTGATTCACAAAGCACTTGTGTGTAAACTTGCGGCGGCATAGCGTAAAGCCGTCCGGCTCAAGCCCGCCTAATTCAAATGGGGCGTGTACCATTTAAATTAGGCGCGTTCCCGCGCCGGACGTACTGCGCATGCTCCGTTTTGAAATTTCCCGCCGTGCTTTGCGCGAAATGACGTCGCCCTGACGTAATTTTTTTGAACGGCGACGTGCGTAACGTACTTTCGTATTCCCGGACGACTTACGAAAAAAAAAAAATTGAAATTCGACGCGGGAACGACGGCCATACTTTAACATAGGCTTTTTGTTACACCACCTAAATAGCAGCCGTAACTTTGCGATGCAAAAAGCCGACTAGCGACGATGTAAGAGAATGCGACGAACGCGCGTACCTTCGTGGGTCGCCGTAAACAGCTAATTAGCATACCCGATGCGGAAAACGACGCGATCTCCACCCAGCGGCCGCCGAAGTATTGCATCCTAAGATCCGAAGGCGTACGAAGCCGTACGCCTGTCGGATCTTAGCCAAATGCCGTCGTATCTTGTTTGTGAATCACAAATAAAGATACAACGCGGCAAATTTGAATGTACGCCGGAGTATCAGCAGATACTCCGGCGTACTTTTTCTGTGAATCTGGCCCACAGTCTCTCAGTCTGGACCACGACAGTGTTCACACCTTCTCCTGCAGAAACTCTGTTTGCAGATAAAAACAAGAAAAAGTGTGGCAGGCGTGTCCTCAATAGATATGGCATCTCATCCCAATAGATAATAGAAAAAAGGAGAAAGGGGATTATAACGGAGCCTAACACAGATAACAAATATACTGGATTTTTTTTTTTTATTAGATAAATAATGTAAAAATACAGTACAAATAGACGTTTATAAAAACAATGGAGAGGAGCAAATACTGGCCAGAGTATTAAAGGCCTACTGGAGTTAAAAGTCAGATAATCCCTACATGTTTCGCCAAAACATTGGCTTCTTCTGTCTGCAGGTGTTGACCTGGTCAGTGCAGACAAACAAACACCCCTAGTGTGTCCATGCTCTTTCTGCTTCCTGGCAGCATAATGACCTCCTTGGAGGGTGGAGCCCATAACTCTACTCTTCTCGCAGAACATAAGGCATGTACGTTACTGCACAATCAATAGGTTTTGGTCACCATCAAAACGTGTACCCAGGGTTGGAAGCTTTATTCGATTCAGTACTTTACAAAGTCTCCAGGCTCCAGGACCCATACCAGGATTTATCAACCCTGGAATAATACCATAAATAAAGGTTTAACCACTTCTGGATCGCCTGGCGTTGTTACACGTCAGTATTTTGACGTTGAATACCATTTGTTATGGCAGCATATAGCTGCCACAACCCTGGTATTTTTAAAAAAGACAGGCGGTCTGCTTTCAGATAAAAGTGGTCTCTGTGGTGGATTTGCCGCAAAATCAGTTTTATCGGCAGCAGGAGAGGTGCCCACCCCCCTCCTGCCACGTCCCAGTCATCTCTGCAGCTTACCGGAGCCGTCAGTAGCCGCAGAGGCGATCTGATCCTTTCCCCTCAGAGGCATGAAGTAGAGTGAGGAAATGATGGCCCCCACTCGAATCCATACCATTGGATGACGAAAGAAATGTCTAACGTCACTTACCCCAATGGTCTTAAAGGGGATTTTTTTTATTAAAAAAAAATGCTTTTTTTTATTGCCTTTAAGTGTGATTGTTAGATCTGAGGTCTTTTTGACCCCATATCTCACATTTAAGAGGTCTTGTCATGCTTTTTTCTATTAGGAGGGATGTTTACATTGTAATAGGAATAAAAGTGATCACATTTTTTTTTAAAGGGACAGTGTAAAAATAAAAAGTAAAATAAATAAGAAAAAAAAGTAAAAATGTAAAGAGCCCCGTCCTGCCATGCTCGCGCGCCAATTACAGTGCCGGAGTCCGCAATACCCAGAAGTAACTCCGGTAGCAATGTTGCCAGCCGGAGCGGTGTACGGGGACTGCTACGGGGGCTTCAATCTAAGGTGAGTATTTCATAATGAGCTTAAGTGGTTAAGCTGACCTACTGTGTTAGTAGACCAAATTCCTTTTTATTAAAACTCATTGTAAAGTAAAAAACATGCTGGACCTTTTCATGTACTACACAGATGTTTTCTGCATAAACGTTATATTCATGTTAAAAATCTTTAATTTTATTGAGATAATTATACAACTTTCTTAAAACAACAACATACATGTGATTTTATTAGGAAGCCTATTGAACCCTTAGTACAGTCAAAAGAACCTTAACCACTTAAGGACCCCTTCACGCCGATATATCGGCAGAATGGCACGGCTGGGCACAATCACGTACCTGTACGTGTCTCTTTAAGCCCAGCCGTGGGGTCTCTAGCGTGCCGGCGCACTCGGGACCCGGTCCGAAGCTCCGTGGCCACGGGACCCGCGGACCCGATCGCCGCCGGTGTCCTGCGATTGGTCACCGGAGCTAAAGAATGGGGAGAGGTGTGTGTAAACACACCTTCCCTGTTCTTAGTTGTGGCAGTGTCAGTGATCGTCTGTTCCCTGATATAGGGAAAGACGATCAATGATGTCACATGTCCAGCCCTGCCCCCTACAGTTAGAAACACATATGAGGTCACACTTAACCCCTACAGCGCCCCCTAGTGGTTAACTCCTAAACGGCAAATGTCATTTTCACAGTAAACAATGCATTTTTATAGCACTTTTTGCTGTGAAAATGACAATGGTCCCAAAAATGTGTCAAAATTGTCCGATGTGTCCTCCATAATGTCGCAGTCACGAAAAAAATCGATGTAGTAAAAAAAAAAAATATTAATAAAAATGCAATGCAAAACTATCCCCTATTTTGTAAACGCTATAAATTTTGCGCAAAACAATCGATAAACGCTTATTGCGATATTTTTTACCAAAAATAGGTAGAAGAATACGTATCAGCCTAAACTGAGGGGGAAAAAAAGCCTTTTTTATATTTTTGGGGGATATTTATTATAGCAAAAAGTAAAAAATATTGCATTTTTTTCAAAATTGTCGTTCTACTTTTTTTCTAATTGTCGTTTCTATAAAAAATAAAACCCGCAGAGGTGATCAAATTCCACCAAAAGAAAGCTCTATTTGTGGGAAAAAAAGGACGCCAATTTTGTTTTATGAGCCACGTCGCACGACCGCGCAATTGTCAGTTAAACCAACGCAGTGCCGAATTGTAAAAAGGGGCAAGGTCCTTAACCTGCATAATGGTCTGGGTCTTAAGTGGTTAAAACTCATTGTAAAGTAAAAAACATGCTGGACCTTTTAATGTACTACACAGATGTTTTCTACATAAATTTTATATTAATGTTAAAAATCTTTCATTTAATTGAGATAATTATACAACTTTCTTAAAACAACAACATACATGTGATTTTATTAGGAAGCCTATTGAACCCTTAGTACATTCAAAAGAACCTTAATGTGACCGTCCAGCACCCAGCTTTGTTCTTAACGTCAGTACACAGCTTCCTCCCGTCTGGACCCAGGTATTATAGGGAAATATGACATGGCACCCATGAAATTTAGACAACACTAGCTTAGGTGCACTGGAACTGGAACTAACTTTATTGTAAAATCGCACAGAATTTATAGCACACCAGATGAGACTAAGCTAAGTACACTATCATATGCAAAGAAAACTGTATGCAGGAATAAAATTAACATACAGCTATATCAACAGCCAACATAAACTGTATCATGCTAATCCACCTCTAGCAACTAATAAATGAGAGTAATCTAATTAGCATGAACAAATTAACAACTAGCCACTTAAACCAGCCTAGGTGACCAAGCACTCAGCCCGCAAACCTGGATACACAAAGTACATTACACATTATCATAACCATAAACACATTACATCCCACAATGGTGCGATAACCAGGTACAGTGGTCACAATATTAATCACATCTCCAAGAGATTGATCAGACAGACAGACATACATAAACAATAGGCGACTCAGTTAACAATGGGAATGCACACCTAGGAGGCACACAATGGGAGAGAAATACTTAAAGTGGAGGTTCACCCTAAAAACATGTATATAACATTACATTCTGCATACTTCCAACATTTACAGTATGCTGTTTGTTTGTTTTTTTTGCTGTACATACCTTAATATTGCTATTTTCCACCCGTGTTCCGGGTGCTCACTCCCACGGGAGTAGGCGTTCCTATGCAGAGGCGCAGTGTAATGTGGGACTTCGCCCAGATGATTGACATCTTGAGAAAAACTTCCCCCCGGCGGATAAGGCGCGTCACGAGTTTCCGAAAATAGCCGAACTGCAAGCCAGCTCTACGCGGCTCCTAGTCGGTGCGCAGGCGCCGTATAGTGCCGTATAGAGCCGACTTGCAGTTCGGCTATTTTCGGAAACTCGTGACGTGCCTCGGGGACGTTTTTCTCAAGATGTCAATGATCTGGGCGAAGTCCCACATGACACTGCGCCTCTGCATAGGAACGCCTACTCCCGCGGGAGTGAGCACCCGGAAGCCGGGTGGAAAATAGCAATAATACGGTATGTACAGCAAAAAAAAAAAAAAACAGCATACTGTAAATGTTGGAAGTATGCAGAATGTAATGTTATATACATGTTTTTAGGATGAACCTCCGCTTTAAAGCGTTTGTTACTCAAAAAAAACAATAGATCCTGTTCCCTTAAAGCATGTTACGCAGCACAGTGCTTGTGCTGTGTAGTTTGGCCCCCTGTATAACCTAAAATACCTGGCTGATCCTGCCTGGTTCTGCCCTCCCCCCTAAGCTGACCATGATTTATCATGGCTGCTGAGCCCTGACACTATGGTCAGTTTACGTCACTTTGGCCCCCTTAGTACCAATTGAGCATTGTTTAAACGCCACGCACTACCTGAGTATTGTTGCTGACTATGTCCATTCTATTATGACTTCAGTGTCCCCATCTTCTGATGGCTCTTTCCAGCAGGATAATGCACCATGTCACAAAGCTCAAATCATCTCACTACTGGTTTCTTGAACATGACAATGAGGTCACTGTACTCAACGGGCCTCCACAGTCACCAGATCTCAATCCAATAGAGCTCTTTTGGGATGTGGTGGAATGGGAAATTTGCATCATGAATGTGCAGCCACCTGCAGCAACTTCTTGATGTATATGGACCAAAATCTCTGAGGATTGTTTCCAGCACCTTGTTGTATCTAGGCCACGGAGAATTGAGGCAGTTCTTAAGGCAAAGGGGAGTCCAACCTGGTACTAGCAAGGTGTAGCTAATAAAGTGGCTGGTGAGTATATATACCCATGTAGCACCTGAAAAGTCCCTGCATGTTGTTTCTTTACTTTAAATGTGCCATGCCATCAAACGCAGTCGCTGTGCCATGCCATCAAACACAGCCACTGTGCCATGCCATCAAACGCAGCCGCTGTGCCATGCCATCAAACACGGTTACTGTGCCATCAATTGTCACCACTGTGCCATGCCATCAAACGCAGCCGCTGTGCCATGCCATCAAACGCAGCCACTGTAACATCAATTGTCACCACTGTGCCATGCCATAAAACGCAGCCACTGTGCCCCTCAATTGTCGCCACTGTGCCAATTGTCACCACTGTGCCCTTTAACTGTCGCCACTGTGCCCATTGTTGCCACTGTGCATGTCACTATGCCCTTTAATTGTTGCCACTGTGCCCATTGTCACCACTGTGCCCTTGATGCCACTGTGCCCATTGATGCCCATTGTCACTTCTGTGACCTTGATGCCACTGTGCCCATTGTCGCCGCTGTGCCCTGTAAAATGCACTTACCTTAATCCTTCCACGGCCCTCGATGTCTTCTCCCGCCTTGGTGACGCTTCAGCCAATCAGGTTACCGATAACCAGAATCGGCGAACCTGATTGGCTGAGATGGCCGTCAGTCTTATCCAAGGAACGCACCCCGTACGTTCCCTGGATAAAGCATCTGGGAGACGAGGGCTGTACTCGGAAGCAGCTGGCTCTTATAGGCACTTCCGCACAGCCAACCAGCTGCCGTTATTCAGGTGGTCGGCGCTCAATGTCCGGCCACCTGAATTAGACCAGCAGCAGCTGGCAACAATAACATACATTCATGCAATGCATGAATGTATGTTATTTCAGTGGCGGTGCAGAGCCAGAGGGGGCGGCGCTCCAGCGCCCTCTATGGACGGACCGCCACTGGCTAGTACACTGTACATAGTATGGGGTTCTTTACTATATTACATTTTATATTGGTGTCTTGACTTTCCTTTTTGTAAAACTTTTTTTTTTATATATATTGGAGTGGAGTTCAACTTTAACTTTGAATTTATAATGTGCATAGCACGTAATACATTTCCCTGCCATACGATTAAAAAAAAAAATTTAGAGTTCAAGGGTTCATTTAATAATTTGAAATGATATTTGCATCAAGCAGTCAAGCGCTAATGCATTAGATTCTAATCAAATCTTCCAAGAAGTGTGAGTATACTTTAGTTAACGAGTTCTGAATTTTATCTCTGCCAGGTTGCAGTTCTGAAAAAGGTAGTTCTTTAGCTACTGAAGCCCCAATTTCTCACAAAATGTTTACAATGTGTTTTATGTATTCATTAATTTTTATCTTTCAGGTAAAGAAAAGTGAACAACGCCCAAAACAACCATGGTGACTTCAGCCTTATTGACCGTTTATGCCATAGGCTTGGCTGAGATTTTTTTGGGCTTGGTGGCAAATGCCTTCATTACAATCGCCAACATCTTGGACTGGAAGGCAGGCAAGAAATTGAAGCCCTTTGATAAAATCTTTTTGAGCCTGGGACTCTCTCGCTCAATCCACATGTGTCTCTTCATCTTTAACATTATCATTCGAGTCTTCAACCTTAACGTTTATGGAATTTCTGCTCTTAACTGGATCCTTAACTTGACATATTTATTCCTAGACTTCTCCAGTCTTTGGTTTGCCATGTGGCTCTGCTTCCTCTACTTCGTCAAGGTCACCATCTTCAAAAACACTTTACTTATTCGTATTAAACTAAGAATTCCCCAGCTTGTGCTATACATGATCATATCATCTATATTGATGGCATTGCTCTCTGGCTTAATATTTGTCGGCAACTACAATGACCCTTTGGATTTAATGTTTCCCAGATTCGACCCACATAGCAATTCAAGCATCGAGAAAGAAATTATGTTCCTACTGCCATCTTACTTTCTTGGACATTTTCTACCTTTTATAATGGTCAGCATTTCAACAACATTTTTGGTCCGAACGCTCGTGGGTCACGTGACACGTATAAAAAGCACCATCACAAGCTTTACGACACCCAAGATGGATGCCCATTTTACAGCTATTAGATCTGTTTGTCTGGTGGAGTTCACGACCATCTGTTACTTTATTGTGACTGTTTTACTGCGTTTTAATTCCTATCAAACCTTTGATAATAATGTTATCTTTGTGTTTGTGATCTTCTACCCAACTTTTCACTCCATGGTACTGATAGCGGGAAATGCAAAGCTGAAAAAGAAGTTTTTCAAAATTGTCTACTATGTTAAAAAATGGGAACCAATGGGAAGCATTTGCAGCATACTTAAGAAACCCAAATAAATATACATCTATATCTATTACAATATCTATGTTTTCATGGGTTTTCCTGTATTTAACTTTCTTTGAGATCTATTTGGTTTAAACAATACTAAACTTTGTAGTTCTGCTTTGTTGAAACAATAAATGTTAGATAATCAAATCTGTTTGTTTTATTAAAACAATGGCCCAGGTAATCTCTGACCAATCCCTGGTCCCACTCTCCAAATTGATTTAGACCCCTTTCACACTAAAACGGTTTGCAGGCACTATTGCGCCTGTAAACTGACCCTAAACAGCTGCTGCTGTTTCAGCGTGAAAGTCCTGAGTCCCCGAGGGCTTTCACACTGGTGCAGTGCGTTAGCAGGACTTTTTTTCCCTGTATCTTTGGAGCCGTGAAGGAGCAGTGTGCATACCGCTCCTTCACCGCTCCCGCCCATTGAAATCAATAGGACAGTGCGGCTATACCGCCGGCAACGCGCCTCTGCAGAGGTGCATTGCAGGCGGTTTTAACCCTTTTTCAGCCGCTAGCTATCGGCCGAATAGCACAGCGAAATTAGAGGTAAAGCACAGCTAAAAATACCACCACATACCTCCCGCCCCAGTGTGAAAGGTGCCTTAGACCCCTTTCACACAAGGGCGTTTTTCAGGCACTTTGGCGTTAAAAATGGCGCCTGAAAGAAGCCTCGTCTGCAATCCCAATATGAAAGCCCGAGTGCTTTCAGAGTCCTTTCACACTGCCAGCGCCCGAAAAACGCTAGTAAAGCCCTGCTAAGACCTCTTTCACACTGGGGCATTTTTGAGGCACTTTGGCGTTAAAAAAGTGCCTCAAGGCGGCACCCGTAGAGGAGTGGTTAGCACGTAGGATTGGCAATGCAGAGTCCTGTAGGTGCGTAGGTTTGAAGGTTCGAATCCCCACAGGGTGGCCGCCTAGGGACAAGCTTGCCAGCGTGCGCATAACCAACAAACAGAGGATATTTGAGGAAAAAAAAAAAAGTGCCTCAATGGGAAGGGGCACTTTACGAGTGGTGTATTCAATGCTCCTAAACCACTGCAAAGAAGCTGCTTGCAGGACTTTTTTTGACTCCCTGCCAGCGCAGCGTCTCAGTGTTAAAGCACTTGGGCTTTCACATTGGGATTGCAGATGCAGCTTCTTTCAGGCACTTTACAGGCACTTTTTTTACCGCTAAAGCACCTGGAAAATTCCCCAGTGTGAAAGGGGTCTTAACGTCCCACAGTCCTACTTTTTCCGCTACCTTCAGTTCTGCCACGCATTCAGCAGCCAATTCTCCCACTCTCCCCCCCAGGTGGTCCAGTCTGCACTGGAGGACCTCCTCAGGTCGGACGACACAAGAAAACACACCTCTCAGCTATACTCGCACTTGATAATGTCCTCCCTTCTTACACTAGAGAAACTTAGAAATCGATGATTGCGAGACATCCCAGACTTCGGCAATGACGACTGGGACGACATATGGGACTTCCCTTTTCGCTCCCTTGTCTCTCTCTCTAAGTGACCGTTTTATACAGTTCAGGATGGTCCACCGTGCATACTTTACCACACACAGAATACACAAAATGAATGCTGGCATTGTGGAGGGACTTGCCCGGC
Source organism: Rana temporaria (assembly GCF_905171775.1). Lineage (NCBI taxonomy): Eukaryota > Metazoa > Chordata > Amphibia > Anura > Ranidae > Rana > Rana temporaria. The sequence goes on from NC_053492.1 coordinate 27,826,931, forward strand.
TATAGTCGGCTATTGGAAAGATATATTAATGTCATAATGCAGGTCACAGCCATACCACTACAGCCCTCTATGTCCATCTGCATACTAGGCTTAATAGAACAGCTGATCCCTACGGTAGCAGGGCGCACTCTAGTTGGGCTTCTTCTATTGTATGCTCGCAAAGCCATAGCCCTCAGTTGGCGCAAACCCACTCCCCTCCTCTTTCCCTTTGGAAACAACTGGTTAACAACAGCTTACCCCTCTACAAGGACACATATGCTAACAGAGGCTGCCCCCAAAAATACGACAAGGTCTGATCCAAGTGGCTAGCGGACCCTTCCACAACTTCTGATGCACATTAGTGTACTCTGTATCTAGAATACCTCACGCCCACCGCCTACCATATACTGCTGATAATGTAATGCCTAGTTTAGGTTTGTACATTTAGGTCATGTGCTTTAGCATCACCCCAGGAGCCAACCTGTTGCAATTTTATGGTGACCCTTGTTATCCCGTTTGCTCTGTATATCTGATTTCCAGACATTCTGTCCCATTGCATGGGCCAACTCCTGTATCCGCCATAACCAATGCATGTTGTTCTGTATTTTGTGTTTTGAAACCAATAAACAGGATTTAAAAAAAAAACAGTTTATTTTTTAATTGCTACAAATTATATTTATAATTAAAGTCTAGCTAAAGCCATTTTTTCATTATTGTTATATTGTCAGGCTGCATAAAAAAATAAAGACTATGGGGTGCATTTGTCAAAAAACAACTATACAAATAGTGCTGCACTACTGGTTAAATAACTGGTAACCTCATAAATCATAAATAATAACAAAAACAATACTCCAAATTATAATAATTCCTGAAAACCGTAACAGTTAAACAGGCACCAATAGTGCTCAAATATATTAATTATAATTATATAATTTAATCATACAATTAAATATATAATATGCAAAAGAAATAAACATATATAGCCGGATTCAGGTAGACTTACACTGGCGTATCTACAGATACGCAGCGTAAGTGCACAGATGCGCCGTCGTATCTATGCGCCTTATTCTCAATACTAGATACGCCTGAATTCTGGCTTAATATGACCGGCGTAAGTCTCCTACGCCGTCGTATCTTGGGTGCATATTTACGCTGGCTGCTAGGGGCGATTCCGTTAATTTACGCATCGAATATGTGAATGACCTAGATATGCTGATTCACGAACGTACTTGCACCCGTCGCTGTAATCTACGCCGTTTACATAAGGCGTTTTTCAGGCGTAAAGATAAACCACCAAATAGCTGGTCTAAGTCATGTTAGGGTATGGACGTCGGAACTGCCGCCGGATTTTACGTTGTTTACGTAAGTCGTTTGGGAATTCATTAACATGGGGTCACGGCTAATTTTTTTTCTTCTTTCCCTTTTTTTTTTTTTTTTTTTTACTTAAATACTTTTTATTTCATTTTTTCCTTTTCTTTACAAAAATGTAATATATTACAACAAGGATCATCACTTGTGCATAAAAATTCATCACTTGTGCATAAAAATTCCATAATGCATATATTCAAAGTGACATTTATCCTATTACCTATATGTATAATATCTTACCCGTTCCCCTCCCCCCGCCCCACGCCTACCCCCCTTACCCCTACCCCCCACCCCCCCCCCCCCCCAGGCAGCACCCCTACCGTCTTAGTTCAAAACAAAGGCAGAAAAATCAGAAAGGAAGAAGAGATAGAGAAAGAAGAGAGAGAAAGAAAAAAAAAAAAAAAAAAGGGACAAAGGAGAGTGAGGATCAAATTCTATATGGCTTGTTGTTATTTTTAGCTGTTTAAGATTTCCCGGCTTGACTAAATGTGGTAGAGTTTCCAATACTAACAAACTTTTTACTTCTACATCGGGAGGCCTATGTGTTTCAACCACAGTCCCCACACTTTTTCTAATTTTCTATGATTTCCTTGTTTAATAAATACCACTCTCTCACACTCTATTAATCTGTTTATTGTTTCAGTCCAATGCCTGGCGCATGGGGGATCCTGTGCCTGCCATCGCTGGGCAATTAATTTACGTGCCTGGAATAGGCCTCTCAACACCCCCTCCAATGTCCCCTGAGGGAGACAGTCATCTTCCATGTCTCCTAAGAGACAAGTTCTAGCCTCTAGCCCCAGTGAGGTTCCAAAAACTTCATTGAGCTTATTGATGACCTCAGTCCAATATCTAAAGAGTTTTGGGCATCTCCAAAACATGTGGACGAGGTCACCTGTGTCATTACATCTAGGGCATTGATCATCCAACTTCCAACCGAATTGATGCATTTTTTTGGGGGTGTAATATGCTCTGTGTATCAGAAAGAGATGGGACAGTCTCTGTGCAGGAGCAATAGACACTAATACTCCTCTTGCCAAGATTCTGTCCCATCTCTCCTGAGTTATCAACCCCAGGTCTCGTTCCCAGCTTTCTTTACTCTTTAAATTGCCCTTTTGATTTATAGTCCTGTCCCCCAGATTATTATATAATTCGGATATCACCCCTTTTGTTGAGATTTTTTTGGCTAGTTTATTGATGACAGGGGTCTTAACCCTGGTTAATGGGAGGGACTTGAACTGGGTCTGGATAGCATGTCTAATCTGAAGGTATTTAAAAAAGGTATTGTTTGGGATGTTAAATTCTAGTCTTAAGTCTGAGAACGTCTTTATTGTATCCCCCTTATACAAGTGGAGCAGTCTTGTAATTCCCTGTCTTTCCCAGGTACTACATTTCTCTACCCCCTTGATTTCTGGTAAGTTTTTGTTGTGCCATAAGGGGGCAAATTCAGTTGTACCACAATATCCCAACAACATCTTTGTTGTCTTCCACACCTTGTTGAGTAAATCAATAGTTGGACATTTATACGCGAATGAATTTGCCTCCAGGGCTTCTAGTAACCTTCTATGTGGAGCCCCTGTCAACATAATTTTGAAGCGGTCTTCTCCGCAATCCAGGCTCTCACAGCCTGCAATATGTTGTAATTGAGATGCAAGAAAGTAGATTCTTGGGTGCGGAACCGCTATCCCTCCCTCCCCGGCTGGCAGCTGCATAGTCTTAAGTCCAATTCTTGCTTGCCCACCTTTCCACATCAGTTCACGAAATAATGTCTCCAATTGCTTAAACCACCCTTGATTAATCCACATTGGGGAATTGTGGAGAATATAAAGTATCTGTGGGAGCCAAACCATTTTGATCAAGCTGCATCTCCCAGCCGTGGAGAGAGGGAGGCGCCCCCAAATCTCTTTTTTCTGCTTGAGCCTAGACAGCAGAGGGGCCAGGTTCATTCCAATGTATTCACCTGCGTCACATGTAATCCAGATCCCTAAATACTTAATAGACGTCAAGATTTTCAACTGGGGCATGTCGGCGGCCACTCTATATCGTTCTGTATCAATTAGTAACAAAGCCGACTTGTCCCAATTGATATTTAACCCAGAAAACCCACCGAACTTTTCCATCATCTGCACCACTGGGGTCAATGAATTATTGACATCTCCAATGAAAAAGAGAATGTCATCTGCGAACAACGATATTCTGTCCTCTTCTAGGCCTCTTTTAAAACCCAGAATATCTTCCTTACCTCTAGTTTTTATAGCTAAGGGTTCTATAGCCAACGCGAACAAAAGAGGGGACAGGGGACAGCCCTGTCTCGTTCCTCTCTCTAGTTCAAACAGGTCTGAAGTTACTCCATTGATCCTGACTTTTGCACTAGATTTATTATAGAGGAGCTTGACCCACCTTATAAAAGACGGGCCAAATCCAAAGCCCTCTAGTGTTCGCCATAGATATGGCCACTCCAAGCTGTCAAATGCTTTGGCAGCGTCTAAAGCCAATAATGCCCTAGGTGTCTCATTGTCGGTGGGGATCTGGGTATTTAAAAAAACCCTCCTTATATTAAGGCTTGTTGACCTATTGGGGATAAAGCCCGACTGGTCAGGATGTATAAGGCGCTCAATGCATCCCTTTAGCCTTGTTGCGAGTACCTTTGCAAGGATTTTTACGTCCGTACAGAGTAGGGAAATTGGGCGGTATTATGCCGGGTCTAGTAGATCTTTTCCCTCTTTGGGAATTATGATAATTGTTGCCTCCATCATAGAGGGAGGGAGATGTCCTTTAGAGAAAGCCTGATTCAACGTATTCAGAAGCTCGGGCAGTAATATGTCACCGTATTGTTTAAATATTTCTGTTGGGAGCCCATCAGGGCCAGGTGACTTATGATTGGCCATCTCTGCCACCGCACAACGAAGTTCTTCCATCGTAAGTGGGGATTCTAGTTTTTGTTTCTCGTTTTCTAGCAGAGTTGGGAAAGACAGTCCCTGAAAGAAATCCTCCATATTATCATTCCCGCCCCTTGATTTATATAGGGTTTTATAGAATTCATGGAAGGTATTTCTTATCTCTCTGCTTTCCGTTACAATATCGCCAGTCGAATTTCTAATGGCCCCAATACTGGAAGATGGAGAGTTAGTCTGTATCAGGAGTGACAGCGCCCGTCCCGCCCTTTCCCGTTCACCAAATTGAATTTGTTTTTGAAAGATTTGGCGATTCGCGGTTTTTCTCCTAGTTACCATTTTATAAGCCTGTTGTTTTTGTAGCCATTCCCCTTGTCTACTTAAGGAGGGATCTGTTATGTACCGTTTCTCGGCTAGCATCACAGCGTTTCTCGCCTCCTCTTCCCATTGTCTAGAGACACGCTGTAGTCTTGCGACTTTTTGTATTAACAGACCTCTTAAATATGCCTTCAGGGAATCCCAGACCATATCAGCCGCTGCTGTCCCAGCATTAATCTGGGTGTATTCTTTCAGATTCTCTGACAGATCCTGTGATTTCCCAGTCAGTTCAAGCCAATAGGGGCTGATTTTCCACTCCTTCACGGTTGGTCTCTCCCATTTTCTAATTAATAGGTCTAATGGTGCATGGTCTGAGACCCCTCTCGGGCCATATTCTATTTCCTTAACCTTATTTATTGAAAATGGATTGCCCAGGGCCAAGTCAATCCTAGACAATGTGTTATGTGAGCTAGAAAAACACGAATACTGACTAGTCGTTGGATGGTGGACACGCCAGATATCCTTTAACCCTGCCTCTTCCATAAGCTGGGCCAGACGACCTCCCCGTTCTCTCCTCAGGTCGCGCCTCGGGGGGAATCTATCGAGCGCATTATCAGGGGCTTCATTATAATCTCCCACTGCTATCAGGGGGACATCCGGCCTGTCCATCATAAACTCGACTAGTTTCTGTAGAACTAAAAGGTTAAAGGGGGGGGGGGACATATACGTTGGCTAGTATATAGTGTTCATTATCTATTGTGCAGTCCAAAAAGATATAGCGTCCCTGTTCGTCTATCCAACTCTGTTCGCAGGAGAACAGTAATCCCTTACCTACTAGAATACTAACTCCCCGTGAATATGAAGAATATACCGCATGATACCTATGTGGGAATCTACGTATTCCCACTTGGGTCATACTATATTTCGTCAAATGGGTCTCTTGTAGACATAATATACCTGGTCCCCTCCCCTCCATTGAGGCCAGAACCAATGCTTTCTTGATTGGATCGCCCATCCCTCTTATATTCCATGACCTAATGCGCCAAGCCATATTTAGAATTCAGAAGAAAAGAGAAGTAAAAAATACAAAACCAACAGAAATAAGAATTAACAGCTTGAGTGTCGCTCTCCCCCTTTATTGACCCCTGTAGACAACATCTACTCTTTTTCCCATCCCTCTTCTGCCCTGCGAGGTTGCCTGCCATATATCCCACCCCAAATTGACCCTCCCTCGCTCCCCCCTTCCCCCCTCCCCCCTCCCTCGCATCCCCCCCCCCCTCCACCCGAATCCCCCCCTCCCTCCCTCCCCCCTGCCCATTGGGGCTCCCCATAGGGGCCTCTCCTGTGACCTTCCCACTCATACCACTCTCTGCTCCACTGTCATATCCCCACCTACTTATCCCTTAGTCCCGACTAAGGGACTCCCCTCCTATAGCCCCACCAGCATCCATGTCTCCCCTTTACCTTAAGATATATGCTAACCAAATCATATGAAAATAACCCCTAAACCATCATTTAAACATATATCTCAAATTTTTGCCCTGAGTTTCATATGTGATGTAAAACCGTTTAGTATTTATCAGTTAATAGTGTATTCAATGCGGGTACATCTATAAAAAATTCCGACACTACCCAAAAAACCAAAAAAAAAAAAAAAAAATTTCTTTCTTTGCTATATAATTGTGCCTAGATATTTGATTCTTAATTACTGATTGGTTACTATTGGTGTCTTACTATAACAGTGACGTTTGTAGGGTATAGCCCAAGTTCCCTAACCCTCCTCTTAAAAAAAAAAAAAAAAAAGAAGAGAAAAAAAAAAAGAAAAAAAAAAAAAAAAAAAAATAAATAAATTAATAATTTCTCCTCCTTACCCCTGTGCCCCTACAGGGAATCTCCCCTTATCTACCCCTTGTCTCAATTTAGACCACCTTTTTATCATAACAAGTAAGCGTCCAAAAACAAAAAAATAACCATGCATAAAATCTCCGCAAAAAGTTTACAAAAAGTTTACAACCGTGTGTCTCACTTGTGCATTTCTATAAAATATTAACTCTGTAAAAAATGTGCAAAGCATAGAGAATGCCCCCACATCTCAGAAGGGACAGACCATTGACCATTACTGATGTGAAGAACACAGGTATATACCTCACTCTACACCCAATAGGACAAAAAGTTTCAACAAACAACTACCCTGTGCATTAAAAAAATTGTGCCCTAAGGTGATCCGACAAGCTCCGATCGGGGGCTGTCGGATAATTAAACCCCCCCAAAAAAAAAAAAAAAATACAGGATAATCGAAGAATACATTTGTGACTGTGTGTTAGGTTTGCTGGATAGGGGGAAAAAAAAGACAAAAAATAATTTGCACAAAGTCCGAAAAGGCCTTCCTGACCCCCCAAAAAACAGGGGGGAAGGCCTCTTGGGCCAACGACACCTATCCAGCATCTATTGTATCATTTTTGTGACTGAATTGTGTCCAACCTCGTATATAATAAATGAAAAAAGGGAAGGGATTTAAGAAGGGACACAGAGGAAAAAAAAAAAAAGAACCAAAATTAGCATTCTTAAAGGTGAGTCTTTTAGTGGAGCTTAGAGATCCTTACGATTGTCCTCCAGCCATTTTGTTGCGTCTTCTGGCGTATTAAAGAATAAAGTCTTGCCCAATGCCGTTACCCGTAAACGGGCCGGGTATAGGAGAGCGTATGCCACTTTGTGTTGCTGTAGGGTACGTTTAATTGGCACATATTCAAATCTTCGTTTTTGTAGCTCTGGGGAGAAGTCCGGGTAAAACGATATTCTAGAGCCATTATAGCTTATATCCCCCTTCTCTCTTGCTTTTTGGAGCAAGGTGACTTTGTCAACAAAATTAAACAATTTAAGGATTATGGGTCTAGGACGTCCGCCTGGCTGCGGGGGCTTTGAAGGAACCCTATGCGCTCTTTCGATGGAAAAAAAGGATGAAAAGGTGGTGTTATCAAAAGTCTCTTTAAGCCATCCCTCCATAAATTTTATGGTGTCCGTGCCTTCACACCGCTCTGGAAGGCCAATCACGCGGATATTACTCCTTCTAAGCCTATTTTCCATTTCATCTATCTTAGACGATTGGATGTGGACTTTTTCCTGTAACTCTCTTACTTTATTCTCGATGGGATACAAGATATCTTCAAGGGCACTTGTTCGCTCTTCCAAAGTAGCCACCCTTTCCAAAGTATTGCTCATATCCTGATGTATTAGGATAAGTTCATCCTTTAAACTCTTTAGTTTATTGTCGAAGCCAGCCATTAATATTTTACAATCGTTTACAGCGCTTAGAACGTCCTTCAATGTGGGCTCCTGGATTAACTCAGGGCCAATATTTACAGTGGATCCTAGAGTAGTCAGTTCGTCTGGAGCCACTACGGTCTCGCTCCTCTCACCCCCAGGTCCCTTGTTGCTTTTGGTTTTAGGCCCGGATACATTGGCTAAGTTGGGGGATTTAGAAATTGCTGCTGACCCCAAACTCCGCCTTTCTATTGACGGGCCTAATGAGCCCTTGGGTTGCACTGCAACGGATGATGCTCCCCCCTTGCCAGGAGAATGATTCGCTGATTTTGGGGGGTGAAAAAACCGTTCCAATTTGGCTGCAGCTGCCTGACTACCTTTCTCTTTCTCTTTATCCCTTGCTGATCTTGTGACTGGAGCCCCCTCTAATTGGGGTGTGTTTTTGGTCATGGTGAACATTTGCAGAAGAAGAAAGACCACTTGTTTTAACTGATCGCCAACCTCTGATTGGCCTGGCTGGCCTGTACCCAGAAAAAAAAAAAAAAAAAAGGGGAAAGGGAAGAAAAAAAAAAAAGAGAGGAAAGAAAAAAAAAAAAATCGCGCACAGCAGCTATGTGCTCTGGTATATGGAGTAAGCCACACTTTGGCCTTGGCCGTTGTAAATTCTCCCCTACTATGGAGCCAAAGAAAGAAAAATTCCACTCAAGCAAAGGAGAGAAAAATTCATATCCATTGAAAATGATTATGAGCAGTACAAGTTTCTCTTTTTGTGCCTGTTATACGATTTTTACAATTTAATTGCGTGCTGTTTTTGTTCTTTAATATTTAGAAAGCGATTAGGTGTTTAAATATTTCACCCAATATTTAATCCCCCTGCTGATAGGACCGCATTTTTTTTTTTAAACAGGTTACAAGCAGGGTGGTAAGAAAAGAGAAAAAAGAGAACCATGCATAATGTAATACACTCTCTCACTTCTTCCTTTTTCACAGTCACAACCAATTTGGCTGGCTGCTACTGCATAGTTCCATAGGCAATAACATTTACTGTGCTGGATTACTCACTAGTCACTTGTTTGTGTCAGGCTCTCCTCTCATTCTGCAGATTGTACTGTACAGTTATGGAGACTGTCCTTCGTGTGCTGTGCCGCCCTTGGGCACTAGTTGTCGCCCTTGTCCACGTCCTCCTCCTATGCCAAGACAAGGGATGCAGTGTGGGATCTATATGGGACGAGCCGAGAGACCCCCGGTCAGCTCTTGGACGCACAAGCACACACGATAGCAGAGGCACTCAGGCAGTATAGGATTCGTTGGGGAAGTCACGTGGTCCCGATCAGCTGATCACCGGCTCCCAATCACGGTGCGACCCGAGCACGGTCCCCGAGTCCTCGCAACCTCCAGGCAGCCACACGAAGGGACAAGGGCACCCGTCACGCTCCCCGCAGCAGCAAACAGCAAGCCCAGCAGGTACGGCCGACCTTCACACTGCTAACTTCAATAGTGAGGAAGTTTTGCGAAGAACGAGGCAAAGAGCAGCAGCAGGCAGGGAGGTTAGAGCGGAGCTTGTAACCCGCTTGGCTTTAGCATCTCCGGAGTGGGTAGGGAGGGGGAGATCTCTCACATCACGCTAGCTCTCACATGTCCACCTCTCTCCACGCACACCTCACTCCACACACCTGCATCCTGTCACGCCCCCCACTTACCAGACATGGTCACGGCTAATTTTAATACAACATGCCCACTACCTTCCTAATTTGAATTAGGCGGGCTTACGCCGGCTCATTTACGCTACGCCGACGTAACTTAGGGAGCAAGTGCTTTGTGAATACTGTACTTGCCTCTCTATTTTACGTCGGCGTAGCGCAAATGAGCTGCGCTACACCCGCTCAAATGTACGCCGCTCTACCTGAATCTGGCTAATATAGTCTATGGATAGGTGATCTAAAAACATTTATAAAACAACACTGTGCCACAGAAAAAAATGTGTATAAATGAGTATGCAAATAATTTACGGTAAATTAGATGTGTAGTTGCCACTTACAATAAAGAAAAATCTCAACCTTTCACCTCAACCAAAACAGTGAATAATAAATATACACAACCGAGTAACAGTGCATGCTATTAAGCAATACACTGATTATAGTAATAAATACGCATAACCATGTGATAAGTAACACATGCAAAAAATATTGAAAAAGAAAATAAATAATGAAATCACCCAAGTGATGACAAAAAAAAGTTAAATATAAAAAATTTATGACAAAAATCCATTATAAAACAAAGTGCCCAAGTATGCCACGGTGCAATTAAAAAATACCTCCAACAGTATTGAGCTCTTCACACCACACCACTTGTGCGCCAGTCACCACTTCCCTAATAGATTTGAACTCACCAGATCTAATTGCCTCATATACTCTATGTTTGGCAATTGAGCAGTTTTACCACACATGGTTAATAATTCCGGCATGACGATCTCCACCTCTGCAGATGTGGATCAGCTCACTCATATCTGGGAAGAAAGAGGAGAGCTTCACTAGTGCTGTATGTCTCAAACATAGTTTATTTAAAAAAAAATCTTCAATCATTACACATATACTATTCTGATTAAAACTGGAATGCAATGCATATATCCAAAACGTAACAGCGGATAGACCTGATGCCAGAAGGCAGTGTCTCACCTGATTGGAGAGCCTTGCCGGAATGTCAATTCCGTTTTATTCGTAAACATCACTTCCCGTTGCCATGCAGCCATGACCCATCGCGTTTCGTCATTGCGAAACCTAGACATCCCTGGCCAAAGTCGTGATGACGAAGCACATTGGGACATGGCTGTAAGGCAACCGGAAGTGACTTTTATGAAAGACCAAAAGTGACATTCCGGCAAAGCTCTCCAGTTGGATGAGATGAGATATTTGCATTACATGCCTGTTTTAATTAGAATAGTGTAAGTGTAAGGCCCCGTACACACGAGAGGATCTATCCGCTGGAATTTATCTGCGGATCAGTTCCAGCGGATAGATCCGCTGGTGTGTACAACCCAGCGGATATTTTTCGAAGCAAACCGTTGTCCTCTGGCTATCCTATCGTGTGTACAAGGCCTGACAGTTATCCTTCATTACCTAAGACTACACCTGGGTGGTTATATTACCTGTTCCTCTTCACTTTGGCACTTCATTTTTTTAATGGACTTTTGTCATTGAATTTTTATACTTTATTTTTTTTTGTCATCACTTGGGTGATTTCATTATTTATTTTCTTTTTCACTATTTTTTGCATGTGTTTTGTATCACATTGTTATGTGTATTTATCATTATTATATGTGTTTTGGTAAATATAATGCACTGCCACTCTGTTTTGTATATTTATTATTCATTTAGCTCCCCCGTTTTCCTATAGTTTAGTTATTGGTTTAGGTGAAAGGTTGAAAATAAATAATCAGTCTTTCTTTAAGACCCTTATTCACATTATGGCCAATCACAATACACTGTAGTCCACAGTGATATGGAATTCCCACATCAGGTAATGTGATCATATAAGTACACACAGTGCCACCTCAAGATCTCTCCACTCCTTGGATCGGGCACATCCAGGCCTCCTGTCCACTAGGGTCTCCCTTGGTAAAATCAGTAATGGTTCCAGACAATAAAGGGTGCTGTCATTTAATTTGTTTTACTTATTCATGCGACCCAAATACCTTGCCCATGTTACAAGAAATTAACTGAAAAGTATCCCATAGTGTAGTATTTAAAATAAAAACAAAAATGTATTAGGTAGAAATGCACTCACATTAAAAAAATAATAATTTAATTGTGTAAACGCCAAGAGAAGATACCAGTAAAGGATTCCTCGTTTGTCACTTCCGGTCTGCATCTGTCCACGTTACGCCACAGCCACGTGACTTCCTCAGGGGGATTTATAAAAAACTGCATTTCAAATAGAGAGAAAATAGGAATATTATGAGGCTATTTTATCTTCATGTTGATTTATACAGAATAGAGCAAATCTCAACATTATATGAATTATGACCATTAGATTGAGCTTATGATTACGGCAACCCTTCAGGTGGGCTTTAGTGCCAGGACCAAAGTGGATTCCTAAATCACATGACAAAACAAAAACAAACATTAGGACCCCCTAAAAGCCCATACCAAACCATTAATATGAGCATGCTGCCTGGCTGGCCAGGAGAGGAAGGGGGAAGATCAGTGTGCACCTACACCTCAAACCATACCAGGCCATATGCCCTCAATATGGGTCCCACTTTACAAAGCACCTTGTCCCCATGTTATTGAGGATAAGAGCCTTGGGCCAGATTCAGGTAGAGCGGGCGCAGCGTAACGTAACCCGTTTACGTTACACCGCTGCAATTTTTCAGATTTAGTGCTCGATCCACAAAGCACTTACCTGGAAATTTGCGGTGGTGTATCGTAAACACGTCTGGCGCAAGGCGGGCCCAATCGAATGGGGCGAGTACCATTTAAATTAGGTGCGCTCCCGCGCCGGACGTACTGCGCATGCTCCCGTCGCAAATTTCCCGACGTGCTTTGCGTGAAAATACGACGCGCCGACGTTTTGTGAATCGCGACGTCAACAAAGCAGTTATGCCGGGAAAAAAAAAATATTTAAAAATAATTCAAAAGCGACGCGGGAAAGACGGGCATATTTTAACATGGTGGAGTAATTTTACACCTTGTTAAAGGTGCCCTATCTTTGCGACGGGAAACTAACACTTGCGACGACGTAACGACGGGAAAAATCTTTGTGGATCGCCGTAACTCCTAATTTGCATACCCGATGCTGGTTTACGACGCAAACTCCCCCCAGCGGCGGCCGCGGTACTGCATCCTAAGATCCGACAGTGTAAAACAATTACACCTGTCGGATCTTAGGGATATCTTTGCGTAACTGATTCTATGAATCAGTCGCATAGATAGAAACAGAGATATGACGGCGTATCAGGAGATACACCGTCGTATCTCTTTTGTGAATCTGGCCCCTTGTCCCCACAACTTTGCCCCTGTGGTTGCAGGCTTTGCAGGCAGGGGGGTTATCAGAACCTAAAAGCCCCATTTAATAATAAGAGGACCCCCAGATATTGCTCCCCTTGTTGTAAATCCTTCCTCGATTATGATGCCTACCTAAAAAAAATTAAAAACACCTGGCTGATCTTGTTGGTACACATAGTCAAATGACAGCCCCCCGAGCTTTAATCAGTTATGTGGGTGGCAGGGTGGGGATAGTGATGACATCATTGACCACATGCAGCCTGTGGCATATTTAGACAAATTACTGCTTTTTAAGCCATGGGGCTGAAATAGCAGTGACATCACTGCCCAAATTCCCTGAGACAATGGTGGTTCCTATGGATGCTGCAAGTGCAAACACCCATGGCTTCCTTAGAAACCAGAGACAGCTGTCATATATAGATGCAATAGAAATACAGCTTCTATATTGATTTTTGGCTCCCGCTACACAGGGGGGTGAATGGGCTAAAATGTTGTTGTTCATTCGAGTGCCCAAACAGCCAAAGTTTGGTCCAAAGTAGGTTTGGGCAGAATCATCAGCTCATCCCTGGTTCCAGTGCCATTCATTATGAATGGCCCCCCAACATATCTTGCCAACAGATATGCATCTCAGTGTCATTGAATTAACACATGTTGTGGTGTACTACTGAAAATGCTTAAAGTGATTGTAAAGGCAGAAGGTTTTTTATCTTAATGCAAGATAAAAAACCCTTCTGTGTGCACCAGCACCGCTAATACTTACCTGATCCCACCTCTATCCAGCGATGTCCACGAGTGCCTCGGCCATCTGGGACTCTCTGTGGTGATTGTCTGAGACACAGTAGCTGTCAATCAAACTCAGTTAGCCAATCAGTAGAGAGAGGGCGGAGCAGGTTCATGGCTCTGTGTCTGAATGGATACACAGAGCTTCGGCTTGGCTCAGGTGCCCCTATAGCAAGCTGCTTGCTGTGGGCACCCTCAACAGGAGAGAGGGGCCAGGAGCTCCAGCAAGGGACACAAGAAGGGGAGGATTGTGGTTGCTGTGTGCAAAACCACTGCATAGAGTTGATAAGTATAACATGTTTGTTATTTTTGTAGAAACAAAAACGAGACTTTACAATCCCTTTAATTTGCAATCATTGGTCCTTTGTGGTGTTTGGGCAGCCCATTCAAATGAATAGGCTTCCCCAATATAACATAGTGCTTGAGCATTCAATACACCACAGAAGACCCTTGCAGCATAAAAAAATGAAAATGATTTACATTAGAGGGTTGGCAGCCTGCCAAGATCAGTTATCCATAGAAATAAAAATGAAGTCCCTGGCCCAGATTCAGTTAGATTTGCCCTTTAGTTGCACATGTGAAGAGCAGTAGTGTTGAGCAGAATATGCCATATTCGATTTCGCGATATATCTCGAATATATATTCGAATATTCGAGATATATTCGCTAAATTCGAATATTCGTGATATTTTATCGAAAGTAAATGATTGCGATTTTTCGCTATTGCGAATGCGAAAATAATTGCGATTTTTTGATAACTGCGGTAGGAGCACTCTGATTGGCTCAGAATATTCGTGATATTTTATCGAAATATCGCAACATGCGAATGCGATATTTATTGCGCAATTTCGAGAAATGCTGGAGGAGCGCTCTGATTGGCTCAGAATATTCGTGATATTTTATCGAAATATCGCAACATGCGAATGCGATATTTATTGCGCAATTTCGAGAAATGCTGTAGGAGCACTCTGATTGGCTCAGAATATTCGTGATATTTTACAATACAAAATAATTGCGAATATTCGGCAAATGCGGAAGGAGCACTCTGATTGGCTCAGAATATTCTTGATATTTTACAATACAAAATAATTGCGAATATTCGGCAAATGCAGAAGGAGCACTCTGATTGGCTCAGAATATTCTTGATATTTTACAATACAAAATAATTGCGAATATTCGGCAAATGCAGAAGGAGCACTCTGATTGGCTCAGAATATTCTTGATATTTTACAATACAAAATAATTGCGAATATTCGGCAAATGCGGAAGGAGCACTCTGATTGGCTCAGAATATTCTTGATATTTTACAATAGAAAATAAAAAGTGTTTTGCATTGGTGGTGATTCTTTACTCTATCCATCTGTCACAGCCGTTTGTCAATCAAACACCTTGAAGATTGAACACGTTCATGCTGCATGCTTTGGACTTTTTTTCACTTCACATATCAAAGACATTTTTATGAAAGATTATTTTTCTATTATTGGGACTATATTTCTTTATATATTTGTTTCACTGTGTATTTCACAAGTTATTTGCGCTTGCTTATTTTATAATTTGCCCACATGTCTTGTCACTAGACATATTTTTTATTCTTGTAGAGCGACTCCATTTTCTGTCTTGTATTAATTTATGTTGTATAACATTTTTGAGTTGCTGCTGTATTCTCCCCTTTTTTAAGGTATGCGCAATTTTTTCCTTCTTACAAAAAATAATAATATCAAACATACAAATATTCATAACATACACATACACATACACAAAGCCCCCCCCTTTTGCATCAGAAACAATCAGAGTTCTCCTACCACAGTTATCGAAAATTCGCAATCATTTTCGCATTCGCAATAGCGAAAAATCGCAATTTTTTTTTTTTCAATTTGGCAACATAATAGGATCGCCTCAGCTTAGCTACTCGGCCCAGGGTCTCTAATCATACCAGCAATGCTTTTAGACGTCGATAGGATGTGATCTGTTTTAAAAATCAAATTGAAAAAATGCGAATATTCGGAATTGCGAATATTCACCGCGAAATTCGAAATATAGCGCGATTTCTCGAATATGCTATATTCAAGTCGAATATTCGCAATGCGAATATTCGTGAGCAACACTAAAGAGCAGCTGATTTGCTCTGCGCTGGGGCAAATTGGAAAGATTGCCACCTGATTCAGGATTCCTTTTGTCTGCTAACTTGCTCCTTTGTAAGGCAAAAATCAGGGCCTAAGGCAGCGCAAGTGAAAGTGGGTGTGCCCTATGCAAATGATCTTTTTTCCACTCAGCAGTGGTTTGCGCCTATTTTCAGGGCAAATTTTGCCCACCTGCTTGCACTGAGCAAATAAATAGGGGCAGACCTGCGCAGGTCCTGTGCAAAATTACATCCTGCTTTTCCCACCCCCCCAGAGCAAGGTAATTTTGCCCTTTGCTGCGAGATGGCACCTCCCGGCCCAAAAAAAAAGAGGAAGGCTAATTTTGTGGCAGCGGAGATGGAGATCATGCTGGCGGCACTGACGCGCTATACTGCTGTTCTGTATGGCGCTGAACGCCAAAATACTACCGTAGCCCAAAGGAGGGCAATATTTGAGGCGATAACCTTAGACATCAATGCCCTGGGCTTTGAGGACTGGACTTGGATGGACATCCAGAAAAAGTTCACGGACATGCGGCGTCGCGTCCGGGACAAAATTGTCTTCATTAAAAAGCACAGCAGGGGCACCGGAGGAGGACCAGCCTGTTCTGTGCGACTCAATCCGGAGGAGGAGGTCATCTCTCAGGCCTCGTACACGCGGCCGAGGAACTCGACGTGCCAAACACGTCGAGTTCCTCGGCAAGTTCAGCCCTGAAGCCGCCGAGGAGCTCGGCGTGCCGAGAGCTCCCATAGAACAACGAGAAAATAGAGAACATGTTTTCTATTTTCTCGACGAGTTCCTCGGCGGCTCCTTTGGGCCGAAAGTGTACACACGACAGAGTTTCTCGGCAGAATCCGGCTCTGACCGAGTTTCTCGCCGAATTCTGCCGAGAAACTCTGTCGTGTGTACGAGGCCTCAGAGTCTAGCGATGGAGCAGGTGGAGGGACTGCCAGGCTATGACTCCACAGTTGGGGACTTGTGGACTGGTAAGTTTTTTATTTCTCATATCTGCTGTGTATCATGGGAGAGGGTAGAAGTGAACATATGAGGGGGTAGAAGGGAACATGTAACAAGTTTTTGTTTCTCATATCTGCTGTGTATCATGGGAGGGGGTAGAAGTGAACATATGAGGGGGTAGAAGGGAACATGTAACAAGTTTTTGTTTCTCATATCTGCTGTGTATCATGGGAGGGGGTAGAAGGGAACATATGAGGGGGTAGAAGGGAACATGTAACAAGTTTTTGTTTCTCATATCTGCTGTGTATCATGGGAGGGGGTAGAAGGGAACATATGATAAGTGTGTTGCTCCAGCAACATTTTTGTTTTGTGTCATCCACAGATGTTGATGATGAGGCTGGGCCGTCGTTGGCTGTAGGGCGACCCACGCCATCCCCAGAACATCGTGGGGTGCAGTCAGGCCCTCTGCAGATCCTGGGCATGTTGGTGGAGGAGGATATCGGCCAGAGTCCATCTAGGGAGGAGGAAGTGGTGGAGGAGTCCGTTATCCTCAATCTGGAGGAAGCAGTGTCCCTCCAGGAGGATCCCACCATCCCTGATCGACCCACCACCCCCCCGACCATAACATCATCCCCCTCCAGGGCAAGCCCCTCCAATGTCCCTCCCTCCAGTGTCCCCCCCTCCAGTGTCACTCCCTCCTGTGTGACCCCCTCCCCTTCTGCTCCCTCTGTTCATGCCCCAGCCTCTCCTCCAAGGAAGGCTCTTTCTAAAACTAGGGGTGTACCCTCCAGCCTCCGTGAGGGTCTGCAGGAGGAGCAGGCCCGGCAGACCCACCATATAGGGGAGATGGTGGGAGACCTGAGGTGGGTGGCAGACAGCCTGGCATCCTCCTCCTCCTCTGTCCAGCAGGCCCTCACCCACCATGCTGACCGGGTGGACCGACAGAATGAGACCCTGGAGGATGTTAGTGGCAACTGCGCAGCCATTGTGACCTGTCTGGTTGAACAGCAGGATGCCACTGCATTATTAACTTCGGAGGTGAGCAGGTTGGCAGGTGCGGTGGAGGCCAACACTGCTGCTGTGCGGGAGGAGGGGAGACTTACCCGACGGCAGTTGAGGATCACCACCACATGGCAGATGAGGATGTTGGGACAGACCAACACCGTCCTCAACCGCCTGGCCAACGCCATGGAGGGCTTGCAGGCAGCACCTGCCAGGAGAGATGAAGTAGGGGTTGATGCTCCCCCCCCCCCTCCATCCCCACCCCATGCTCCACCACGGCGTCTGAGGAGCCAGAGCCGGGGCACCCTTGGGCCAAGGATGTCCAAAAGAAAAAAATAATTTATGACCATTTTTTTTTTTTTTGGTGGCTCAGATTATGAGCTTGTTTTTTGGTTATGCTCAGATTTTGATTTTTTTTTTTTTAATGATGCTCAGATTATGAGCTTTTTTTTGTAGCTGCCCCTGGCATGTTGGCACACAGATGTGAGATCCAGAAAGTGTGGGTGCTCTGCTTGTTCAGCTCGTCCGTCTTGGTGCTGCTGTAGTTGCTCTCCAGCTGACCTTTGGCCATCTGTTGCTAACTTGCCCCTGCTTTTATAAAGTGCAAATTTGCCCCGGACAAACAGCTAGCGCGCTTTGGGAGCAAAATGCTCCTCACACGCGCAAGTTTATGAATCAGTGTCAGTTCCTCATTTTCATATTTGCTGAGGGGAAACCTTGAGAGCGCAAGTTGCTCCCTGAGCAAAATTGCCCCTTAATTGCGCCGGGGCAGAGAAACTGCCTCCGTGCAAAAATGGCACATTTCAGGCTTAGCTTGCTTTCTGGGTCACCCGCAAATTTGCCTGGGAGCAAATCCGTACTTGCGCGGCGCAAATCACACTTGCTCCCGCGCAAGTCGTACCTGAATCTGGGCCCCTGTTGTTAAATTTGAAAATTAACTTCTCTACCATGCTTTTAGATACATAGATGAATGAGGATTTTTTTGAGTACTTTTGCTGCTTGATTAGATTATGCAAATACTTTTGTGTGCATGATCTGGGCACAAGTTTATTGTAAAGTTGAACACTAGGCATATAAGAAAGACACACAATAATGCAACCCTGTAACCATTAACACACAATTAAATGTATTATTTTAAATGCAAGTGGTGTAAACACCAGAATCTGCCCTTTTATCAGCAATTTGCTGTCCCTGTACAGTAGAATTTGAAAAATAAAGTGTTTGTACCCGTAGTAGGGCTCGGGAACTATATTGTAAAGTTTACATAGCTAAAACACACTGACATTGATCCTAAATTTAAAAAAAATCTTTATTTTTTATTCCTTCTTATACACTGAACTTGACCCTTGGCCACAAACTTTGACTCTGACCATAACGTTTCTTCTGCAGCATATCCCCAGCTAACAATGTAGCATGTGCAGCATTGTAGTGTGAGTTGTCAGTGCCCTGGGCAAGGCAAGTCATTTGTGCCCTTAACCCTAACTTACTTACAGCAGAATGGCCAGCCAATAATCCGATGTAACACTGTCAATGTTACAGGTTGGCCAGAAAGAGTGACAATAAAAACTTGTTATGGGGGAAATGTATTATGGCGATTGCCCTCTCACCAATATTCACAAACCCACCCGCCCCACAGCTTTTACCTCTTCACAAATCCCCCCCACTCTTTAGAAATCCCCCCCCCACACACACACTTTTCACAGTTCTCATCTCTTCAATAAAACCCCCCACACTCTTCAAAAACCCCTTCCACTCTTCACAGCTCTTACCTCTGCCCAACCCCCCCTGTGCAATCTTCACAGCTTCAACCTCTTCACAAACCCACCCACACTTCAAAAATTATGACCACACTCTTCATAAATCCCCCCGCTCTTCAAAAATTCTGACCCCACTCTTCACAAATCCCCCCTCACTCTTCAAATTCTGACTCTATTTTTCATAAATCCCCCCACATTTCACAACTCTCACCCTGCCATGCCCCGCACATGCCCTGAGTGGCTGGCCATAGCACACAGAAGCCTATAGAGGAAGTGATTAGTGCAAAAATGTCCTTTACCACTGAGTTTTGTGACAGGTTGGAGAGGAGAGGGCTAGCCAGAGGTAGTGGAACAGAGTTCTGCCATGTTCCAGCTGTAAAAAAAAGCAATGGCTGTAAGTAAGTACGTGATTGGATGGGGACATTGGACCAAGCATATTCGGAATGGAGCGGGACTCATTTCTGTGCCCCTCAGAGCCTAGGTTCACACTGCTGCGAATTCAAAATTCAAATCGCGGCAAAATCGCGGCAAAATCATGGCCGCAAAATTGCGGTAAAATCGCGATTTACCGCGATTTCGCGGCCGCGATTTGCCGCGATTTCGGCCGCAATTTAATGTAAATCGCGGCCCGAAATCGCAAAAAGTAGTACAGGAACTACTTTTTGAAATCGCAGATGCGGCGTCGCACTGATTAGGACAGTGCCATTGCCGACAATTGCCGCCGATTTGAGATGCGATTTGACATGTCAAATCGCATCTCAAATCGTTCCAAATCGTACCCAGTGTGAACCAGGGCTAAATGTTATGACCAGGGCGACCACCCCAGCTGGCCCCCCAGACGTGTGTGCACTCTCTGACCCTCATTTCCTCTATTTGGTCTACAGGTTCTGACAGTCCTCTCAGGCATTACCTATATTGAACATTATGTGTGGCCCTTTGGTGATGTCAGGGGAAGCCTTTGAAGCCCCCTTTAGCTCATAAGTTGACAACCACTGCGTTTATATGAGTCCAAAAAATAAATAAATAAATAATTGTAAATGGCTCTAACAGCAAAGGGGTTAATGGGATTTTCTTTTTCATTTGGCTGGAGTTCTGCTTTAATAAAACACATACAAGTATTTGCATTGAAATCAAATAACAGTAGTCACAGTGACTGATTCGTAAACAAATGTGGGTGTAGGTAGACAAGCTCATCCATGATACGTGACGGTTGCTAGGCTAAAAGTTTGAATGTTTTTGCCATCAATATTTATTTTGCATTAAAAAAAAAATCTTGTCTGTAAGAAAACAGTACCTCAGTCGCATAAATAAAATTACATAATATATTGAAACTTGGTAAATCATCCATTAATCTATCAAACAAAGGAGATTAACACTGTAGGACATCCATTTTCAGATTTACCAGCAGATATGCTTGTTTTGAAGGTTTTCATTTGTGAAGTGATTGGTTGTGTGGAAGTTCTTGTGGGTTTAGTGGTTAATACCTTTATATTGGTTACCAATCTCAAAGACTGGTGGACTAGCAGAAAGCTAAAGCCTTATGATCAGATCATGGTGAACCTTGGACTTTCCAGAGTCTGTCTTCTTTCATGCTTCTTCTTCAGGATCACTAATCGGGTCTTCAAGTTAGAGCTGTACTCTAGCCCTGCACAAAGGAGTGTTTTCCGGGCGGCTCAGTTACTTTTTGACTTTTCCAGTTTGTGGTTCGCCATGTGGCTTTGTTTCCTCTACTTTGTGAAGATTACCATCTTTAAAAACCACTTCCTTCTCCGGGTAAAACTCAGAATACCACAACTGGTACCACCTGCCATCATCATAACCTATGCCGTCGCCTTTATTTTTGGATTTATTTTAGCTTTTTTCATTAAAGAAACGGCAGACATTATGGACAACAATAACTTGCCGGCAAACAAAAGTGTTTACAAGGAATTGAGCTACATGATACCATCGTATGTTTTTGGCCATTTTTTGCCTTTTATATTTGCTAGTATCTCGACTTCCTTACTGATTCATGCTATAAGCGGTCACGTAAGACATGTCAAAAATAATGTAACAGGTTTTACAAGACCCAGGTTGGATGCCCATCTATCATTAATTCGTTCCGCTGTCTTACTGGAGTTTATGACCGTCTGTAATCTTCTGGCCACATTTATCTTCCAGTTTGACTTCTATGGACATTTTGAAACCAATGTCAGCTTTTTGTTCCTGGTTTCCTACCCATTGTTCCATTCATTGGCAATTATTTCAGGAAATGCAAAGCTTAAACGGGCCCTTTGGGGAGTTGTAGGTTGTGTTAAAGGAAAGGTTGCAGTAGAAAGGTTTCCTATAACTCAACAAATAGAAACCAAAAGACAGACCACTGCTCAGCAAAAATAACATTTCAATAATCATACAACTGAAGTTTAAAAAATTCCAAATTCACTTTTTTATTTTTGGAAATATTTAAATATGAACTCCTGTTCCGGCGTACACACAATCGCAATTTCTGACAGCAAATTTTCGATGTGAGCTTTTGGTCGGATATTCCGACCATGTGTAGGCTCCATCGGACATTTGCTGTCGGAATTCCCGCCAACAAATGCTTGAGAGCTGGTTCTCAATTTTTCAGACAACAAAAGTTCTTGTCGGAAATTCCGATTGTGTGTATCCAATTCCAACGCACAAAAATTCTATGCATGCTCAAAATCATTGTACTTAATTCTTCTCGGCTTGTCGTAGTGTTGTACGTCACAGCGTTCTTGATGTTCGGAATTTCCGAGCAACATTTGTGTGACCGTGTGTATGCAAGACAAGTTTGAGCCATCATCCGTCAGAAAAAAATCCACAGTTTTATTGTCAGAATGTCCGATCATGTGTACTCGGCATAAGTATGACCAGCTGGGACCAATTTAAGTATGAATACTTTATACCTGATGGATCACTCTGGAAGCTGACAATCACTGTAGTAGTCAGCATGATCTTCTATGTCCTCTGCTTGGCGGATTGCCCTTTGCACACTGACCACAAATAAGAATTGTGAGGTCAGGTACTGATGTTGGAAGACTTGGCTTACCTTACATCCCAAATTTGTTCAGTAGGGCACTATTTCTCAACTCCAGTCATCAAGGCGCCCCAACAGGTCATGTTTTCAGGCTTTCCATTATTTTGCACAGGTGATTTGATTAGTTTTACTGCCTTAGTAATTACCACAGCTGTTTCATCTGAGGGAAATCCTGAAAATATGTCATGTTGGGGCGCTTGAGGACTGGAGTTGAGAAACACTGCAGTAGGGTAAACTTTAGAAAACTCAATTTCACCCACACTAGACTAGTCAAACCATGTTTTTATAGAGATGACTTTGTGTTCAGGGGCACAATCATGATGGAACAAAGAAGAGCCTTCCCCAAACTGTTGAAAGGTTGGTAGCACACAAGTACTGCATGTTTAATGTCTTTGTATGCTGTAGCATTAAAGGCAAAAAAATGCCCTTCACTGAAAAACACCTTAACTCAACTGGGTTGCCATAAGCATGGGACCCAGTGTGCCCTGGATCAGCATTATGAGTTGCCAAGATGCAGGCAGCCCATCAGGACTATAATAGTCAATGATGCTCTAGGGCAGGGGTCTCCAAACTTTATAAACAAAGGGCCAGTTTACTGTCCTTCTAACTTTAACGGGGCCGGAGTGTGACCAGTGGGGCAAGAAAATGTCCTGGTGTCAGCGGGACTAAAAAATGCCCCATCGATGGTATTAGGGGGAGGAATAGGGCCCTATCGTTGGTATCAGTGGGAGATATATTGCCTCATCAATGGTGTCAGTGGGAGGGATAGTGTCCAATTGATGGTGCCTGTGGGAGGAATAGTGTCCCATCATTGGTGCCAGTGGGAAGAATAGTGTCCCATCATTGGTGTCAGTGGGAGGGAATAGAGTCCCATCATTGGTGTCAGTGGGATCAATAGTGTCTTATTGCCAGTGGCATGAGCTATGCCCCCCCCCACTGTTGCTGACAGTGGGGGGAATAATGCCTCAAGGGCCAGATAAAAGCATGCAAAGGGCCACATCCAGCCCCAGGGCCGCAGTTTGGAGACCACTTCTCTAGGGCCTGGTTGCACACCATAATTAATGTTATGTTGATGGTGGGCAGCTGACACCATGGCAACACATGACTCTGATCCAAGACAGGCGTCATAAAGGGCTGCCCCCAGCATTCAAGAAAAGTCCACTCTCATGGAGAAGGGGGCCTCTAGTGTATGAGGGGATTCTGATGTTTTGGGGGTCTCTGTCATGAAGGGGGGACTCTGATTGTATGAGGGGATCTCTAATGTGATGGGGAACCTCTGATGTGAAGGTGTGCTGCCCTCTGAAGTGATGGGAAACTCTGATATGACAGTGAGGCTCTGATGTGATACAGGGACCTCTGATATGATGGCAAAAACTCTGAGGCCTCGTACACACGAGGGGACATGTCCGATGAAAACGGTCCACAGACCGTTTTCATCGGACATGTCCGCTCGGAGATTTTGGTCTGATGGTTGTACACACCATCAAACTGAAATCCCCACGGACAGGATACGCGGTGATGTGGCTGCGCCGTCGCCGCGACGATGACACGGCGACGTGCGCGACCCTGGAAGGTCAATGCTTCCACGCATGCGTCAAATTACTTTCGGCCGAGCGGACATGTCCGGTAAGTCGCACAGACGACCGAACATGTCCGACGGACAGGCTTCCAGCGGACATGTTTCTTAGCATGCTAAGAAACATTTGTCCGCTGGAAACCTGTCCGATCCGCCGGAAAATTGTCCGGTCGGCCGTACACACGACCGAGCATGTCCGCGGAAACTGGTCCGCAGACCAGTTTCAGCAGACATGTTCGGTCGTGTGTACGAGGCCTTATATGAAGGGGGGATTCTGATGTAACGTTAACTTCATGAAGGCTTTCATGAGCGCATTGTTACATTTGAGACTGGGGTGCCCTGAGATGTTATATACTGTTAAAGGGTGCCGAAACTAAAAAAAAAGGTTGAAAATGCTGTCCTACAGCATGCTTTGTGTGCAATCATTTACCCACCATGGGAGCCCCATTGTGCTCCAGATTGGTGTTTTTTAACTGACTAATTATCGTATTTATCGCCCTATAGCGTGCACCGGTGTATAGAGCGCACCCCAAACCTAGAGGAGAATCCTAGGAATAAAAAAGAAATACTGACAATTTACAGATACAGTTACTTACAGTTGCCCGGCGTCCAACGGCGGCCTTGTCCGGTCCGGCGTCCGTCTGCGGCATTCGTGGTGTCCTCGTGGTGTCCTCCCCGCTTCTCCCGCGCTGTTTTTGAACGCCGCCGACGACATATACCGAGTGCAGTACACTCGGGTACACTCGGCTGGGCTCGGCCACGCTCGGCTCCGCGGAGCGGCGGTGCTCAGAAAGCGGGGATCGGCGTATAACGCGCACCCACGATTTTCCCCTGATTTTAAGGCCGATTATAGGCCGATAAATAAGGTACTTTCATAAAACTTCTGGTATCTGACAGCTTTTTTTCCTATAAGCATAATAGAATTTATTCGGCATTTCACTTGAATTAAAAAAAAATATATATATATATATATATATATATATATATATATATATATATATATATACATTGTATAAATATATTGTATGTGTTCATTTTCATGAGGGTTTTAGACCATAATGATAGATTATTTTATTTTTTTAAATTACAGAAATTACATTAAATGAATATATGGTGTTTCTGTATATTAATATTTTATCATGTTTGAATAAAGCAATATTCATGTTTTATTTTTGATTGCTTGGTTTATTGATGGATATATGGCAGTAGTAACTGCAAGCAAGATTTTTTTTTATAGGTATTGAAGTAGAATAGAATGAAACAGTTACATTCCTGGAATGTTGGGATTGCTAACTGTCACATTTGCTTGTCTCCTCGGCCAAACTGTCAAACCATTAAATGACTGATTCATAACTGATGGATATGTTTTTTGTTTTGTTTGGTTGGGTATGGGGGTTGGGTTAGGGATTTTGGGGGGGTTAAGTAAAGTAAACAAGGAGACACAAGGGAAATGTCCCAACCATGGCGGGATTTTGATTTCCCGCTATGAAGGGGACAAAACCGTAATGGGGTAATAAAGGTGTTATTAGGGTGAGAGCCCCGAACTCAGAGGATTGAGGGAGGGGGAGGAAATAGGGATAAGATAAAAATATTCAATTATACTTTGTTTGCCCTTCCTCTGGTCATAAATGAAGAATGATATGATGGGGAAATGTTTTTGAAGTGTCCTTTCTTTCTTTGATTTCTCTCTGGGGAAATTCAATTGATATCCCTGTTATACGTGATTTGAGGGGGCTAATTCAGAGGAATATTCCTCGGGTCTGGTTTCTTTCTCCTTTTGTTTTTTTTTGTTTTTTTTTTCCCTCTCTGGATTGTACCTGTGAATCTCTGTTTTCCTTGTTGTCTAAAATCAAATAAAGGATTCATAACTGAGAACACGTACAGCTCCCTGGCAGTTGGTTGCAGATCAAACAGAAGCAGCTTCCATGGCTGTAAAGGATAGGCAGATAGCAGATCGGCCTCTACAAACTCGGCAGCGCCTAAAAATGGACAGATACTGAGCATGTGCAGAGCAGGATGAGACAGTGTATGATTGGATTCTGCGCAGTATAGGCACTTATGTTTTATGTTTTACATAGCTATACCTACAAGAGGGGCCAGCCTGAAGTCATCAAAAGCATTTTTTTTTACTAAAGTTCCACTTTAAGTTGTTAGTAGGTAAATTACATTAATACTATATTTTCTCTATAGCATCTCTAACCACTTGCCAACCTGCCACCGTCATTATACCGCGGCAGGTTGGCTTGATCCCGCGAGCCATCGTAGCTGTACGTCGTCTCCTTTAAGCGGGATAGCAGGCGTGCGCGTTGCGCTGCGGGGGTGCCGATGGGCGTGACTGGCAGCTGCGATGACCGCTGGCCACACGCGATCTCATGCACGAGAACCAGAACACACACATCCTAGTTCTGTGAGGAGAGGAGAGAGGTTGTGAGTTCCTACTAGCTAGGAACCACGATCTGTCATTTCCTCCAGTCACTCCCATCCCCACACAGTCAGGAAACACAGTTAACCCCTTGACCAGCCCTATTGTTAACCACTTCCCTGCCAGTGACATTTATATAGTAATCAGTGCATTTTTATAGCATTAATCGCTGTATAATTAATGGTCCCAGAAATGTGTCAAAAGTGTCCGATCTGTCTGCCATAATGTCACAGTCCCAATAAAAATCAGATCACCGCCATTAATAGTAAGAATAATTTAAATAATAAAAATGCCATAAATATATCCCTTATTTTGTAGACGTTATAACTTTTTGCGCAAACCAAACAATATACGCTTATTGCGATTTTTATTACCAAAGATATGTAGAACTGAGGAAAATTTTTTTTATATTTTTTTAATTTTGGATATTTCTTATAGCAAAAAGTACAAAATAGTGGGCTAGATTCAGCAACGATTTACGCCGGCGTATCCATAGATACGCCGCGTAAATTCAAAGCTGCGCTGGCGTATCTTCTTTCTGTATTCAGAAAGCAAGATACGCAGACATTAGCCTGAGATACGACAGGCATAAGTCTCTTACGCCATCGTATCTTAGGGTGCATTCTCACGCTGGCCGCTAGGTTGCGCTTCCATCGTTTTCGGCGTAGAGTATGCAAATTACCTAGTTACGCCGATTCACAAACGTACGTGCGCCCGTCGGTAGTTTTTTACGTCGTTTGCTTAAGGCTTTTTCGGTGTAATGTTGCTCCTGCTATTAGGTGGCGCAGCCAATGTTTAAGTATGGACGTCGTTCCTGCTTCGAAATTTGAATTTTTTTGCGTCGTTTGCGTAAGTCGTTCGCGAATAGGGCTGGACGTAATTTACGCTCACGCCGAAACCAATTACGTCCTTGCGACGTCATTTGGAGCAATGTACACTGGGATATGTACACGGACGGCGCATGCGCCGTTCGTAAAACACGTCAATCACGTCAGGTCATCACATATTAGCATAAAACACGCCCCCCTTCCACATTTGAATTACGCGGGCTTACGCCGGCCCCATTTACGCTACGCCGCCGCAACTTACAGAGCAAGTGCTTTGTGAATACTGCAATTGCTCCTGTAAGTTGCGGCAGCGTAGCGTAAATACGATACGCTGCGCTGCCGTAAGAAGGGGCGCAGCTACCTGAATCTAGCCCAGTGTGTTTTTTTTTCAAAATGTTGCTCTTCTTTTGTCTAAAGCGCAAAAAAAAAAAAAAAAGCAGAGGTGATCAAATACCACCAAAAGAAAGCTCTATTTGTGGGGAAAAAAGGACATACCGTATTTATCGTGGTATAGCGCGCTCCCGCGTAAAGCGCACCCCTAAAGTTGCCCCAATTCCTGTGGAAAAAAGATTTTTTGTACTTACAGTTTTGGTGTCTTGCCCGGCGTCCATCGGCGGCCTCGTCGGGTCCGGCGTCCTTCTGCGGCGTCCTCGCGTCCTCCCCGCTCGTTTCCCGCGCGGAGTTTGAATACTGCGCCGACATATACCGAGCGCAGTATACTTGTGTATCGTCTGGCAGGCACGGCAACTCTCGTGCTGACGTCCTGTACATCCAGGACGTCAGCGCGAGAGGAGCCAAGACTGGTCGACGATACACGAGTGTACTGCGCTCGGTATATGCCGGCGCGGTATTCAAACTCGGCGCGGGGAAAGCGGGTATCGGCGTATACCGCGCACCCACGATTTTGCCCTGATTTTCAGGGCAAAAAAGTGCGCGGTATACGCCGATAAATACAGTACATTTTGTTTGGGTACAACGTCGCATGAATGCGCAAATTGTCAGTTAAATCGACACAGTGCCGTATCGCAAAAAATGGCCTGGTCTTTGAGCAGCCAAATCGTCCAGGGCTGAAGTGGTTAATGTCAAGTTTTTGTTTCCTTGATTTTTTTTCTATCTTTTGAAAACAATTTAGGAACACTTCAGTGAAATTTTCTTTTAAGATGAAACCAATTTTATTTCAATCTGTTGTTGTGGGGGCCCTAAACAGCATGGCAAGATCATCAGCGATGATCTTAATGAAAGCTGCAGATTTCTAAAATACTGAAAATTGACTTTAAAACATGTTAAACATTAGATAAGATTTACTTTAACCACTTGCCGACCGCTGCCAGTAGCTATACGTCGGCAGAATGGCACGGCTACGCAAAGCAACGTACAGGTACGTTGCTTTGAATTTGCCGCCGTGCGGGCACGCACGCGCCCCTGCCGCGAGCTCCGTGAACATGCCCCGATGTCCCCGCAATCGTGTCACCGAGCTGAAGAACAGGGAGAGGCCAGTGTAAACAAGCCGTTTTCCTGTTCTGTCTAGTGACAGGACACTGATCTTCTGCTCCCTGTCATCGGGAGCAGTGATCAATGTCATGTCACTGGTAGCCCAGTGAATCACTCCCTAGGACACACTTAACCCCTTCCTCGCCCCCTAGTGGTTAACCCCTTCCCTGCCCCTGTCTTTTACACACCAATAAGTGCATTTTTATAGCACTGATCGCGGTATAAATAAAAATCTCCCCAAAATTGCATCAAAAGTGTCCAATATGGTCCACCATAATGTCGCAGTCACGATAAAAATCAAAGACCGCCGCCATTACTAATAAAAAAAAAATAATAATATGTAGAAGAATACATATCGGCCTAAACTGAGAATTTTTTTTTTTTTTATCTTCTTAAGGGATATTTATTATAGCAAAAAGTAAAAAATATTGGCCCGGATTCACATACATCGGCGCATATTTATGCCGCCGTAGCGTATCTAATATACGCTACGCCGACGCAGCGCAGAGAGGCAAGCACAGAATTCACAAAGCACTTGCCTCCCAAACTGCGCTGGGTTTCCTCGCCGTAAGCCAGCGTAGGTGGAAGTGGGCGTGAGCCATGCTAATGAGGCGTGACCCCATGCAAATGATGGGCCGAGTGCCAGACAAGTACTTAAAATGAACGGCGCATGCGCCGTCCCGTGGATGTATCCCAGTGCGCATGCTCACAATCACGTCGAAAAAACTGGCTAAGATACGTCGAATCACTGCCTACGGTGTGAACGTAACCTACGCCCAGCCCTATTCACGTACTACGTAAAATACGACGGCTTGTGTTCCCTGGTCCATACCTTTGCATTGGTTGCGCCTCATAGATGGGGAATAACTTTACGCTGGACATACGACTTACGCAAACCGCATATATTATGCGCCGGGCACAAGTACGTTCGTGAATCGCCGTATCTCTGTCGTTTACATATTTAAATAGAAAATCAATGTGAGCGCCAAATGCGTGCAGCGTAAATATGCGCCCACTCTACGCAGGCCTGAACTGAAGCCTGTTTTAGGGCGTATCTTAGTTCTGTGGGCACGGCGCACAGATACGACGGCGCATATTTACACTTACGCGGCGTATCTCGAGATACGTTGGCGTAAGTGCTTTGTGAATCCGGGTCATACAGTTTTTTTTCAAAATTGACGCTTTTGGTTGGGAGCTGCGTCGCACAATCGCGCAATTGTCAGTTAAAGTGACGCAGTGCCAAATTGCAAAAAGTACTCTGGTCAGGAAGCGGGTAAATTCTTCGGGGGCTGAAGTGGTTAATTTCTTGCAACTTGGCTATTGATGTCAGCGCTTTTTATCTGAAGAGGGAACATTTGCCTAAAATGTACCAGTTTTTACAGAATTATGGGCAAAATTCAAAACGCTCAATTTCACTCATCCCTAGTACTTTACCCAACTTCCCATAGCATGATCCAACCGAGCTATGTTCAAAGAAACATTTCAGGATCCATGGGCCAGATTCACAGAAAAAGTACGCCAGAGTATCTGCTGATACTCCGGCGTACTTTCAAATTTGCTGCGTCGTATCTTTATTTGTAATTCACAAACAAAGATACAACGGCTTTGGCTAAGATCCGACAAGCGTACGCCTTCGGATCGTAGGTGTAATTCTCCGGCGGCCGCTGGGTGGAGTTTGCGTCGTTTTCCAGCGTCGGGTATGCAAATTAGCTGATTACGGTGATTCACGAAGGTACGCGCGTTCGTCGCATTCTCTTACGTCGTCGCTAGTCGGTTTTTTCCATCGCAAACTTAAGCCTGCTATTTCATGGCTTAGATTTAGACCAGCCATGTTAAAGTATGGCCGTCATTCCCGCGTCGAATTTTAATATTTTTTTTTTTGGCGTAAGACGTCCGGGAATACGAAAGTACGTTACGCACGTCGCCGTTCAAAAAACACGTTGGGGCACCATAATTTCACGCAAAGCACGGCGGGAAATTTCCAAACGGAGCATGCGCAGAACGTTCGGCGTGGGAACGCGCCTAATTTAAATGGTACACGCCCCATTTGAATTAGGCGGGCTTGCGCCGGACGGCTTTACGTTACACCGCCGTAAGTTTACACGTAAGTGCTTGGTGAATCAGGCACTAGCGCTGAAAACTTGCGGCGGTGTAACGTAAAGACGATACGTTACGCCGCCGCAGATCTCTGTGAATCTGGCCCCATGCTCCTATCATCACAGAAGTGGAAAATTACATTGCTTGGGTTAGATCAGGACGCGGTTGAGGAAATCATGCAAAAGAAATGGGAGATCTGAAGCCTGTCTATATTTTGTATGTTATTTCCATACCACGGTTGGAAAGTTTGCAGCTTGTCTGACCATAATAAAATGATGTGGCTTAGATGCTGGGCTTCTTCTGAAGAGTAAGTTTGACTTGGCATATTTTCAATAGTGTGAGTTTCTGAATACACTTAGAAAGGTTGTAAAGGTTTGTTTTTTATTTTCTAAATAGGTTCCTTTAAGCTTGTGCATTGTTGGTTCACTTACCTTTTCCTTCAATTTCCCTTCTTAAAAAAAAAATATTTGTCTGAACTTCTCACTTCCTGTTCCTCCTCAGAAAGTCTCCCCCCATCATCCGAGCCATTCTGGCTGGGGGTTAGTTAGCGTGCTCGCCCCCTCCCTTGGGACTACATCCCTGCGGGGAGATGCTGTGTTCGCTGTGTCCTTTAACCACTTAAGGACCCCTTCACGCCAATTTACGTCGGCAGAATGGCACGGCTGGGCACATCAACTTTAAGCCCAGCCGTGGGGTCGCGCGCGCCGCGGGCGCATGCACGCGACCCGGACCAAAGCTCCGTGGCCACGGAACACGCGGACCCGATCGCCACTGGAGTCCCGCGATCAGTCCCCGGAGCTGAAGAACGGGGAGAGCTGTGTGTAAACACAGCTTCCCCGTTCTTCACTGTGGCGCCGTGATCGATCGTGTGTTTCCTTATATAAGGAATCACAATCGATGATGTCCCACCTACAGCCACACCCCCCTACATTTAGAAACAGACATGAGGTCACACATAACCCCATCAGCGCCCCCTAGTGGTTAACTCCCAAACAGCAATTGTCATTTTCACAGTAAACAATGCATTTTAAATGGTCCCAAAAATGTGTCAAAATTGTCCGAAGTGTCCGCCATAATAAGAAATTTTTTTATTGTCACATGTTTATGCTGCAGCGTTAACTCCTCACTTTTTTGATCATCAATATATTATCCTAGTCAGATCAGCGCAGAATATACACCCCTTTTTTTCCCATTTGTCCGCCATAATGTCGCAGTCACGATAAAAATCGCTGATCGCCGCCATTAGTAGTAAAAAAATAATAATTAATACAAATGCAATAAAACGATCCCCTATTTTGTAAACGCTATAAATTTTGCGCAAACCAGCCGATAAACGCCTATTGCGATTTTTTTACCAAAAATAGGTAGAAGAATACGTATCGGCCTAAACTAAGGAAATTTTTTTCATATATATTTTTGGGGGATATTTATTATAGCAAAAAGTAAAAAATATTGTATTTTTTTCAAAATTGTCGCTCTATTTTTGTTTATAGCGCAGAAAATAAAAACCGCAGAGGTGATCAAATACCACCAAAAGAAAGCTCTATTTGTGGGAAAAAAAGGACGCCAATTTTGTTTGGGAGCCACGTCACACGAGCGCGCAATTGTCAGTTAAAGCGACGCAGTGCCGAATAGCAAAAACTGGCCAGGTCCTTTACCTGCATTTTGGTCCGGGTCTTAAGTGGTTAAACTCTTTTTTTTTTTGGGAAAAGAGTTGGCTCCCTACTCTGACTTTATGTGCGAACTAATCTGCGTAAAAAAGAATGCTTTCAGAAATAGACGTGTTGATAGTTTATTTCTATCAATTAACAACATGGAAATTAAATGAACAGAACAAATTCAAATTCAAATCAATATTTAGTGTGACCACACCTTGCCTTTCAAAACACCATCATTTTTTTCTAAGTACACCTGCAAAAAGTTTTTGAAGGAACTCAGAAGGTAGGTTGTTCCAAACATCTTGGAGAACTAACCACAGATCTTCTGTAGATATAGGCTGCCCTCAAATCTTTCTGCCTCTTCATGTAATTACAGACAGGTTGATGATGTTGATATCAGAGTTCTGTGGGGTCCAAACCATCACTTCCAGGGCTCCTTGTTCTTCTTTACACTGCACATAGTTCTTAATGGCATTAGCTGTATGTTTGAGGTCATAGTGCTGAGCTGTGCTGTGTGTGAGACACAGGAGGTGGGAGAGACACGCTATGAGAGCAGGGGAAGAGAGAGCGCTAGAGAAAGTGACTAGGACCAGGAGGGAGACACACAAACCTGACCAGGAGAGGTAGTGAGGACTGGGATATCGTGAGTCGGACGCATGATCTGCTGATCGGGAGAGGTGGTGGGGGGGGGGGGGTGGTACCTAACAAAGAAACCATTAGTGCGAGGTGAGGCTGATCACCTGAACAAGAAAAGCAGCGGGTCCCGGGGATGTGATAGCCAGACCGGAAGAGGCAGTAGGAACTGGACCAGAGAGAGACAGACTGACCGAAGGAGGCTACAGGAGTTGACAAGATCTACAGGGGCGGCCA
Organism: Rana temporaria; assembly: GCF_905171775.1. Lineage (NCBI taxonomy): Eukaryota > Metazoa > Chordata > Amphibia > Anura > Ranidae > Rana > Rana temporaria. The sequence goes on from NC_053492.1 coordinate 27,860,347, forward strand.
AACAGGAGGAGTGGAGCAGATGCTCAAGAAACAGACATTATGTGTACATTTAGTATTGGGAGTAACTTTAGTACCTGGGAGTAACTGGCGGTGCCTTAAGTGCCTGGGAGTACCTTTTAGTACCTGGGAGTACCTTTAGTACCTGGGAGTACCATTAGCACTGGGAGTACCTGGGATTACCTCTTGTACCTGGGAGTTCCTTTAGTACCTGGGAGTAACTGGGGGTGCCTTTAGTACCTGGAAGTAACCTTAGTACCTGGTAGTAGCATTAGTACCTGGGAGTACCCTTAGTACTGGCAGTAACCTTAGTACCTGGGAGTACCTTTAGCACCTGGGAGTAACAGGGGGTACCTTTAGTGCCTGGGAGTACCATTAGTACCGAGAGTGATGCGGGGTGCTGAGAGTGTCGCAAAGTACTGAGAGTGTCATGGAGTGCTGAGAGTGTTGCGGGGTGCTGAGAGTGTTGCGGGGTGCTGAGAGTGTCACAGGGTCCTGAGAGTGATACGGAGTGCTCAGAGTGACGCGGGGTGCTGAAAGTGTCATGGAGTGCAGAGAGTTTTGTGGGGTTTTGAGTGTGTCACAAAGGGCTGAGAGTGTCATGGGTGCTGAGAGTGTTACAGGGTGCTGAGACTGATGTGGGGTGCTGAAATTGTCGGATTGCTGAGAGTGTCGTGGGGTGCTGAGAGTGTTGTGGAGTGCTGAGAGTGTCGAGGTGTGCTGAGAGTGTTTTGGAGTACTGAGTGACGCGATGCGCTGAGAGTGTTGTTGAGTGCTGAGAGTGTCACGGAGTGCTGAGAGTGTCGTGGTGTGCTGAGAGTGTCATGGGTGCTGACAGTATCGCAGAGTGCTGAGAGTGTCACGGGTTGCTGAGAGTGTCACGGGGTGCTGCGAGTGATGCAGGGTGCTGAAAGTGTCAGAGTGCTGAGAGTGTTGCAGAGTGCTGAGAATGTCAGAGAGTGCTGAGAGTGTCACAGGGTGCTGAGAGGGTCACAGGGATCTAAGAGTGATGCAGGGTGCTGAGAGTGATGTGGAGTGCTGAGAGTGACACGGTGTGCTGAAAATGTTGTGGATTGCTGGGAGTGTGAATAAATTGGGCCCAACACCCACTCATCCATATCCAGGCCACAAGACTAGATTCTCCCGTCTGTTAAAGGACTTTGATATTGTTGAATCTGTGGGTATAAATACCCAATAATTAGAGCTTACTCATGTTTTTCTACCTCCCCCTCCACAATTTAGTTTTATTTATTTATTTACATTTTTTTGCTCTAGGCTCCCAAGAACCCCCAAACTTTCATTTTTTTGCGTTGTTTGTCATGCAGTCCTATCTCCATATCATTGGTACAAATAAGCGGGGGGGGGGGGGGGCTATTGCTGCATTTTAAACAAATAAAGGAAATTTAACTAGTTGTAAACTGGTGCAAGAAACAGAGAGGAGGAAAGAAACGGGCCGGCTTCCAAGTATATCTCTTGCATAAGGTCAATTGTAGAACAGTTCTTACCTGTAGTTCCCCAGGGCAGGTACTGGCCATCATGCTCCGTGGGTCCCGCAGCATGATGGGACTGTGGCGCCATAAGAGGCCTATATAAATGGGTGCGAGCCGCGCACCCGGCATTACAGCGGGAGGAAGCGTCGCGTCAACATAAGAAGAAAAGAAGAAGGCAGAAGACGGCAAAGAAGAGCGGGCTGCGCCACCGCTAGTAAGAGAGCTAAAAAGAAGATAGCGGCTGCCAGCCCCAAAGAAGGCACTGGAGAGCGAGCGGGAGAAGAACCGGGGAGCGCCGAGACGACAGCGGAGAGCGGAGAAGATGGAAGAAGACCCCCCGGAAAGTGGAGAAGACCCCCCCAGAGAGCGGAGAAGACCCCCCGGAGCTGACTAATAAATTGTTTTAAAACCCTGTGTTCTGTTTTTTTTTTTTTGACACTTTGCCTCCAGGTGAATGGGTAGGGGTACGATGTACCCCATATTCATTCACCCAGGGTGGGGGGCCGGTATCTGGGGGCCCCCTTATTAAAGGGGGCTCCCAGATTCCGATAGGCCCCCCGCCCGCAGACCCAGACAACCAACGGCCAGGGATGTCGGGAAGAGGCCCTGTCCTTATCAACATGGGGACAGAGCACCCAACCCCCCCATGTTGAGGGCATGCAGCCTGGTACGGCTCAGGAGGGGGTGTGGCGCTTGCTCGTCCCCACTCCTTTCCTGACCGGCCGGGCGGCGTGCTTGGATACGGGTCTGGTATGGATTGTGGGGGGACCCCCACACCGTTTTTTCGGCGTAGGGGGTTTTCCTTATAATCCATACCAGACCTAAGGGCATGGTATGACCTTGGGGGGAACCCATGCCGTTTTTTTATTTAAAATTTGGCGTGGTGTTCCCCCTCATGATTCATACCAAACGCCGCGGCTAGAATTGGGGGGAAATCCAAGTCAAATCCCCGTCGCTTCTATGACGTCTTTTTTCAATCGCGGCGAGGCGGCCCGGCGCTGGCTCCCGCGACGGGGCTCGTAGGTGGTCAATCTCGCCAAGAAAGGGAGCGAGATTGACACAATATCGCGATCACCTACAGTAAGTCTCTTACGATTCCAGGGGAAACTAATTGACCCCCTTGCCCTATGGAGCGGACGCCCATGCCCCTCTTCCTTCCGGGGAAGCGAACTCTGGCTCTGTGATTGCGCGCGGGAGCCGCGAGTCACAGCATGACCCCAGCTTGAAACGGCACAGCATGCCCTTTCAAGATGGCGCATGTGCACTAGAAGTTATCGTTTGGGGACAGTGCAGATATCTCCTAAACCGTGTAGATTTAGGAGATATTTACAACCACTTTAAAGCTTTACTCCAGGAATTATCTTTATTGCATACCCACATTGGTCAAGTTTGGCACAATGTACAGTACAAAAGTGAGTACACCTCTTACATTTTTGGAAATATTTTATTATATCCTTTTATGTGACAACACTGAAGAAATCACACTTTTCTACAATGTAAAGTAGTGAGTGTACAGCTTGTATAACAGTGTAAATTTGCTGACCCCTCAAAATAACTCAACACACAGTCAATAATGTCTAAACCACTGGCAACAAAACTGTGTACACCCCTAAGTGAAAATGTCCAAATTGGGCCCAAGGTGTCAATATTTTGTGTGGCCACCATTATTTTCCGTCACTGCCTTGACCCTCTTGGGCATGGAGTTCACCAGAGCTTCACAGGTTGCCTCTGTATCGTGCGCCAGACCCGGAAGATATGGGCTGCTGAATCGAAGAGCCGGCCAGCTCGATTGTGTTTTTTACATGCCTGGAATTCACTTCTTTGATGTAAGTGTGCATTTTATGTTACTTATTAAAAGCTTTAAAGGGTTGTATGCTATGCCAGTCACTTCTTCTTTCTATGTAGTGTATCCTGAATTGCTACGTTTTTGAGAAATCTTCTATCTAATATTTTGAGACTATACTGAGGGATATATCCTGCCATTAGAGTTCCCAGGCTGGGACATTAGCCATATGCGCTTATTGATCTCCTAATATTTCGAGATCATATCCATCTGGTAAGCAGCAGTGTTATTGTTTGGTGGAGGCACTATCCTGTCAACTGGACAGTGCCGGCGGATGACAGGGCGGTCCCCGCACACTGTGCAGGGACCCCCTGTCTTTTCACCGCTCTCCCCTATGGCGGACCCAATTCGATCCGCTAGATGGATGGAAAAGTAGGTTTTTCCTCCGTCACACTTTGGCGGATCGGAGAAGGTCGGATGTCAGCGGGCATGTCACCGCTGACATCCGCGGCTCCATAGAGGAGCACGGAGCGCCCGTTCAGGTCTGCCAAAAAAACTGGTCCGCCGGACCATTTTCAGCGGACATATCCACTGCGTCCACTGCCGGATTTCTGTCTGATGGTTGTACACACCATCAGACACAAATCCGCACGGACACGATACGCGGTGACGTGGCCGCGCCGTCGCCGCGACGATGACGCGGCGACGTGCGCGGCCCTGGAAGGTCAATGCTTCCACGCATGCGCCGAATCACTTCGACGCATGCGAGGGCTTTCGGCCGATCGGACATGTCCGGTGAGTCTGTACAGACGACCGAACATGTCTGACGGACAGGCTTCCAGCGGACATGTTTCTTAGCATGCTAAGAAACATTTGTCCGCTGGCAACTGTCCGATCCGCCGGACAATTGTCCGGTCGGCCGTACACGCGACCGAACATGTATGCTGAAACTGGTCCGTCGGACCAGTTTCAATGGACATGTTCAGTCGTGTGTACGGGGCCTATTACTCATTTGGTGGTCGTGTTTTAAACTACAACCGTTCTGGAATGAGGTCCATCAACTCACCAACAACATTTCCGCCTATAACCTAGACTTCTCACCGGCGCAGTGTTTGCTCCACCACTCCAACATACCACCAAAGATCTACTCCCGTTCCCTGGCAATGCACTTGATCAACGCAGCAAAGCTTTGTATCCTCGCAAAATGGCGATCTCTGGAACCACCGACTGTAGCTGAGTGGTTCAGGCGTATAAATCGAATTGCAGACATGGAGAACCTGATTCATCAGGCACACGACACACTTTCTAAATATACTGAATCTTGGGCTTGCTGGATACACTTTACCTCGATGGATGAGTATAAGGCCGCGTACACACGGTCGGTCCATCCGACCGTGTGTACGCGGTCTGAAGGACGGTCTGAAGGACAGTTTTCATCGGTTCACCGATGAAGCAGACTGATGGTCTGATGTGCCTACACACCATCAGTTCAAAAAATTATCGAGTCTAACGCGGTGACGTAAAACAAAACGACGTGCAGCGAAAAATGCTCAATGAAGTTCAATGCTTCCAAGCATGCGTCGACTTGATTCTGAGCATGCACGGGTTTTGAACCGATGCTTTTGCGTACTAACCATCGGTTTTGACCTATCGGTTAGGCGGCCAACGGTTGAATTTTAAAGCAAGTTCTTAATGTTTGGACCGAAGGCTAACTGACCAATGGGGCCCACACACGGTCGGTTTGGACCGATAAAACTGAACTTCAGTCCGTTTTCATCGGTTTTGTCCGATCGTGTGTACAGGGCCTAAGACAGATATATTTTGATAGACTTCCGAGAGCTGTTTCCTACCCCCCCCCCCCATCTGAACTGTCCCTCTCCCCCCCCCCCTCCTATATCAAGTCCCCTCTGCTCTCTCCTATACAGAATCTATGCATAATACTCCTAACACGGATCTCTTTTGGACTATTATGCCCTCAACCCCTCCTGACCCCTCCCGTGCACACTTCATTTTCTTTACGTTTCTTTACTGGATGTGCATCCCCATTCTACATTGTTAGACAAGCTCTCTACATTGTTCCTGACATTACAAGATGATTTCAAGACCCCAAGGTCGCTCCCTCCTGTTTCCCTCTGCCTTTGGCACGTCATATGTCACATAGGCACTCACCCTGAAATATTGATTCCAGATGTTGTTACGAAAGTTTATTTTGTTTATTGTTCATATGACTTCTGTTATACAGCGGCTGCGTCCTCGACCTTGCATTTCATGATACCTTGTTGATGCATTATACTTTCGGTATTGAAAAATAGTTGCGTTCAAGTAGACCGCCCACACAGGAACACAATACAAGCGCTCATGAAATTAACTAATATAGAATTGGAAACAACAAGCCAAATTCCAAATAAACCATGTTTAGGTGGCCACAGCTGCTACCATTAAATTTGGTTCACGGAAATATGAGCACTATCGTGAGGTGTCTTATTTTTCTAAATGCTGCACCTTGGGCATTAGTGGACTCTGTGCCAATAAGATCTTTTCAGCTATTGCATTTAAAATCGACATTCACAGAAAGGACTTTTTTTCCAAGGACATGGGGCCATATTCTTAAACAAGTTACGTAGGCGTATCAGCAGATATGCCTACGTAAGTCCGTTTCCTATGTTTAAGTGTATTCTCAAACTGAGATACACTTAAACATGCCTAAGATACGACGGCTTGCGCCGTTGTATCTTAGACTGCAATATTTACGCTGACCGCTAGGTGGCGGTCAGCGTAGAATATGCAAATGACTAGTCACGCCGATTCTCTAACGTACGCTTGCCCGCCGTAGTGTTTTAACGTCGTTTCCGTAAGCGATACGCGGCGTAAAGATAAAGATGCCCCCTAGGTGGCGTACTCAATGTTAAGTATGGCCGTCGATCCCGCGTCGAAATTTCAAAATTTAACGTTGTTTGCGTAAGTCGTCCCTGAATGGCGCTGGACGCCATTTACGTTACAGTCAAAACAAATGACGTCCGTGAGACGTCATTTAGCGCAATGCACGTCGGGTAATTTACCCGACGGAGCATGCGCATTACGATCGGCGCGGAAGCGCGCCTAATTTAAATGATCCATGCCCCCTGCCAGGATCATTTGAATTAGGATCGTTTACGCGGGTGGACTTTACGCGACTCCGCCGCAAGTTTACAGGTAAGTGTTTTTTTGAATCAGGCACTTGCCACTTAAACTTGCGGCGGAGTAACGTAAAGTACATACGTTCCGCCGCCTTAGATGTATAAGAATATGGCCCATTGTATGTAATTTGCTTAAATTATTTCAAATTTTATGTTTGCATTTAATTGTGGCTAGTTTTGTGTCCAGCGTTGCCTGGTGAACTTTTGACTCTTTTTCTGAGATTCTTTCTTAGTAGTCCATGTTTTCACCCAGCTATTGATACTTTCTGTATTGTTACCATTCTTCTCAATAAAATATTGAAACAATAAAGGTTAAAATATAAAGACAACTAATAAAGGTTTGTTGAACATTTCAAGGTGCATGTAATGCACCGGGAGACGTTAAGATAGCCAAAGGTAATTTCGAAAAATTATCAAAATCAAACTTAAATATAGTGACATTCATGACCGAGCTTAACAATTAAAGGAGTTGTAAAGGGAAAAAAATATTTGCCTAAAGTTAATGTCTGCAAGGTAGACAGACAGAATAGTGTAATGATTCTGTTAAAAAACGAGTAAATACCTATTAAATTCCTTCATCTATATCACCTCCGGCATTCTAGTTTCTCTTATCTCATTCACTTCCTGGTTTGCGGCGCTCATTCATGTAAGAACTGCATTTCCCAGTATGCATTGCGGCACACCCAGTAATTCACACCTCCTTGAAGTCTCTAAGACGTAGAGAGCATCCTGCCGCACAGATGTAGTTTCCAGGAGGGGGCGAGCATGTCACTGACCACCGCAGTAAAGCCTCCCTTAACAGTGGTGAGTTACAATCAGACAAGCAGGAAGTGAACAGAACAGAGAAGAAATAGAGCAACTTCTGAGCAAAAATGAACAATGAGGAAGTGAAAAGAGGAATGTCTGCAGGTAAAGGATGCTTATTATGAAAAAGCTAATTTTCCTTTACAACCCCTTTAAGAACAAAGTCAATGGAATGGAGAGGTCAAGCGTGGTAAGCTGAGCGTGCATCAACGTTGATCATAAGTAACAATCAGGAGGACACAGGAGTGCCAAGAGAGTAATAAAAGTAGAAAGGGAAAAGAGAGAGGAGAAAAGGATGGTAAGGCGAAGGTACTCTGAGGAGGAGAGAAGGTTAAGATTAGTAATTAGATATTTCCGCGCTAGGACTAAATGTTTAAACGCTGCAGCCTCCCTGTGGGTACCCTCAGCTGAGGGTTAAGGAATGTAAATATTAATGCTCAAGGAATGATGGCGCTCCTATCCTGGTACTGGACTGTAACTCACTAGATTGTGGGCAGGTAATTGATCATATAAATAGTGTTGGGTTCCTTCCTGTGGTTAAGCTCATGTGTGCAGCCACCATTAGGATGTAAGGTCCCCCTTTTTATTGGTGTGCGGTATGTAGCCGCCTGGTCCCCTGTTTATATGTTGACCCTATGTCTCCTCCAAAAACCAGTAAAGGCTGTTTACAAAGAGAAACAAGAATAAAAGTGCAAAAAGTGCAAAAAGTGCAATGGAGAGGGGATAGTCAGTACTTCTGTGCCCTTAATTAAAATGAGAATTGAAATTGGAAATGTCACTTTCAGTTGGATCTGTAAGTGTCCACCCTGAGTCTGAAATTGCCCAATTATGTGAACTGAAAAAGTGTATTCCCTCATACAGTAGAAAAAAATGTTTTTAAACATAAAATTATAGTTTTGATAGAATGTGTGTGTGTGACACAAATTAGGTGAGATATGCCTCTTGCCTATAACATGCACCAGGCATACATATAGTTATTAATGCTCAATAAAAAATTATTAATAATATAACATAAAATATGATATCATCAACCATCAAACAATTAATTAAGGTGCTCTGTGCTAGTGATTCCTCTATGGGAATAAGTGCCAATCTGAGTCCCCTCAGATCGGATGTAACTGGTTAAAGTAAATATGTTATAAATAATTCATTAAATTTCACGTTGGTTGTGGATCCCTCAATTGGTGATTAAACTCAAGTGTTCAAAATTTATACTTCAAACAAAATATGTTAGTGATAAAAGTTAGCTCTCGACGTCTCTTATAAAAATTCAAAACAAACAAAAAGCAGTATCTAAATAAGCCGTGCAGTCCTCAATTCAGGCTATTTATGCAGTGCGATCCCCAGCTGGTGCATAAGGTAAATTCTTATCCTGCTGCAAATAACTTTCCCGTATCCCCTCTCTGGCGTGGCTGACGATTCCCCCTATTGTATCCCCACTCACCGGACAGATGTCCCCTCAAGGGGGTGTAGAGCTTGTCTGAATTAGCTTCAGTGAGCTGTCAGATGGTTACCTCTCCTGTTGTATTCGGTCTGATGTGGGACGGCGTCTTCCCCATATGCCGTGTCTTATCTCTTTGGGTGATGATCGTATAAAAAAATAAAAAGAAATCCACATGGGGTAGTACGTTCAATACTTGGTGATCGGCTTTATTACAAAAGGGATCAAACCAAGTACACAAGTGGTTAAAAGTACCATAAAAACAAAAAAATTACTACACAAACTGAAATAAAAACCGTTGTTTTGCTAACGGTGGGTGTAAGACAACGTCCAGTCTTCCGCCTCGTTGTGCACTTTCCGGGTTCTATGGAACAGTCCAGCGCGGTAGCCGTAGCATGTGTGGCTGTTTGCGCTCCACAACTCTGTGGTCCGTACCCGGAAGTGTCTGCTGGCGGTGCGTACTTGCGTGTGACGTGACAGAATGGTGACTTAGCTTCTGTCACGTCACACGCAAGTACGCACCGCCAGCAGACACTTCCGGGTACGGACCACAGAGTTGTGGAGCGCAAACAGCCACACATGCTACGGCTACCGCGCTGGACTGTTCCATAGAACCCGGAAAGTGCACAACGAGGCGGAAGACTGGACGTTGTCTTACACCCACCGTTAGCAAAACAACGGTTTTTATTTCAGTTTGTGTAGTAATTTTTTTGTTTTTATGGTACTTTTAACCACTTGTGTACTTGGTTTGATCCCTTTTGTAATAAAGCCGATCACCAAATATTGAACGTACTACCCCATGTGGATTTCTTTTTATTTTTTTATACGATCATCACCCAAAGAGATAAGACACGGCATATGGGGAAGACGCCGTCCCACACCAGACTGAATACAACAGGAGAGGTAACCATCTGACAGCTCACTGAAGCTAATTCAGACAAGCTCTACACCCCCTTGAGGGGACATCTGTCCGGTGAGTGGGGATACAATAGGGGGAATCGTCAGCCACGCCAGAGAGGGGATACGGGAAAGTTATTTGCAGCAGGATAAGAATTTACCTTATGCACCAGCTGGGGATCGCACTGCATAAATAGCCTGAATTGAGGACTGCACGGCTTATTTAGATACTGCTTTTTGTTTGTTTTGAATTTTTATAAGAGACGTCGAGAGCTAACTTTTATCACTAACATATTTTGTTTGAAGTATAAATTTTGAACACTTGAGTTTAATCACCAATTGAGGGATCCACAACCAACGTGAAATTTAATGAATTATTTATAACATATTTACTTTAACCAGTTACATCCGATCTGAGGGGACTCAGATTGGCACTTATTCCCATAGAGGAATCACTAGCACAGAGCACCTTAATTAATTGTTTGATGGTTGATGATATCATATTTTATGTTATATTATTAATAATTTTTTATTGAGCATTAATAACTATATGTATGCCTGGTGCATGTTATAGGCAAGAGGCATATCTCACCTAATTTGTGTCACACACACACATTCTATCAAAACTATAATTTTATGTTTAAAAACATTTTTTTCTACTGTATGAGGGAATACACTTTTTCAGTTCACATAATTGGGCAATTTCAGACTCAGGGTGGACACTTACAGATCCAACTGAAAGTGACATTTCCAATTTCAATTCTCATTTTAATTAAGGGCACAGAAGTACTGACTATCCCCTCTCCATTGCACTTTTTGCACTTTTTGCACTTTTATTCTTGTTTCTCTTTGTAAACAGCCTTTACTGGTTTTTGGAGGAGACATAGGGTCAACATATAAACAGGGGACCAGGCGGCTACATACCGCACACCAATAAAAAGGGGGACCTTACATCCTAATGGTGGCTGCACACATGAGCTTAACCACAGGAAGGAACCCAACACTATTTATATGATCAATTACCTGCCCACAATCTAGTGAGTTACAGTCCAGTACCAGGATAGCAGCGCCATCATTCCTTGAGCATTAAAGGTTAAGATTAGGATCACGGGCATTAGGTGGGAAATAGCCGGGTGCTCACGCTACAATGTCAAAAGTCAGAGAGTTGTCTAGATTTTAGCAAAAGGTTAGCAGGTATTATTTTAATGGAAGCTGCAGATTTAAAAATATAAAAAAATTACTTTTGAAATTACATTAACCACTTCAGCCCCAGAGGATTTTTATTAAAGCTTAAGTGTGAGCTAGGCTACAATGTCAAATAGAGGGACTCCTTCAACAAAACACATACATTGAAACGCCCTCTTGCCAAGCCTCACCCAGCTCTGTTCCTCTCTACAATACCATGTAAAGTAACAGAACTGGTTACTCGGTCAACGACCAATGCAATGAAAATAGTGAATATGCAACTCTAAATAGATAACCCTCGAGTACTATAATTATAACTAATCAGGATGACCTGGCGTCCCAGGCCAAACTTCAATATAGTCTCCTGCTAATAGTTTGTGCACTTTTGCGTTGGCATGCGTTGGTGCGCAAAGAACAATTTATAATCCAAAAGGCTAGTAGTAAACTGTTAGATGTTTCCTGAATAGTCAAACTGCAAAGAGGGATATCGACGATCCGTCCTTCCACAAGACATTCAGTACTTTCAGGCAAGTGCCAGTCTCACCCAACCAGTTCAGGCCTTGTCCTTCTACGGCACTCTGTCCGGTCGGTCAGCAGTCTCCGGTCCTCAGACAGGTCACAGGGTTACTGGGATCTCGTCCAATGAATCCGGCAGAACTCCATTCCTCCTTCTCAAAGCCGCTCCACTCGGGAGTATGTAGGCCTCAACTGCGGCCTACTCCCCGTAGAGACACCACCGACAGTGTTCTCCTGGGTTGAAGAGGCGGTCCGAGAGAGTGCGCCAAACATGTCCTCTCCCTTAAATTACCTTCCCCCAGCAGGCGGTGCAGAAGGCAAAGCATCTTGGGATTGCACAGCTGCTCTCTGGGTAATGTAGTTCATTACAGGCCAGGGCAAATGGAGTCTCTTCTCCTTGTGAACTCAATTCCCCAACATCCACTGCGATGCCAGAATGAAATGTAAACAGCGGGTGGCTCTGACCCAACTCGGCCACAGGAGGGAGCCGAGATCCTTCACGATCAGCAATGGTAGTCTTTTATATCACATCAGAAAGGGCGATACCCCGCTACACAACCTTAAGAACCGAGTCTTCAGATTGGGTGTTTTGTAGATCAGGATCGCAGAGTGTAAAGCAGGGAAGATATTTAAAATGACATTGACCCATACAATAGAAAGTGAATCAATATAGTATAGGACAATTAAATTGCTGCCAACATGAAGGGCATAACATACAAAGCAGTACGTCACAGCTTTGAAAGCAGTGAAATAAGTATTCAATTTGAATGAGTAGTTAGAATTAGTTTTTACTTCGCTCATGTGTAGACACAAGAAGAAGATAACCAACAATGACGCCAAAAAATATATGAGGAATGGCACTGTGTTCCCCAAAATAAAAAATGTGAAATATTTAAAATGTCTTTGTATTCTATGTGTTCCAGTGACTGTGAAGGCTTTTGTTGAGTTTTTTAAATCTACGGCGAGGTCGAACCAGGTTTGCAGGGCACCGCAGAAAAGCGCCACTATTACAGAGCCGGCAATGAAATGGACGGCTTTCTGGAATATAATGGTTTTCAGTTTGCGGAAGAAGGCATTCTGGAAGTTGGAGATCTTGGTGCAAAAAACAACGGCGAGCAAAGTCATCAGCCAGATACTGCTGTAGTTGGAAATAACCTTCATGATAATCAAGAAAAAATTTAGGTAGTTATTATCAACGAAAAATGCAAAAAACGTATGGAAGAGACAAGCAGACTGAAAAATGAGTCTTGACATTCCGAGGGAGGCGATGACCTGGTCAGTCTTGGCCACAGGTCTTCTTTTTAACCAGTCCATAATATTTACAGCAACTATAAAAGATTGTATCAATATTCCAAGTACAAAGCCAATTCCCGCTGTAATGACAAAGCTTAGCCTTGCAAAATTGTGTTCTCCGTTCACAGAAGTGGCCATCTCTTCTCTTGAATCGACAACCTTTCTTGCAGCAAATCCTATTTACTGAAAGACGTTACTGTGTATAGATTACATAGCAAAAAAAGCCATGCAAATTGTCATGCAAAATGACCGCTCTGTCTGCTCTCAATCCATCCTGAAGGCATTGAATTACAAATACCTGGCTTTGAATAAACTATTTAGGAAATTATGAAAAATAAAGCTGTTTGGACAGGAACAATAAAAATAAAGTATGGCAACAAATGCGTTAAGATGATATATACCAAATTAGTCAAACAAGTAAAAAAAGCTAATAAAATAATGCAATAAAAGTAATAAAAATAAATAAAATAAAAGTAAGGAAAATAATGCGGCAAGTTGATATATATCAAATTCGTCAAACAAGTAAAAAAAGCTATTAAAATAATGCAATAAAAGTAAAAACAATAAATAAAATAAAAGTAAGGAAAATAATGTGGCAAGATGATATATACCAATTTTGTCAAACAATAAAAAAAAGCTAAAAAAATAATGCAATAAAAGTAAAAAAAATTAAAAATAAAATAAAAGTAAGGAAAATAATGTGGCAAGATGATATATACCAAATTCGTCAAACCAAACAAGTAAAACAAGCTAATAAAATAATGCAATAAAAGTATGTAAAAAATAAAAATAAAAGTAAGCAAAATAACGCGGCAAGATGATATATACCAAATTAGTCAAACAAGTAAAAAAGCTAATAAAATAATGCAATAAAAGTAAAAAAAAAAAAAATCAAATAAAAGTAAGGAAAATAATGCGGCAAGATCATCTACCAAATTAGTCAAACAAGTAAAAAAAGCTAATAAGATAATGCAATGAAAGTAAAAAAACAGTGATTTGGAAATTGGAAATATTAAAGGGAAGCTGGGAGGTGGGGTAATGGGTGGGACAAGTTATAAAGGGGTAATATGGCTTTTAGAAGCACTTATATAAGGTTTTTTTTGGGTGGATAGTGTTTCCCATTTTCGGATTTGGAAATTGGAAATAGGAAAGGGTACAGTAGGTGACTGTTTGGGGAACACCCAAATTTGCAGGGTGTTTGGTAGGTATTCGCCCTGCCAAACACCCTACTGTGCACTGCGCACTGAGCAGTGAATTTTGCGCTTTGATTGAACAAAGCTTTGTTGTTAATGGGGACAAGGGCCCCATCCCCACAACCGTGCCCGGTGGCCGGTTCGTGATGTTACAAGGGGGTAGGACCACCAGGTGACATGCCAGGTGGCCCCACCCCTACCTACTGTATATAAAAAGCCTAATGTAAACGACGTAACAAAATAGCGCCGGGCGTACGTACATTTGTGAATCAACGTATCTACCTAATTAGCATATTAGCATATTCCTTGGGTAAATTGATGGAAGCGCCACCTAGCGGCCAGCGTAAATATGCAGCCTAAGATACGACGGTGTAAGACACTTACGCCAGTCGGATCTTAGGGAAATCTATGCGTAACTGATTCTATGAATCAGGCGCATAAATACGACGCCGCAACTCAGAGATACAACGGCGTATCTGGAGATACGCCGTCGTATCTCCTACCTGAATCCGGCCCTTAGCCTGCAGAAGGCAGCTAGCCTTCAAGTTCGCAAGAGCTTTTTTTTTTTCTTTTTTAGGTGCGGTGGACGGCGCAATTGACAATGGATTTACCTGAGTCTCATTCAAATTTCTTTCAAAATTTTATTTTTACTACAGCATGCTATGCATCCTACAGATGTGCCACTTTACATGCACACTAAGGCCTAGTACACACGAGAGGATTTATCCGCGGATACGGTCCACCGGACCGTATCCGCGGATAAATCCTCTCGAGGATTTCCACGGATTTGGATCCGATGGAGTGTATTTACCATCGGATCGAAATCCGCGCCGAAATACCCTCGCGATGACGTGTCGCGCCGTCGCCGCGATGATGACCCGGCGACGTGCGCGACGCTGTCATAAAAGGAATTCCACGCATGCGTCGAATCATTACGACGCATGCGGGGGATCCCTTCAGACGGATCGATCCGGTGAGTCTGTACAGACCACCGGATCGATCCGCGGGAGCCAATTCAAGCGGATAGATTTGTAGACATGTCTACAAATTTTTATCTGCTGGAATTGGGAAATTTCCGCGGATAAATATCCGCAGGAATGTACACACCATAGAATCTATCCGCTGAAACCGATCCGCTGAGATTTTTCAGGGGATGGATTCTATCGTGTGTACGGGGCCTTAGGGGACCCCCCAGGCACTATATTTAAATACATTTTTAATTTTTATTATTGCACTTTAAGCAACATTAAGATCACTGCTCCTGAATAAAGTATTGTTTTTAAAAATATTTATATCCCGTTTATTGCCAATTACTTGCATATGAGCCTTCAAAATGTACAATTTAGATTTTTTTTCTGTTTGGCTCCTATAGATCTTCAATGGAGTTCACCATTCGGGTTAGAACATTTCCCCTGTTTGGGAGTTCTGCTGCGAATCAGGGGGTGTTCGGCCCATCTCTAGTCATTACGTCTCACCAACTCGGAAGGAAGACTGGATGAAGATGGAAGCCCTGTCAGCGGTGACAGCACACCTCTGGAGGGCTTAGTTTTATGCTAAGTTTCACAGAATGTGCTATTATGAGATTCATACTAGTAGGGCTGGTGCTACCACTAAGCAAACTAGACAGCCGCCTAGGGCGCACTGCTGCCTAAGGGTGCCCGGCCGCTGGTTTCCCTTTGTGTCTGCATGCTCTGCAGGCTGCAGCATGTAACTAACTCAGTCTCAGGCAGCTTCTCCGTCCAACTTGTAGTGTAATTATAGGTGCAGCGCAGCACTGGAGCCAGCGCTAGAGGAAGCAGAGCCGATGCTTCCTGTATAGCAGCACCTTCTGTCACATGGGCAGGGCCAAGGGGATGGAGTCATGGGTGGAGCCAATGGGGGCGGCAAAATTAGGTTTCGCCTAGTGTGTCAAAAATCCTTGCACCAGCTCTGCATACTAGCACATTATGACCTTGCCTTTTTTTTTTTTTTTTTAAAGCCAGTGGTTTACTACTGTTTTAAAGTGGGCCTTTTACCACTAAGGCCTCTTTCACCCTTTCTGCAGTCCCTACCACCCCTTCATAGGCAGTGTCACCTGTAAAACTTAACATGTCAAGTTAGAACTGACACACCATGAAACTAAACATCAAGGTCACGGTAATGTGTACTCACAGGGGCAGCCCGACCATTAAGGGTGCATGGGTGCTGCCCCCTCGCTCCAGCAACCCCCCCTATGTAGAATGGATAGATTCATGCATTGCATGAATCTATCCATGGCCACCGCCGCCATCGCCACCCCATGTTCAGGCATCCAACCCCCTTTTAGGATGCTGGGCGCCTGAATTACAGCCGCGGGGGGGTGTTTAATTCGAAGCACCAGATTAGAGCCATTGGGCCAGATCCACAGACATTTACACTTGCGCCGCGTATCAGAGATGCGCTACGCCGCCGTACCTTACCTGGCGTACTTTCAAATCCTCAAAGATTTTGCACTGTAAGTTACGGCGGCGTAGTGTATTTCTGGCGACGGAATTCAAATCGGCGGGTAGGGGGCGTAATTCATTTAAATGAAGCGCGTCCCCGCGCCGATTGAACTGTGCATGCTCCGTTTCGAAATTTCCCACCGTGCTTTGTGCAAAATGACGTCTCAACGACGTAATTTTTTTAACTTAGACGTGACTTACGTCCATCCCTATTCACGGACGACTTACGCAAAATAAAAATTGAATTTCGGCACGGGAACGACGTCCATACTTAACATGGCAAGTCTATCTATACGCCGCAAAATACCAGCTTTAACTATACGCCGGAAAAAGCCGACTAGAGACGACGTAAGAGAATGCGATGGCCGCGCGTACGTTCGTGGATCGTCGGAAAAAGCTAATTTGCATACCCGATGCGGAAAACGACGCAAACTCCACCAGGCGGGCGCCGAAGTATTGCATCTACGATCCGAAGGCGTACAAAGCCGTACGCCTGTCGGATCGAACCCAGAAGCCGTCGTATTTTGGTTTTAGGATTCAAACTAAAGATACGACGCGGGTAATTTGAAAGTAAGCCGGCGTATCAGTAGATACGCCGGCGTACTCACTATGTGGATCTGGCCCATTGGCTTCAAAAAAGGTGGACTCGGAGCGCAGAGCATTGTGCTCGGAGTCCACCTAGATGTGTTAGAAAAGCAAATGAATATTTGCTATCCTAACACTGAACCACCTCTTCGCCAATCAGGTAGCACAGGTATGATACCCGTCACCTGATTGGCTGAAAGAACATGCGCTGCTATTGGACACCTAACAGGAAGCAAGAAGAGACACATGGAGGACACAGCTCACTGCTGCCTGACCTGCCAATCAAGATGGGGTAAGTGCTGGTCAGACAGCGGGCAGGCGGGGGTCACAGTGGCTGCATTTGATGGGCACAAGTGGCAGCATTTGATGGGGCACAGTGGCTGCATTTGATGGGCACAATGGCTGCATTAGATGGGCACAGTGGCTGCATTTGATGGGCACAAGTGGCAGCATTTGATGGGGCACAGTGGCTGCATTTGATGGGCACAGTGGCTGCAATTGATGGACACAGTGGCTGCATTTGATGGACACAGTGGCTGCATTTGATGGGCACAGTGGCTGCATTTGATGGACACAGTGGCTGCATTTGATGGGGCACAATGGCGGCATTTGATGGCCACAGTGAGGCTGCAATTTTTTTCAGTATTTTTCATAATTTTTCATTTTGTTTGCGCCCCCCAAAAAATTTGGAGGACTAGCCACCACTGGTACGCACCCAACCAGCTGCTATGTTTATTTAGAAGGAGGTGGTCAGGGGGCAGTTCTGTATAGACATCCTATTTTAAGCCACTCCCACTATTAGATGTAATCTAATCATGCCCAATTCTCTCTGTGGCATGCAAAGCACAGCTTATTTTTCTGTATCACAGGCTGGCTGATATTTTGTCATGCTGTATTGACTTTTTAAGTTTAAACCAGACATATTACTTGGTAATGTAAGATGGCTTTAGCTCTGCTCTCCATCCGCATGAGAGGTTCTTCAGATGCGCTTCGACACCTAGTGGGTTTAATCATTGATGCAGTGCTACCTAAGCCCACTAAGCGATGAAATGTATGTATGGGACCTCTCCTGCTAGTGGAGAGCAGAGCTGATGCCATCTTACATTACTTGGTTTAGGTTTCAGTGAGTTGGTGTCCTGTGTGCAATTGGTTGCCATTTTTCTGTAGCATATTGTAGCCTTGACAAGCTGTTGTATATGATCTGCACCAGTTCATTGTATGTCATGTTGGCCAATTATAGGAGCATTAGAGCAGTGCTTTTTTTGTTTGTTTACAGGCAAAATACTTGTTATGGTTATTGTCAGTGTTCACACATTGGGCCAGATTCAGATACAAGATACGACGGCGTATCTCCTGATACGCCGTCGTATCTCTGATTGCGGGCCGTCGTATTTATGCGCCTGATTCAGAGAATCAGTTACGCATAGATATCCCTAAGATTCGACTGGTGTAAGTGTCTTACACCGTCGTATCTTAGGCTGCATATTCACGCTGGCCACTAGGTGGCGCTTCCGTATAGTTACACAAGGAATATGCAAATTAGGTATTTACGCGGATTCAGAAACATACGTCCCTCCGGCGCATTTTTTACGTCGTTTACGTTAGGCTTTTTTCGGCGTATATTTACCCCTGCTATATGAGGCGTAGCTAATGTTAAGTATGGCCGTCGTTCCCGCGCCGAGTTTTGAAATTTTACGTCGTTTGCGTAAAGCCTCGTACAGACGGGCAAACATGTACGATGAAAACGGTCCGCCGGACCGTTTTCAGCGTACATGTCTGCCCGGAGATTTCTGTATGATGGCTGTACACACCATCATACAGAAATCCGCGCGTACTCGATACGCGGCGACGAGGCCGCGCCGTCGCCGCGACGATGACGCGGCGACGTGCGCGGCCCTGGCAGTTCAATGCTTCCACGCATGCGTCAAAGTCATTTGACGCATGCGAGGGATGGCGGCCGCTCGGACATGTACGGTAGGTCTGTACAGACGACCTAACATGTCCGACGGACAGGATTCCAGCGGGCATGTTTCTAAACATGTTTAGAAATATTTGCCCGCTCGAAAAAGGCTCGGGCAAATGTACGCTGGAATCCTGTCCGCTCGGCTGTACAGACGACCGAACATGTCTGCTGAAACTGGTCCGCGGACCAGTTTCAGCAGACATGTTCGGTCGTCTGTACGGGGCCTTAGTCGTTCGCGAATAGGGCTGTACGTCATTTACGTACACGTCGAATCCAATACGTCCTTGCGGCGTACTTTACAGCAATGCACACTCCAGCCCACTGTGTTTATACGATTTAACCACTTCCATACTGGGCAATTTCACCCCCTTCCTGACCAGGCCAATTTTCAGCTTTAAGCGCTGTTACACTTTGAATGACAAATGCGTGGTCATGCAAAACTGCACCCAAATTAAACTTGTTTCATTTTTTCCCATACACAGATTTCTTTTGGTGGTATTTGATCACCACTGGGTTTTTTATTTGTTGCTAAACAAATGAAAAATAAATAAAAAAAGACTGAAAATGTTGATTTTTTTAAAAAATTTTGTTTCTGTTATAAAATTTGGTAAAGGTTTTCTCCTTCAGTGACAGGCACTGATGAGGTTGCACCAATGGGCACTGATGAGGCGGCACTGATGGGCACGGACGACGAGGCATTAATATGCAGCACTGATAGGCGGCACTGAAAGGCAGCACTGATGGGTATTGATAGGCACTGATAGGCGGTACTGATGGGCAATGATTGGCATTGATAGATGGCACTGATAAGGAGGCACTGATAGGTATTACTGATTGGCATCCCTAATGGGCACTGATTGGGCTCAATTACATCTCTTAAATTAAAAAATTTAAGAGGCCCTATCTTAACCAGCCAGGTTGAATGCTCAGATAAGGGTCAGGTCTGGTATGGAGTTTGGGGGCTCCCACGCCATTATTTTTTTAAATTGCAACGGAGTTCCCCTTAATATCCATACCAGACCTGCACGCCATTTTTTTTCAATGTTTTTTTATTTATATTGCCGGGAGCCAACAATACATTACAGCCGCAAGCAATTTTAAATGACATTGTTTCCTTTAGAAATGTAATTTTCTTTGGGGACTGTAATAAACATTGGAAAGATGTGCTACTTTACAGGCAGACTAAGGGGACCCCCAGGCAGGATATTTAAATCGCTTTAAGCATCAATAAAATCACTGCTCCTGAAAAAAATGCTGTTTTAAAAAAGTTTTTTTTAATTGATACATGTCCCCTGGGGCAGTTCCTGGGCACCCATACACTTTTTATGGCAATAACTTGCAAATAAGCCTTTCAAATGAGAACTTTTATTTTCAATATTGTTTATTAATTTTTGAATAAGAGCTTAGTATCTCAATCGAGGATATAACTGTAGGGTTTAGGAGTGCAGCAGAAGGGAGGGGCCGGAGAACAAGAAGCGAGGGGGGATGGCAGCCGAGCAACTCTCTGTTGTCTCCTTTTCAATACTGAATTGTACTGTATCTTTAAAACATTATCTGTTTCTTCAGGTAAGGATAATTACAACCAAAAAGAAGGTACAGCGCTGATGTGAATGAAACGAATTGTGAGTGAACAATACAATTATGAAAAATAATCAGTGACTGAATAAATAAATTAGATATTGATAAAAATAGTTCATAAAAATATCCAAGAGTGAATGTACTGATCCTTCACCAATCAAGAATTAAGTATAAGTGACAAAAATAGCAAATGTAAATCAGTGAAAAAAAGAGTCCAATGATAAAAAAGGCAAAATTCTTATTTCTTTATCTTCCACCAAGTATGACACCCGTGTGATGGTATTCCAATCTGCTTACCAGATTAACTGACCGTGATTGCGGTCAGATAAAGCCCAGAGATCTTTTAGAGTCCTCTCAAGTGGACTAAATGGCAACAGGTTATACAGATCATCTACTGCTCCAAAGCTCCAGAGGGAATAGGGATACGCTCATATATTCAAAAAGAAGAAGAAACGAGAAAAAGCTCCATGGTGAAGTACTTGTTGGTTAGTATGATATTAGTTGTAGGAATAGTCTCCAGATAAGACACGGTTAAACGTGTCCACAAGGGAAAGTTTGTTGGTCTGTTTCCATCTGACCAACAAACTTTCCCTTGTGGACACGTTTAACCGTGTCTTATCTGGAGACTATTCCTACAACTAATATCATACTAACCAACAAGTACTTCACCATGGAGCTTTTTCTCGTTTCTTCTTCTTTTTGAATATATGAGCGTATCCCTATTCCCTCTGGAGCTTTGGAGCAGTAGATGATCTGTATAACCTGTTGCCATTTAGTCCACTTGAGAGGACTCTAAAAGATCTCTGGGCTTTATCTGACCGCAATCACGGTCAGTTAATCTGGTAAGCAGATTGGAATACCATCACACGGGTGTCATACTTGGTGGAAGATAAAGAAATAAGAATTTTGCCTTTTTTATCATTGGACTCTTTTTTTCACTGATTTACATTTGCTATTTTTGTCACTTATACTTAATTCTTGATTGGTGAAGGATCAGTACATTCACTCTTGGATATTTTTATGAACTATTTTTATCAATATCTAATTTATTTATTCAGTCACTGATTATTTTTCATAATTGTATTGTTCACTCACAATTCGTTTCATTCACATCAGCGCTGTACCTTCTTTTTGGTTGTAAATTTTTTTGCTTTGGGTATTTAGAGCAATAGGTACCAGCTGCTTTTGTCACTTATTATTTTCACAATTTTTTCATCACGTATTAGCGCAGTGTTTTCCTTTGGTTTTTTCCTTAGGATTTTTTTATAAAGGATAATTACAATATTGTAGTATATACCCATACATAATAACTCCATATATTTTATATAGATCAAGCAATAAAAGGAAATAAAACAAAAAAAACGATATAATGGAGGAAAGGCAACATTTGAGCAGCTCAGGAGAAAAGCAACACAACACAAAAATATTCATTTTAGTATGTCCATCACAGAACCATTACATCCGGTTTAAGGATGTTTTCTAGAATGTTCCGAACATGTAGGTATTTATAAACGTCGCTTTGTGGTAGACAAAAGCGTTTCCCCAGGTCTTCATAAGTTATTAGGTTGGACCTTTCAAAGAGGTGTCCGATAGATTTAACGCCAGCCTCTTAAAATTAGCACTTATAATTTTTCATGTTCGTGTCCCATAGACTTTAATGCCGCGTACACAAGACCGTTTTTCGTTTTTATGTCATTAAAAACGATCGTGCGTGGGCTGCAGAGCATTTTTCACGATGTAAAAAATGGCCATTAAAAATTTAGAACATGCTCTAAATTTTCACGTCGTTTTTAACGTTGTCGTTTTTAACGTTGTTGTTTTTAACGTCATAAAAATTGGTCTTGTGTGGGCTTTAACGACGTGAAAAAAACATGCATGCTCAGACGCAAGTTATGAGATGGGAGCTTTCGTTCTGGTAAAACTAGCGTTCGTAATGGAGATAGCACATTCATCACGCTGTAACAGACTGAAAAGCACGAAGATTGAAAAGCGCAAATCGTCTCTCACCAAACTTTTACTAACACAAAATCAGCAAAAGCAGCCCCAAGGGTCGCGCCATGTGAATGGAACTTCCCCTTTATAGTGCCGTCGTACGTGTTGTACGTCACCGCGCTTTGCTAGGGCATTTTTTTTCACGATCGTGTGTAGGCAAGGCCGGCTTAACAATAATCGGGTTGAAAAAAACTTTGTTTTTTCTAGACCATTAAAAATGGTCGTGTGTACAGTGTACAGTGTTTTAATGTTCGCACACATTTTTCACCTGTTCGCATGTTCTGGTGGGAACCAAACCGGGGGGTGTTCGGCTCATCCCTATATATAATCGAGAGCCTTTGGGGTTGATTTACTAAAACTGGTGCATTTAGAATATGGTGCACCTCTGCAATCAGCTTCCAGGTTTTATTGCCAAAGCTTCATTGAACAAGCTAAAGTTAGAAGCTGACTATCATGCAGAGCTTCACCGTATTCTAAGTGCACCAGTTTTAGTAATTCTCCCCCTGCGTTTTTGGAAAAACCAAAGCATTTTAAAATGTAATTTCTACAATTTAACTACATGATTGAATAATAACATTGAACCAGCCTGGAGTAGTAGTCTGTGCATTTGTTTTTCAAGGCATATTGTCCACAAGTTAATACAAATGAGGATCCATAAATGTCTATAAAGTGTCTCATTTATCTAGTGGACTGGTGAGCGATCAAAGGCGCCACATCCTACACACAGAAAAAAAGCTGAGGTGTTGAGTGCTGGATAGGTTGGTATTCTGGTCAGGTGTTTTATCTGGTGTAGACATTTTCCCTTTAGTAATTTCTTTGAAGGACAGGGTGCATTGTGTGGCTAGTATCTCAGATCAGCTTAGAGCAGTGGTTCTCAACCTTTCTAGTGACCCCTTGATACAATTTCCCAAGTTGTGGGGACCTCTAACAGTAAAATTATTTTTGTAGCATGGGTTGTTAACACCCAAGCCAAGGCAAGTAATTTGCGCCCCTAACCCGTGGACATTTAGCGCTCCTTGAGTCCCTTCCACTCGTACAATATTATAACCCCTTATGGTACATTTTAGGATGTATCACTCTTTCTCTTTGTTCTCCTTTATTTCCCTTTTATCTCTCTCTATCCTAATTTTTTGTTTTTTTCCCCCCAACCCCTCTCTCTATCCTTCTTTCTTGTTCTTTCTCTTATTCTTTCTCTCCCTTTTTCTTTGTTCCTCCCCCTCTTTTCCTCTCCCTTCCATGTATTCTCTATTTTTATTCCTTCTCTTACTCCTTGGTGGGGGGGGGGGGGAATGGGATGAGCAGCAATGCTGGTGGGGAGTTGGTATGAGTGGCAGTGCTGATGGGAGTTCTGATCAGCCAACTTAGGTTCTCTTGATCAAGGTCATCTGCTGATCTGAAAACTGTAGTGGGGACTTTTAATGGCAACTATAATCACAGGTAGTGTTACTCACTGTGTCTCCGACTATGTGGTGTCTCGCAGCAGTGACACCTATGCCAAAATCAGGAGATAGGGTCTCCGTCAGCCCCTCCCACTTCACATTCCTCACCAGTCAGCTGACCTCTAGTCTCTGCCCCCCAGCCATGCCGTGAACTGAACGGGCGGCTGCAAAGAGGCTAAGTGGGTGGCCACAGGCTTCAGGAACAGCCCAGCTGGGCGGCCAAGAAAAGCCTGGGAGAGCGGTGTGGGTTTCAAGAACACCCAGGATTTCGGTGACCCCTGGCAAATCATCATTCGACCCCCAAGGGGGTCCCGACCCCAGGTTGAGAACCACTGGCTTAGAGGTATAATGAGAAAGCATCAGTCTTAGATCTAGGTGAACTTGACTTAAATATTTCATAGACTACTTACTGTAGATTGATGATTGACTACATAGATTGATGATTATGTAAATCTTATGTACAAAAAGCTGTCAATGTCTATCACCTATGAATCCTATCTATTAGCCCTGATGAAGGGTGCCATCAAAACATGCTGACATTATTTTAAATCCACCTTTAATGAATATTCATGAAAGACATTAATTACACTTTCACTGGTTCTTTCCTCAGTTATCCAGTTCCTGGTATAGAAGTAAATCACAGTCAAATGGACTTGTTCTCTAATGTTGAAGATGTTACACCACTCACTGAGAAAGTTACTAGGATAAGTGGTGAAATCTGGTGTCATACCTAGCATATCTGGAACCAATGGTGGATCATTTTTGTAACACCAGCCATACATCAAAATAATTTTTAGAAGTCATTAAAATGAATTGTCATGCTGAGGGTGGGAGCATAAATGGCTGTTAGAGGGTGGACAGTGGCAATTGTAGGCGTGATTGCAAATGAATGCAAAGATTTTAAACTTTGCAGGAGCTCAGAGATGCTATATCTCTCAGATAGTTGTCAACATGTGAAAATAGTTAAGAGGGACTCTTTTAAAGGATCTTAAATAAATAGTGGGTGCTGCTTTGCGATGCGTGTCTTGTAGTGTGGGATTTAAATAAGCCCCATCATTGGTGTAAGTGGCAACAGCTATGTTGTAAGTGGCCGCGATATCCTCCCGTTCAATGGTGGTCAGTAAAAGTACTATAACCCCCAGCATTAGTGAACATTGCCAGGCTGTAATAATATCCCCCCAGCATTGCTGGTTGGTTGTAATAGGACCCCACCCAATAACAATGGTTAGTGGTAGGCTTAGGCTGTAGTAAGACCCCCCCAGCATTAGTGGTCAGTGGCAAGTTAAGGCTATAATTAAATGAGGGGCACACCAATGATGTCCATTTGTTAAGCAGGCAAAAGTGACAATGAATAAGCTCTGGTATGGGTGAAATGTGTCAGGGTGTAAACTCAGATGGGAATTTCTATATGGGTGTGTGCTATATGTCACTCGTACCTGCTCAATAAACTTTACTGGAGTCCCATGACATCATTGGTGTGCATCCCTTTCCTTTCAACTTGCTTCCAAGCCATGGTGTTCAGTGGTTAACTTACTTGAGCACACACTTTCTCTACCAGTCTTCCTGGACTATACTTCTACTGTAGGGGATAGATTACCCCACCTGACCGTTCTGGCTTTGTTCAGTGCCAGATACTGGAATGCAGGGAGTGTTTCAGCATTTGGATCACTTCTTCCACTCTGCATGTTGTAGGTGGCTGAGAGCACATTCCAAGTAGAGGAACGTCACAGTCTCGGAATGTGTTCACTATCACAGAATAAGTCCAGTTGACTGTAACTTACTTCTACAAGCTATACCATTATCTGGGTAAATTAAGTTTTCTTTATTCCTACAGTGCGACCATCCTACCTACCTTACTGCAGTTATTCTTTAAAACCAATTCCGGACCACCGCACAACTATATACGTCAGCACTTTGAAGCGGGATTTCTATGTTATGGCAGCAGCTAGCTGCCATTACCCAGATATCCTCATCTTCAGGCGGCGGCCCGGTTTACGATAATGGTGGTCTCTGTGGCGGATTTGCCGCAAGGGCCTCCCGCCACTCTCCTGCGCCCTCCGCCACTTACCAGAGCTGTTGGTAGTGGCGGAGGCAATCAGGTCCTCTCTCCTGCTTGGTATGGATACGAGTGAAGGGAAGATGGCCCCCACCCATCTCCATACCATAGCAGGGTGGAAGTGACGTCAAAATGTCACTTCCGCTCATAGCTCTTAAAGGCCCATTTTGTGTAATTTTTTCAATCGACAAAATTATTTCTTTATTTTTTTTGCATGTAAGTGTCAATATGAGATCTGAGGTCTTTTTGACCCCAGATCTCATATTTAAGGCCTCGTACAGACTACCGGACTGTTCGCTGAAATCGGTCCGCCGGACCGTTTTCAGCGGACATGTCCGGCCGGAGATTTCTGTCTGATGGTTGTACACACCATCAGACAGAAATCCCAGCGTACACCCCGCAACGATGACGCGGCGACGTGCGCGGCCCTGGAAGTTCAATGCTTCCACGCATGCGTCGAAGTGATTCGACGCATGCAAGGGATGGCGGCCGCTCGGACATGTACGGTGAGTCTGTACAGACGACCGAACATGTCCGACGGACAGGATTCCAGCGGACATGTTTCTTAGCATGCTAAGAAACATTTGTCCGCCGCAAAAACGGTCGGCTGGACAAATGTCCGCTGGAATCCTGTCCGGTCGGCCGTACACACGACCGAACATGTCTGCTGAAACTGGTCCACGGACCAGTTTCAGCAGACATGTTCGGTCGTCTGTATGAGGCCTAAGAGGACCTGTCATGCTTTTTTCTATTACAAGGGATGTTTACATTCCTTGTAATAGGAATAAAAGTGACCCAATTTTTTTTAAAACTGTGTAAAAATAAATAAAATAAAGTAAATTAAATAAAAACATTTTTTTAAAGCGCCCCGTCCTGACGAGCTTGCGTACAGAAGCGAACGCATACCTGAGCAGCGAAGCAAGTAAAGCTTCTCCAGGTGAGTTAGTCTCTGGTTAATCCCCACACACACTAGTCAGGTGCTAGCTCAGCTTGCATGCTGTGTAATGTGAAGAAATAAGTCCGGATGGCTGCACTTCCAAAACTCTTTTATTGAAGCTTCATATGACAAGTGGTTGACAGATGGAGCAGGGGACAAAAAGGTAGACGTGTTTCGTGCAAATATCAGCGCTTAGTCATTACCAATAATGACCAATAATGGTAATGACTAAGTGCTGATATTTGTGTGAAACGCGTCTACCTTTTTGTCCCCTGCTCCATCTGTCAACCACTTGTCATATGAAGCTTCAATAAAAGGATTTTTGGAAGTGCAGCCCTCCGGAATTATTTCTTCACAATACGAGAGCAGCGCCCGCAAATGAAAACGGTGTTCAAACCACATATGTGAGGTATCACCATGATCGTTAGAGCGAGAGCAATAATTCTAGCCCTAGACCTCCTCTGTAACTCAAAACCTGTAGAATTTTTTAAACGTCACCTATGAAGATTTTTAAGGGTAAAGGTTTGTCGCCATTCCTCGAGCGGGCACAAATTTGAAGCGTGACATGTTGGCTATCAATTTACTCAGCATAACATTATCTTTCACAATATAAAAAAATTGGTATAACTTTACTGTTGTCTTATACGGTGTGACAAAAAGTATTGCAATGACCGCCATTTTATTCTCTAGGGTGTTAGAAAAAAATTGATAATGTTTGGGGTTCTAAGTAATTTTCTACCAAAAAAACTTGTTTTTTTAACTTGTAAAAAACACATCTGAAAAAGAGGCTCGGTCGTTCAGTGGTTAAGGTTTTGGTTATCAGGGTATTTGGAGTTGTGATTATGAGGCCCCGTACACACGTAAGAGGAACTCGACGGGCAAAACTCATTGTTTTGCTCGTCGAGTTCTGTGTGAAGCCGCCGAGGATCTCGGCGAGCCAACTTTACTCATTGAACAACGAGGAAATAGAGAACATGTTCTCTATTTGGCTCGACGAGGAACTCGTCGGCTTCCTCGGCCGAAAGTGTACACACACGGCCAGGTTTCTCGGCAGAATTCAGCTCCGATCGGGTTTCTGGCTGAATTCTGCCGAGAAACTTGGTCGTGTGTACGAGGCCTGAGTCTCTGCTCAAGGACGTGGGTTGTTTATTTTATCATTATTTCCACATTGAAAAATACCCAAAAAACAATCCTTTAGCTTGACTGTTCTGTAGATCAAATACATTAAATGCACACATGGAAAACCAGTCCAAATAATGTAGGAGGACAAGAAACCCAGCAAATAGTCATAGTATAGAATGGTTATGCTAATGACTACTTGTAAAGCAAAACTAAAAAAACTAACAGTCATGAATTTTATGCCGATGTAAAATGGTTCAAGTTGGGTTGTTAAATTATTGTCGTGTTTAATTTTGTTCAGGTGAAGACACAGGAACGTGATCAGAAGTACTGAGCAGGTCATGTGAATGAGGAAAGGAAGGCTATTTCCAAATGTGAAATAATAGACATAATGCACTGCCTTCTCAATCTGGTAAGTGGCGCTGGTCTGATTGTCAGATGGTGAATGGTTGAGCTCTGTAGATAGATTTAACCATGTGATGAAGGCTGTGTGAACAACAGACACCAACCCACAAAAAAGAATAAAGGAAGTCACTCTTTGAGAAACCGTTGTCTTCAAACGTAGAAAAAAGACATGGTGGAAGTGTAAGATCTTCAGACAAAAGGCAGCAGAGAGCAGGGTAGACAGCCAGATACTGCAGTAGTTGCCAGACAGTTCGAAAAAGTCGAAACATGACTTTGCTATAAGAAACATTGACCTCTTATGACAGAAAATAATAATAAATATGTTTACTATGCATGCAGTTTGAAAGACGACCCTTGATATGGCAATAGAGGTGATGATCCGATCGGTGACAGAGGTCAATCTTCCGTTTATCCAGTCAGAGGAATTCACGGCTAAGATAAATGAATGCGCCACAAGTCCCGTTATTAAGACGATCCCCAGGGCAGCAACAAGTCTCACATTCAGGTTAATGCTTTCTCCCTCCATTGAAATGTGTGTAGTGTTATGAGCTGCTGAGGGGGACTGTTAAGTGCTACATAAATTGAGTGATCTCACAGTTTCCAGGTTGCGTTATTAAAAAAATACAATGCAAATCTTAATGCAAAAGCACTGATGCCATAAAGTGTTTATACAAGTTGTTTTTGTAACTACGGCTTACACTGTGTTTTTTTTCCAGCACATCTATTACCAGCTACAAAGTCAAATAGGATTTTAATCATGCCCAAGGGGAAAGTAATAATCCAAGACTACAACATCACACATCCATTTTTAAAATAGCATTCTTTTATTATCCTTTTGAAAGTTTAAGGAATTCATAAAATACACATCAATAATTTTTCACCCCTCTGACCCCCAAATGCAACTGGGACCTGCAGAGACAGGGTGGTCTAGCATTTACCTTCAGGGTGTAGTTCTTGGCAGTAGTGGAATATTGTGTACGAATAGCCACCGGTCACTTCCAGATGGAAAGCAAAAGGAGTTCATTGATTCAAAACTAGAAAAAGAGGGTAATGGCACAGGACAGCAATGGGCTAGCTGACTCTAGAAAAGGGGAACAAAAGTACTTACTGTCAGATAGAGAACCATTAGGCTGATACAGCAATTTGTGACTGTCATGGTTATGCAGTAATGTTTGTCCATCAGCTTACCTCTCCTTCATGTGTAAAGCTTTAGAGGCCAGACACTCTCACCTGATTGCTTAAGTAATCTCTCCTCAAAGCATGGCTCTACCTCAGCCCCTATCGGAGAACTCTATATTAACCCGTGCACTGCAAGCCAGCCCTGCTGATCAATATTTTATCGACTTTGGTTCGTTCTTGACTGTCCTTGTCTGCTTTACACCCTGACCTTTGGCATGTGCTTTGACTATCCCTATCTGCTTGTTGTCCTGACCTTTTGGCTAATCTCCTGACTATCCTTGTTGTTCCAGGCTGCTGCTTCCTCTTTCTCCTGTAGTCTACCGTAAGCGTGAGCTGGGAGACCCTGGGGGCCGCAACCTGGAGCCAGTTGCAGCACAGTCCATCCTCACCACTAGAGGCTCTGGTGAACACCTGCTGGTGAGATAGTATGACCAATCAAAACAATCCCAGTGTGGGATAAATTCCTTTTATTGCTGCTCTAATCAGGTTAGGACAAGGATCCGACTTTAATGATATTCAATGGGTTAAAGTCGGACCAAAGTAGTACAAGGAGCTTTTTCAGTCCGGGTTCACACTGATACGACACGACAGTCATCCGACTGTCATCCTACTTTGCTCTGCTACATCAGTCCTACATCAGTCCTACATTGGTCCTACATCCATCCTACTTTCATGAACAGGATACTGCTTTGATCCGACTTTGTGACAGTCTGACTTGTTCTTTGACCAATCAAAACAATTCCAATGTGAGATAAATTCCTTTTACTGCTGTTGTAATCACCATGTCTAATGTCAAAAGTCGGATGGTAAGGACAAGGATCCGACTTTGGTTCGACTTCAACGATATTCAATGGGCTAAAGTCGGACCAAAGTAGCACAAGGAGCTTTTTCAGTCCGTGTTCACATTGATACGACACGACAGTCATCTGACTTTCATCCTACTTTGCTCTGCTACATCAGTCCTACATCGGTCCTACATTGGTCCTAGATCCATCCTACTTTCATGAACAGGATACTGCTTTGATCCGACTTTGTGACAGTCTGACTTGTTCTTTGACCAATCAAAACAATTCCAAAGTGAGATAAATTCCTTTTACTGCTGTTGTAATCACCATGTCTGATGTCAAAAGTTGGATGGTAAGGACAAGGATCCTACTTTGGTTCGACTTCAATGATATTCAATGGGCTGAAGTCGGACCAAAGTAGTACAGGGAGCATTTTCAAAGTCGGACCGACTTGTGTAGGACCAGTTAAGACAGGTTTCATAGGGAAACATTGATTTTCACACGTCATGTGACATAAGCTCCCAATGTCGGAGCGTTTGTCGTACTAGTGTGAACCCAGCCTCAAAGTCCAACCGACTTGTGTCGGACCAGTTAAGACGGTTCTCATAGGGAATCATTGATTTGCACACGTCATGCGACATGCGCTCCCAATGTCGGAGCATTTATCATACTAGTGTGAACCCGGCCTGAGGACAAGGATCCAACTTCAATGATATTCAATGGTCTGAAGTAGGATCAAAGTTGAACCAAAGTAGTACAGGGAGCATTTTCAAAGTCGGACCGACTTGTGTCGGGCCAATTAAGATGGCTCTCATAGGGAATCATTGATTTGCACACGTCATGCGACATGAGCTCCCAATGTCGGAGCATTTGTCGGACAAGTGTGAACCCTGCCTTACTGTACCGGGAGGGTTTGCACACACTTTTTGAGCTGTCCTTAATGATGAGGAGAACCTCAGATATGGGGCATTTGGGGCACATGGGTCTATTCGCGCCTGTGAAAAAAGACCCACACATTCGGATGATTAGGGAGAGGGATCACTATTGGGTGTCCACCCTGTTGGATCCCTAATATTAGAAGTGGCCAATCTTCTGCCTTAAACCTATTTTTTTTTATGTTTTAAACATAAAGTAGAGGGAAAAATTGGGTTGGGGATTCCATGAAAACTGTTGGAGACTGGCAGACCCCTTTTGTATATAGGGAATTGAATTTTAAAAAACTGTGTAAAACTTTGTTTTACACAGAGATACATTTTGGTAAAGACATCACTGCTCTGTTTTTTTTTTTTTAAACACTGAAAGATAACTATGTTGTCATATGCAGCAGCTAGCATTGGAAAATAACCCCACGATGGTGACATTTGCATGCTCAAAATATCTTAGCTAGTGTTGCAGGGGGAGTTTGCATAGGAAAATGCTGTTCTGAACTCTGCTGGGTACTCAAATCATTCAAGTACTATATTTGCAAATGAAATATCAAATTTTTCATAGCAATTGTAGAGCCTTTGTGTTGCTTAGTAGCCATTTTGTTCAAACCATTTTGGAAATACTGAACTGTCCTTGAGTATTTCCAAGGCTCTCCGGAGCCCCCCCCCCCCCACCTCTGGCCACATGCTGCATTGTGCTTGACATAGAAGTCAATGCAGGACGAATTATCTTCATTTCCATTGACTTCTATGGGGAAACTCGCTTTGATATGCGAGTGCTTTGGATTACAAGCATTCTCCTGCCCAGGATTATGCTCGTAATCCAAGGTTCCACTGTAATTAAAAAGGGAAAATATACAATATTGTAGCACATTCTATGTACCGCAAAGGAATTTAAACTTTTTTACTTTTATGTACTGTATATATATAATTTTTACATGAAAAAGAGCAATCATATCAAGGATTTAAGTGATTTCTAGTGCCGCTGTATGTTTTGATAAAGTTTTCTCTTGATTTTATCAATTTCTACTATTGATACATTGTTCGTATATCCTAAAGTGGCTGCTCTATCAATATTTTCGATTTATTAATGTTGATTTTATTCCCTGCATTGTTGTGAATACCTTGAGCCCCATAGCGCCGAGATAGTGGAATTAGGCCATATCTTTCACTATTTGTGTATATACCCCAAAGGAATACTTTATATACTTTATAATATTACAACTTTATTAAATATCTTATCATTATTTTATCGTCATTGTCAATTACTACCACAGGACTGTTCAGTGAAAACGTAGTTCATAGAATGGTGAATACAGTTCAAATAAGTAATTCCATAAATTATTTCCAATCTTCAGGATTTCCCAGATAACCGGGTGGCTTCACTCACCAGAAGTCCAGGCTGCCCAATTAAGTGCAGCAACAACGCATGTGGCTTCAACTCGCACAATTCTATAATAACTCACAAATCAATATATCATCAAAGCAAAATATGTAATTATGAGCAAAAGACACACAGAATTCACTAAAGCCGTCTATGCATGGATCAAAATTCAGCCGGTCCTAACGACTCCTGCACAACTAGCCTGTTGGATAAATGCTATAGCCGGCAGTGCTGATCATTGTATTCTGACCCCGGGAAAGTCTCTCCACTGACAGAATTCAATAGTTTAGTGCAGGGGTCTCCAAACTTTTCAAACAAAGGGCCATTTTTTTGTCCTTTAGACTTTAGGAGGGTCGGATTGTGGCCAGCGGGGGGCAGAAAATATCTGGGCCCAGCATCAGTGAGAATATATATGGCTTCAGGTTTGGTGGTCAATAGGAGGAGGAGTAGTGCCCCTATTAGTAGGAGGAATAGTATCCCATCATTGGTATCGGTGGAAGAAATAGTGTCCCATCATTGGTGTCAGTGGGAAGAATAGTGCACCATCATTGGTATCAGTGGGAAGAATAGTGCTTCATCATTGGTATCAGTGAGAGGAATAGTGTCCCATTATTGGTATCAGTGAGAGGAATAGTGTCCCATCATTGGTATCAGTGGGAGGAATAGTGTCCCATCATTGGTGTCAGTGGGAGGAATAGTGTCCCATCATTGGTATCAGTGGGAGGAATAGTGCACCATTGCTGGTGTCAATAGGAGGAATAGTTTCTCATATCAGTGGGAGGAATAGTCCCCCAAGGGCAAGATAACGGTTAGCAAAGGGTCACATCTGACCCACAAGCCGCAGTTTGGAGACCCCTGGTTAAGTGGAAGTGATTCCCCCATCCACATCGAGTGTGTGGATCTGGGAATAGGGCCATTTTTTTTGGTTCAACCTGCTGGTTGAATGAATAAAAAACTGACCTATCTATGACCAGCATTAGCTTAACCTCCCTGGCGGTGTTCCCGAGACTGACTCGGGGTTAGATTTTCCTGCTACGATCGGTAACCCCGAGTCAGTCTCGGCTCGCCTCGCTGAATCCACAGGCACTTTTTACTTACCTTGTCCCTGGATCCAGCGATGCCACCGCGCTGTGTGAGCGAGCAGGACCTCGCTCGATTCACACAGTGCCTCCGTGTGACGCCGATCTCCGTTCCCTGCGACGTTACGACGCACGGGGACGGAGAACGGCACCAAATTCAAAAACGTAAACAAACACCTTACATACAGTATACTGTAATCTTATAGATTACAGTACTGTATGTAAAAAATACACCCCCCCCCCTGTCCCTAGTGGTCTGTCCTGTGTCATGCATGTCATTTTAATGACAGCAACAATTCTGCAACTGAGCAAATTTCAGTGATTTTAATTTGATTACATTATTGAATAATTTTTATTATAATTATATTATTATTTGTTATAATTATTTATAATTATTTATTATATTATAATTTATAATTTTGTTTTTAAAAAAATGTCATACCCGGGATGCCTATTAGAATCTTGTTTGGTCAGATTTAAGTGAGTTATTTCTAAAAATTACAGACCTACAATATAAAACGCCAAATTTCCTTGCAAATAATGGTACCGCTTTCAGCATGTTTTTTCTGAAAGAATCATACCGCCAGGGAGGTTAAGTAATAACTGGGTCCTATCAAAGTAAAAAAGACAGGTAAATAGGATGGTGGTATTCTGTAATCCAATGACCAGACCAATCTGTGTCACATAGACAATGAAAACAGTCTCTCTGTGTGTGCAGTGATCAAACCACTTCAGGGTATTTCACACATTTTACTTTGGTGATATACTGTAGATTGATAATTATCCATATATTTTATAACAATGAAAGCATTAAAGTTTATGTAGCCCGTAAATCATTTTGACCAGAATAGCTGTTTTTTAAAGTATTTAAATGAAGAGCCTAAGGGGTTGATTTACTGAAGGCAAATGGGTTGTGTACTTTGTAAAGGGAGCTTTCCTTTAGGTAAGTGAATGTGGGGAAAATTCACTTTGCAAAGGATGGCCAATTCCGTGCAAGGGTAAAAAAAAAAAAACGTAATTTTTGTTTACACTTGGCTGAATGATAGAAGTCATCAGAGCTTTGCCTCATTCACTAAGGTAAGCAAAACTTGTCTTGCAAAGGGAACAACCCTTTTGCCTTTTGGTAAATAAACCCCCATGTGTTTAACCACACGAGGACCAGCCGCTGCAGTTACAGTATACTGCGGCAGGTTGGCTTTCCTGGAAAAATCGCCGTAACTATATGTCGGCAGCTTTAAGACCACTAGAATGGACGTGCGCGCGCGGCATGATGGCGGAGCTGATGCGCGTGCTCGGTGGCCGCAGTTTTCGCCGGGCACCCTCGATCGCTCCTGAGAGAGACAGAACAGAGATCTGTCAATGTAAACAGGCAGATCTCCGTTCTGTCAGGGGAGGAGAGACAGATCTGTTGTTTATACTAGGTATGACCAACGATCAGTCTCCTCCCCCAGGCAGTCCTATCCCCCCACAGTTAGAATCACTCCCTAGGACACACATTTAATCCCTTGATCACCCCTAGTGTTAAAGCAGTGTTTCACCCTAAAAAACAACTTTATAGCATCTCATTCAGCATAGTAGCGTGAGCTACAGTATGCCTTTATATTTTTTTTGGCGCCATACTTACTGTTTAATTGCGTAGTAAAATTTCAGACTCCCCGCGGGGAATGGGCGTTCCTATTCAGAGGGCTCGTGATTGACGTCCGGCTATGGCGCGTCACGCTTCACGAAAATAGCCGGAGTAGGTCTCGGCTCTTCCCGGCGCTATACGGCGCCTGCGCACAGACATCGGAACTGACTGCGCAGGCGCCGTGAAGAGCAAAAACCTATTTTGGCTATTTCCGTGAAGCGTGACGCGCCATAGCCGGCCGTCAATCACGAGCCCTCTGCATAGGAACGCCCATTCCCCTGAAACTTTACTACTCGATTACACAGTGAGTACGGCGCCCAAAAAAAATATAAAGGCATACTGTAGCTCACGCTACTATGCTAAATGAGATGCTAGAAAAAAAAATGTTTTAGGGAGAACCCCCGCTTTAACCCCTTCCCTACCAGTGACATTTATACTTAATCAGTGGCTATTTTTAGCTCTGATCGCTGTATAAATGACAATGGTCCCAAGAATGTGTCAAAAGTGTCCAATGTGTCTGCCGCAATGTCACAGTCCCAATAAAAATCGCAGATCACCGCCATTAGTAGTAAAAAATATATATATAACAAAAATGCCCTTAATCCCCTATTTTATAGATGCCATAACTTTTACACAAACCAATCAATATACGCTTATTTCTTTTTTTAACAAAAATATGTAGAAGAATACGTATTGGCCTAAACTGAGGAAGAGTTTTTTTTTATATTTTTTGGGGGGATATTTATTGTCGCAAAGGTTAAAAATATTGCTTTTCTTTCAAAATTGTTGCTCTTTTTTTATTTATAGCGCAAAAAGGGTGATCAAACACCACCAAAAGAAAGCTCTATTTGTGGGGGAAAAAAATAAGATGTAAATTTTGATGCACAATTGTCAGTTAAAGCAATGCAGTGCCGAATTGCAAAAAGTGGCCTGGTCTTTGGCCAACCAAATGGTCCGGGGCTGAAGTGGTTAAAGTGGTTGTAAACCCCCACCCGGAAGTTACACCTACAGGTTAGCCTAGATGTAGGTGTTTGCAACATCTCCTAAACCTGCACGGTTTAGGAGATATTTGCCAATAGGAATACACCGCTGTCTACGGTGCATGCGCCCCGTAAACAACGGCACAGGCACAGTAAAAACCCCCATTCATAAAAACGTCAATTCCGCGTTTGACGGCTCCCACGCGCATGTGCGTGAGTGACGTCATCGCCGCTCTGGCCAATCACAGCACATGAGCGGCGATACCCGGAAGAAACCTTCCGGGTATCTGTGAAGAGATGTCTGCGGCCGGAGGGGGAGACGAGGATGGCTTTGGGGGCTTCGATTCTAAGGTAAGTAATGCCTAATGAGCTAGTTTGCTTATTATGGCTTTGCTTTGCAGGTGTGTTTTTTTTATGTTTACAATGGTTTACAACCACTTTAAGGGGGCAAATCCTTCCGGGGCTGAAGTGATAAAGCAGACCTTGTATGTAGTGAAGGGGCAGCTGTTTATTTTCCCCCCTATATTCCCCTTGCTGAAATGTTACATGTAAATGTAAATATATTACATTCACCTTTTCTCCAGCTTCTGTGTGGAAGGGAATTACATAATTTCCCCAAGGTAAGATTCCTTGGAGTACTCCAAATTTCGTGAAAGTACACTGTAGCACAGCCCTGAGAACACCTTCTCAACAAGATTTGGGCTACTCTACATTCCCCAGATCTCTCAGAATGACATCACCCTTGCCTAGGCACTGTGGGTGGAAAATGGGAGATAGGTGAGTTTACCAAATACATTTTTGTCTTAAAAGTGTTTTTTATACTTTTTGTTTTTGAGTAGTTCAGCAAGCTGACAAATGGACAGAGTGGCCTTGCATTTTAGGTGTAGGCCTGCTTCAGCCCCTTCCTGCCAAGCACCAGGTTTCCTATTAACTGGGCTATTATGCACAAGGTGTGGGAATATCTGCCTGGCCACATGATCACTGTGATTGGTTGTCACAGTGGTCACATTATCGGGACCTAATCCCACCGTCTCCTGATCATTACTAGAGACTGAAGAGAAAAAATGGGTACTTCTGCGCTCTGGACTGAAGGTACTCTTAGGCCTCGTACACACGATAGGTTAAACAGAGGACAACGGTCTGATGGACCGTTTTCATCGGTCAAAACCGATCGTGTGTGGGCCCCATAGGTTATTTAAACTATTCCTTCCACTGACAGCAATGATGTAATTTTTTTTTATTTCCACCTATCACCAAGCCTATGGCATTGTTTACTCCCACTGGCCACAGTCCGGCCTCCCTGAAGTTTGAAGTTTGAATTTTTTTCCCCTGTGAAACGTGTAGGCCATCTGTCTTGATTCTCTCAGTCAGGACCGGCATATCCTGGACCAAATAACAGTTACTGTGGGCTAGATTCAGATAGATCAGCGAATCTTTAGATCTGCGTAATCTATCCTATTTACGATCCGCCAGCGCAATTTTTTGAGGCAAGTGCTGTATTCAGAAAGCACTTACCTCGAAACTTGCGCCGGCGGATCATAACTCCCCCGGCGGAATTCAAATTCCGTGGCTAGGGGGAGTGTATTATTTAAATCAGGCGCGTCCCCGCGCCGATCGTACTGCGCCTGCGCCGGCCACGATTTTCCCAGTGCGCATTCTCCAAATGACGTCGCTAGAACGTGATTGGTTTCGGCGTGAACGTAAATTACGTCCATCTGTATTCGTGACCGACTTACGCAAACAACGTAAAAATTCAAAACTCGGCGCGGGAACGATGGCCATACTTAAGATTGGATATGCCGCATATAGCAGGGGTAAGTATACGCCGGAAAAAGCCGAACGCAAACAAAGTAAAAAAAAAGCGACGGGCGGGCGTTCGTTTCTGAATCGGCGGAAATCGGAATTTGCATATTCGTCGCGTAAAAAAACTAAGCGTCACCTAGCGGCCGACGGGAGATTGCAGCCTAAGATCCGACGGTGTAAGTCACTTACACCTGTCGGATCTAAGGGAGATCTATGCGTAACTGATTGTTATGAATCAGTCGCATAGATCCGACCGTCGGATCTCAGAGATACGACGGCGTATCAGGAGATACGCCGTCGTATCTCTTTCTGAATCTCCCCCCGTGACTTTAACCCGCTGTAATTGTAATGTTTTTATTTAACCCCTTCCTTTCCGGGCCATAATAATATGACACCGGCGGTAACCCTCCCTTCCTCTGGGTGGACATCATATGATGTCCTTTCTTCCCGGCCATCTAGGAGGAGCGCGATGTCCGCTGGGCATCCGCAATTGCCTGCGATCACGGCAGGAGTGTGGATCTGTGTGTGTACAGTACAGTACAGAGGAACACACATCGGTCTCCTCCCTTTGTGAGTCCCCCTCCCCCTACAGTTAGAATCACTCAATAGGGAACATATTAACCTCTTTAACGGCCTCTAGTGTTAACCCCTTCCCTGCCAGTCACATTTACACAGTAATCAGTGCAGTTCGCTGTATAAATGTGTCAAAAGTGTCCAATATGTCCGCCGCACTGTCACGGTCACAATAAAACTCGCCATTACTAGTAAAAAAAAAAAGCCATAAATCTATCCCCTATTTTGTAGACGATATAACTTTTGCGCAAACCAATTAATATACACTTTTTTGCAATTTTTTTACCAAAAATATGTAGAAGAATACATATCGGTCTAAACTGAGGAAAAATTTAAAAAAAAATTGAGATATTTATTAAATCAAAAAGTAAAAAATATTGTGTTGTTTTTTTTTCAAAATTGTCGCTCTTCTTTTGTGTATAGCGCAAAAAAAATAAATTGCAGAGATGATCAAATACCACCAAACAAAAGCTCTATTTGAAGGGAAAAAAAAACATAAAGATTTCATTTGGGTACAGTGTTGCATGACCACGCAATTGTCATTCAAAGTACAACGGCGCTGAAAACTAAAAATTGGTCTGGGCAGGAAGGGGGTGAAAATGCCCTGTATGGAAGGAGTTAAACATTTGTATATGGGAAATAAAGATTAATTATATTTTAACCTTTTGGTATATGTATTCATTAAACCCTACACGGTACACACAAAGTCCCACCCCACT
Source organism: Rana temporaria (assembly GCF_905171775.1). Classification (NCBI taxonomy): domain Eukaryota; kingdom Metazoa; phylum Chordata; class Amphibia; order Anura; family Ranidae; genus Rana; species Rana temporaria. The sequence continues at coordinate 27,899,713 of NC_053492.1, forward strand.
CCATTTTGTTCTTGATTTTTGCTTTGTTTGGGATGGTACCTATGTAGGATTATAATTACCTCACATCCACCCTTCACCTCTGTGCAATTGAAGGACAGTAAGCTTGCCCTTTGTGTTGAAAGCTTGAAGACCTCCAGCTTCCCTCTAACTTAACTGAGCAATATATTCTACAACACACAAAAATACTAAAGCTACTGATTAATGAAACAGTTCTCAAGATGGTCAATTAGTCATGAACTGACTGGTCAGGTCTCTACAGCTGGTTTAAGAAAGTCTTCTCTTGAACAAGCTGCTGGTTCCACACTGGAGTATCCCGGAGAAGTTATTTCTCAGCCTGGTGGTTGTGTGGATCAGATAAATGAAATGAAGGCATGGGAACACATGCAAAATAATAAAAGTTAAAACTTCACCAAGTACTGTATTTATTACTTATAACACACACTTTTTCACCCTGAAAATCGAGTGCAAATAGCGTGTACGTGTTATACGCCAATACTTCAATTGTAGGGAGGACAGGGAGAGGGGCGGAACGAGCGCCGTCAGATGACATACATTGTTTACTCAGCAGCCTCTGTAATAGGAAGTCCCATCTCCTGGGCCTCCATTGGAACACTGTTCTGTCTATTATTTCTCAAAGTATGTAATCTGCCGGAGCTCATCCCGCCCCCACCTGTGCCCTCCAAGGTTGCAGATGGGCATCGATCAGGCTGCATTGATGGCAATGGTGAGGCTGCTGCATTGATGGTAATGGTGAGGCTGCAGATTGGCATTGATCAGGCTGCATTGATGGCAATGGCGAGGCTGCAGATGGGCACTGACCCTTATTTTGCTTCAAAGTTCTTTAATTCTTAAACTGAAGGTGCATGTTATACACCTGTGCGTGTTATATGCCGATAAATTCTGTACTTTATAAAAATGTGGTGTAATTAAACCATAAAAAAGTCTTACACATAAATCAGAAATCTATGCGTTATAAGGCTTTATAAATTGATTCCAGCTGGGTATTTAAAACGTTGCTGGACTTTATTCTACAGGTATCTAGATCAAGATGAAGAAAACCAAGAACTAAGAAAGCTAAACATAATAGCACAGCTCAGTATGGGGGAAATCTTGCGGGATCTCGAAAACGGCGTTCCGCATTGTAACTTGGCAAGCATGACACTGTGCTCCCAGTAGACGGAGAGCTCCCAGACAACACTGCGGCGCCGGGGAGACGCCTACTACCACGGGAGGGAAAACCCGGAAGTCTGCAATATTACTGTATTTAAAAGAGAAAAAAAAAATTCCTAGGGAATTGTATATCTATGTTGTGCAATGATGCGGATAGGACAGTGATGTTATTTGGGTGAACCTCCGCTTTAATGTCTACTGAATCTTAAAAACATAATAGAAGAAATTAGTAAGATGGGGTAGTGGGAGGGAAGGGAATAAACGGGGAAAAGCCAATAGTGGTTCCCTGTGATGTCCTCTGTTTTACGTTACCTCCTTTATATTCAATACCCTAGGCTCTAGTTTGAATATAGGGTCTCTGTGCGCCTAGACAAGCTCCTATGGGAGCGCATTCGGCGCAGTACAAATCCTGTATCAAATCAAGTCAAATCAAATTATGTGTCAACACAAATTCCTTACCAAAAATTGAACACAAATCTGCATTGTTACCCCCTAAGCACAAATCTTTGCCCCTCATCCCCCAATCGCGCAACGCAAATCCCTTCCCACAAAAAAATCACCCTTCCTAGCACAAATCTTCTACCCCCCAACCTTCTCATATGAGCACACATCCCCCCACTCCAAATCCCCCTCCCAGCACAATTTACTCCCAATCTCCCTCCTATTATGCCGCGTACACACGGTGGGAATTTCCAATGAAAAAAGTCTGACGGAATTTTTTCATCGGATATTCCGACCGTGTGTGTGCCCCATCGGACTTTTTCCGTCTGAAATACCGACGGACTTAGAAAGACAACATGTTTTTTTCAGACGGAAACATTTGCTATCGGAAATTCCTTTCGTCTGTATGGAATTCCGACAGAGAAAAAAACATGCATCCATGGAAACAATTCAACGCATGCTCGGAAGCATTGAACTTCCTTTTTTCTAGGTTTGTCGCAGTGTTGTACGTCACTGCGTTTTTGACAGTTGGAATTTGATGTGTCCATGTGTATGCAAAACAGCTTGAGCGGAATTCCGTTGGAGTTTACTCAGACGGAAAAAAACGGTCGTGTGTACGCGGCATTACAAATACTTTCCCTGCCAAACATTTATCTTTCTAGCACAAATACTCCCCAATCATCCTTACTAGCACAACCCCCCCCCCCCATCACCTCTTCTAGGACAAACTCTGTAAATCCTCCCATCCTCCCTCCCAGCACAAATCCTCTTCTCTCATTCCCCATCCCAACACAAATCCCCCTAAATCACCACTCCCAACATTTCCCCTTTCTAGAACAATTCTTACCCCCTGCCGCCCCCAAATTCCCCTTCCCAACAAAAATCCACTCCCCCAATCTCCTCACAACATCCCCCCCACCTCACGTGATGCCACAGTGCCCAGGCCAGCTCCCCTACTTCCCACCCCTTGTCCCAGTCCTGGATTTAAGGAACTCTTCTTTTCAACAAGTAGTTGGTTCCACACTGGAAATCTTTTATGCCCTGTACACACAATCGGAATTTCCGAACGTGATAAACTCGGAATTCCCTGTCTTGCATACACACTGTCATGCCAAATTCCGACCGTCAAGAACGCCGTGACGTACTACATTACGATAACCCGAGAGAAATTAAGTTCAATGCTTCCGAGCATGCGTCAACTTGATTCTGAGCATGCAAGTTTTCTTTCTCCGTCGGAGTTCCACACAGACGATTGGAATTTCCATCGGAAAAAAATAGAACATGTTCTCTTTCTAAACTCCGATGGAAAAAAGTCCGATGGGGCCCACACACGGTCCGAATGACCGATGAAAAAATTCCGTCTGACTTTTTCCATCGGAAATTCCAATCGTGTGTACGAGGCATTACTCTTTATTTTGCCTATAAATTTATTAGAAGTATTAGAAGTGTGGATAAATAGTACTGTAACTTTCTGGAGGTGACACAAAAGATGTTGTGTAATACAACCTTATGAAGATGTCTCCAGCTTCCCTCCAATTTGTGTGGGCAAAAAATATATTTCATCATATGATAACAGTGGGCAGAACAATAATAGCCCGTGGATGAAACACCAACAACAATGGAATGGGTATGTGAAATAAACAAAATACAACATATGGAAAGACAGATAAGGGACGAAGGGTTTAGAAAAAAAACGAATGCCAAAAATGTGACAACACTAGGATGAATTTCGGTCCTCATCGAGCTTAACCAGTTAAAGTGTAAGTAAACCCACCTATAATTTTCAGGCAAGGAAGCTGCCATCTTGGCCTATGCTTCACATGTGATCAGTTATGGCACCAGCCATTGGATGGTTTGACAGCTTGGTTGAGAGCACAACCAATGTGACAGTTAGCAATCCCGGCATGCTGGAAATGTAACTGCTTTTTCAAACTGTTAGATCAATGTTTTTTTTTTTCACGTCAGACTCTGCTCACATATAGCAGCGAGACTAGCTCACGGTTCGACCGCCCATAGCGTCTCTCTTGTGGCTTCGCATCATTCGTGGTTTTTTTCCTTTTCATATGTTTAAAGTTCTTATTCTTTTATACCATTACAGATTTGTCATTTTTAAACCTTTAATTAATCTTTTCCCACTTAACAAGTCTAACTGCATTGCTTGCTGATATAACATAATTGGTCCCCCCCTTTTTCTTTTTTTTCCCCTTCCCCCCCCCCCCCTAGATCTGTGTGCCATGCGGTCTTCTCTTTGGTTTCTCACCTATATGCTTCTATCATTCCCTGGACAAACTTTTCTGAGGATTTAAACACTTTCCATTTTTCCCAAACCACCCTGTGTTTGTCCTCTCCTCCTGTCTCTCTACAGGCAAGATACTCCATCTCTTCTGTATATTCCACCCTTTCTATCCACTCTTTAATTGATGGCCTCTTTGGATGTAGCCAATTTTTTGGGATCAGAGCCTTAGCTGCATTTAACAACACTGGGACCAGAGTTGTTCCATATTGTTTTTTTGTTTTTTCAGTTCCATGAAACAAACAGGGCAGCGGGCTACATAGAATCCTCTCCCCTGTTATTTCTACAATATATTCCAAAATTTCTTTCCAATATTCCTGTATTCTCGGGCAGTCCCACCATATATGTAAAGTTGTTCCTTTTAGTTTACAGTTTCTCCAACATAGCTCTGAGTTATTTGGGTGGATCTTACTCATTCTTGATGGGGTCAAGTGCCATCGCACCATACATTTATAGTTTGCTTCTATGGTGGTAATGTCCGAGGCGTGATTATATACTGCACCTATCATTTGTGGTTTATCAATATTTTTACCGATATCGCTTTCCCACTTTTCTAAAAAGGGCAGTGCTTCCTGAGTCTCGAGCTCCGTTAATATCCCGTATGCCTTTGATATACCGTGTATCAGGGGCTTATCCATACTGCATATTTTTTCTATTGGGTATAGTGTCTTATCTTCCCTAATCGGTTGTGGTAGTGTGCTCACAAAGTGTTTTAACTGCAAATACTCCCATTCACTCATACTTTGTTCCCCTTCTCCTATTTTTATCTCTTGTCTTAATTTAATTTTTCCCCGTGTGACAATATCTTTTAATTTTTTCTCCCCTAGTTGTTTTCCAAAACGTGTTCCATTACCTGGTGGAAAAAGATTTGTGCCTGCTAGTGGGATTAATGGAGAGTTATACTCCCATTTTTCCCGTCTAAATATTGTGTCCCATAATTTAAATACATTCTTTGTTATGCTATGTGTGTTTGTGCCCATTTCCCTCATTTTCGGAGGTATCCATACATGTCTATTTAATTGTGTGCTACTTAATATTTCTTCCATACGTACCCATTTTTTTTTAGTGTGTGTGTTTGTCCATTCTACCAACCTAGCTAAATTAATGGCAAAATAATATCTTTTTATGTCTGGGAGCCCTAACCCGCCTCCTTTTTTTTTCCTACTTAGTAATGAGTAGCTTATTCTAGCCTTTTTACCTGCCCATATGTATTTCAAAATTACTGTTTTAATTACCTTAAAAAAACATTGTGGTATTTTTATTGGGAGCATTTGAAGTTTATATATTATCTTCGGTAGATCGATGGGTTTACTTCCGCTTTAAGGACCGCCTCATGACTATATAGGTCCTTACTTTGAAGAGGAATATCTCGGTAACTGCAGCAGCCGAGGTAATCATCTCTTCAGGCGGCGGTCCTGTAAATGATAATGGTGGTTTCTGTGGTGGATTCACTGCAAGATCACTGCTATTGGCGGCGAGAGAGGGCCCCCCTCTTGCCGCTCTGCCACGTCCTCCACTGCTTACCGGCAGAGGCGGAGGCGATCAGGTCCTCTCTCGTGCTAAGTATGGATACGAGTGAGGGCAAGATGGCCCGTATCCATACCATAGGAGGGCGGAAGCGACGTCGAAACGTCACTTCTGCCCATACGTCTTAAAGAGATAATTTATTTTTGTCATTTTTTCAAATGACAATTTTTTTTATTTCTATTGCATTTTAGTCTAAATATGAGATCTGAGGTCTTTTTGACCCCAGATCTTATATTTAAGAGGACCTGTCACTCCTTTGTCTATTACAAGGGATGTTTACATTCCTTGTAATAGAAATAAAAGTGACCCAATTAAAAAAAAAAAAAAATCAGTGTAAAAATAAATTATAATCTAGTAAAATAAATAAAAAATAAATAGAAATTTTTAATGCGCCCCGTTCCGACGAGCTCACGCGCAGAAGCGAACGCATAAGTGATATAAAAAGGTATAGAGGGGACAAGGGAGCCCCCAGAAAGCAAAAGATGGCAGGTCAACAACGGCTTAAAGTCCAAAAATATGAAAAAGGCTTTATTAGGGGTGGGGGTATCATATACATTAAATATCAAGCATATGTGAGGAGAACAATGTATCCAATATAACACAGTATATCTCACAATACCTAACCATTTAATTAAAAAACATAGGTGAGCAGCGACCCGCATATGAAAACGGTGTTCAAACCACACATGTGAGGTATCACCATGATCGGTAGAGCAAGAGCAATAATTCTAGCCCTAGACCTCCTCTATAACTCAAAACATGCAACCTGTAGAATTTTTTAAACGTAGCCTATGGAGATTTTTAAGGGTAAAAGTTTGACGCCATTCCACGAGTGGACGCAATTTTGAAGCGTGACATGTTGGGTATCAATTTACTCGGCGCAACATTATCTTTCACAATATAACAAAAAATTGGGGTAACTTTACTGTTGTCTTATTTTTTAATTTAATAAAAGTAAATTTTTTCTAAAAAAAGTGCGCTTGTAAGACTGCTGCGCAAATATGGTGTGACAAAAAGTATTGCAAGGACCGTCATTTTATTCTCTAGGGTGTTAGAATTTATTTTTTATAATTTTTGGGGTTCTTAGTAAATTTCGAGCAAAAAAATATTTTTTAACGTGTAAACATCCAGTCTGAAAAACAGGCTCTGCGCTTAAGTGGTCAATAAAATATCTATAGGGAACATACAGAGGGGATAACCCTCCTTTTTTTTTTTTATATGTTTATGTAAATGAATGAGAAATAAAGAAATGTTAACCGCTTAAGTACCAGCGCACGCTTATTTACATCAATAGAATGGCACGGACAGGCATATGGGCGTACAGGTACGTCCCCCTTAAATTGCCGCCACGTGGTCGCACGTGCGCCGCCGGCGGCACACTCGCGTCCCTGTTGCGAGCTCCGTGACCGCGCTCCCGGAGGAAACTGTGTACCCGATTGCCGCCGGTGTCCCGCTATTGGGTCACAGAGCTGAAGAACGGGGAGAAGTTGTGTGTAAACACAACATCTCCCTGTTCTGCCTAGTGACACTGTCACTGCTCATGTTCTCTGTCATCGGGAGCAGCGATCAGTGACATGTCACGTGTAACCACACCCCCTACAGTAAGAATCACCCCCCAAGGTACACTTAACCCCTACAGTGCCACCTAGTGGTTAACCCCTTCGCTGCCAGTGTCATTTTTACAGTTATCAGTGCATTTTTATAGCACTGATCGCTGTAAAAATTACAATGGTCCCAAAATGGTGTCAATAGTGTCCTATGTGTTCGCCATAATGTTGAAGTCAAGATAAAAATCGATGAGCGATGCCATTACTAGTAAAACAAAAATATTAATAAAAATGCCATAAAACTATCCCCTATTTTGTAGACGCTATAACTTTTGTGCAAACCATTCAATAAATTCTTATTGTGTTTTTTTTTTTTTACCAAAAATATGTAGAAGAATACGTATCGGCCAAAAATATATAAAAAAATGGTTTATTTATATATTTTTGGGGGATATTTATTATAGCAAAAAGTAGAAAAATATTGTCGCTTTTTTTTGTTTATAGCGCAAAAAATAAAAACTGCAGAGGTGATCAAATACCACCAAAAGAAAGCTCTATTTGTGGGAAAAAAAGGATGTCAATTTTGTTTGGGAGCCACGCCGCACGACCACGCAATTGTCAGTTAAAGCGACGCAGTGCCGAATCACAAAAAGTGGCCTAGTCATTAAGCAGCAATATGGTCTGGGGCTTAAGTGGTTAAAGGGATCCCAATAATCTGATAAGGGAAAGAATGAAGGGGAAAGAGAGAGATAATAGTCCCTAAACTATAAAATATGGTCCCATATCAGTTGAATAGGATAATTTGTATAGATATTGAGAAAGTAGATGTATTTGTATTGTGTAAAGGCCCGTACACACGGTCTGACTTTTTACCAACACACTTCAAAATTAGCAAGTTTGCCAAAAAATCTGACCGTGTGTACGTTCCATCGGACAAATTTTTTCGGTTTTCATTGGACAAAAGTTCGCTCTGCAAACGGACAAACTTTTCGGCAACAAAAGTCTGATGGTGCCTAGTCCGATCGTGTGTACGAGGCTTATCATTGTTTATAAAACTAATTGTAGCACTACCCCCGGAGGAGCTGCTGGTTGTTTTGGGTGGCACATTTACCTTGTGGCTCTTCCGAATTCCTAGGGGTGCATGGTGCATTTAGTAGAAGTAAAGGAATGTCCGCAACAGATGCTCTTTGCTGTGCTCTTTATTACCCAGCCGGGTAAAAACAATAAAACTTGTGGTGAGGAAAGTAAAGTTGAAGGAAGAAAGGAGAATAGCAAATTCAGGCGTAGTGATAGGGAAACAGTCCTGCTCCCAAGCGTAACCCTTCTCTGCGCCACTCCTGCTTGAGGGGAATTAGTGTACCCAGACAGGCCCCTCTCACTGACCTGGCAGCCGGAGTATCACTCGAACCTTTGTAGGATAAAGTCTCTGCCACAGACCCTCCTTAGAATGAACCTCAGGGAGACACCTCTGCCACAGGCCCTCTCTGATTGCAGTTACGGAGGCAATCCTCCTTAGGTGAATTACGCCTGGATCTCCTTCTTAACGTCGCCCATGTACCGACTGACAGGTAATCAATCCTTCAGTGTCCGGCTACCTTGATCCCTGGTGGTTTGTCAAGGCCCTTTTGGATTGCCAGCCTCTCAATGGTGCTCCTCAGACGGACTCCCCACCGAACAGCTATACCTCTTGGGATCCTCAAAGGTGGGAACCCAGTCGCTCACTGGGTCCCCGTCGCTGCTCAGATGTTCCGGGCCAACATGGTCCCGGAACCAGGAGCACCGCGTGGCACGTACGCCCCAGGCACATAGGCCATAACACTGGGGTGCCCGTGATGTGACCACCCTAAAGGTGGGTGCCACACTGGACAAAGGAGAACCCAGAACCAATGGTGTCTGCCCCATAAATACCCTCCCCCAGCATGCACAGCGAGGCTCAACCCTCCTGATTACCTGCTGGAGAAGAGCACCCGAACCTTGACTCCACTGCTGCCATCTACTGCACAGAATAAGCCTACAGCACAGCCAAGCTGAGACAGAGACCCTGTTTTGCACACAACAATTTGGATCAGAGTTTAACTACACTCTGATCACCCTCTAAATTTAAACAGCACTGGTACTTAAAGTAACCAAGCGCTACACAATAAAAAGATATTAGGGTGGATATCAGGACGAATTGCGCCCTCTTACGGAGGCGCAGCGTACCGTTTTAATGCTGCGCCTCCGTAAATTACCTGCACTACGCTTCATTCATGAAGCAGTAGCTACGTAATTTGCGCGGGCGCTCCTTAAAACTGCCCGGCGTAAGGGCACGTAATTTAAATGATCCCGTAGGGGGCGTGGATCATTTAAATTAGGCACGTTCCCGCGCCGAACGTAGTACGCATGCTCCGTCGGGAAACTTTCCTGACGTGCATTGCGGCAAATGACGTTGCAAGGACGTCATTTGCTTCAACGTGAACGTAAATGGCGTCCAGCGTCATTCACGATTCACTTACGCAAACAACGTAATTTTCAAACATCGCGACGCAGGAATGACGGGTATACTTAGCATTGGCTGCCCCTGCTAATAGCAGGAGCAGCCTTACACGGAACCCGACGAACATAAACAACGTAAACTGCGTACGTAGGGCGCGCGTACGGTTGTGAATCGGCGTTAGTATGCAATTTGCATACTCTGCGCTGACCACTTACGGGAAGCCCACCTAGCGGCCATCGTAAGAATGCAGCCTACGATACGACGGCAATAGAGCCTATGCCAGTTCATATCTGCAGCAGTCGGCGTTACGAGCTTTCTGAATACAGAAAAGTCGTTACGCCTGCCGCAACTAAGAATTGCGCTGCGTAACTATGGTTACGCAGATGCAATTGCTTACTGAATCCACCCCAGTGAAAAACAATTGTGTGTGGGCAATGTGTAATAGACTACAACACAGAAAACACTACAGCTACCGGTTGATGAAAAGGTTCGAAAGCTGGTCAATTGGTCCATGAACTGACTGGTCGGGTCTCTGTAGATGGTTTAAGTCTTCTCTTGGACAAGCAGCTGATTCCCACCTGGAGTATCCCGAGAAGTGATTTCTCAGCCTGGTAGTTGTGTGAATCAGATAAATGGAATGATGGCATGGGGAACACGTTCCATATAATAAAAGCCTAACACCTCACCAAGTACTTTATAAAAATACAATGTAACTAAAGCAGAAAAAACTTCCAAGACATACATAAGAAAGCAGAAAGCAATGCATTTTAGGGCTTTATAAACTGGTGCCAACTGGTTAATTAAAGTGTTCCTGGACTTCATTCTGCGTAGGTGAAGATGCAGAAAAACAAGAAGAAGGACAAATGATAAAAGTTGCATAAAAAATGGTATAATGTTCCCAAAAATTAAATAACATGTATATTGTAAGGACACCTCATATTCATAGGCAGTCCTTTCAGAATACGTTACATTTTTTGTAGCCTTATCTTCATAGACTGTTGGAGAACTAAGAAGAAGTGAAATGAATGCGATGCCTAGGATCAGATAGACAACCCTCTGTACTACTTGCTTCTTCAGGCTTTGGAAGACGGCATTCCGGAAGGTGCAGATCTTGAGGCACAAGACAGCAGATAGTAGGGCAGATAAATATATGCAGAGATAACTAAATGAAACTAATATAAAACAAAGGCATTGAAGTAATACCTTAAGTACAAATTTCCTTTGATAGAACAGTTTTAAAAACATATTTGTCATGGCTGAAGCCTGAACCATCAACCTGGATAACCCTAGTGCTGTGATAACTTGGGCAACGGCAGTCAATGGTCTTCGCTTCATCCAATCCATGACACTCACAGCTACAATGAATGAGTTTATCATTAGTCCTGCTAGAAAAATAAGTCCTAGCCCAAGAAAAAGGCTCAGATAGTGGACACCATAGCTTTCCTCTGTAGAAGAGACCATCTCTCCAGCAATGCTGATGATAGGACAGGTTTACTGACTGCTCCACGAGTGATCTTGCTTTACACCAATTGTAGAATTGAAATGTGTAATGTAAAATATTATGCAAACCTTTGTCTCCTGTTTCCTCATTCATATGAATACATTCCACAGCTAGGAAAATACGATTTACATCAGTGGTTTTATCTAGCCTAAGGGATTCTAAGAACATCAGACAAAGTGCAATAATTAACCACTTAACCCCCGGACCATATTGCTGGTCAAAGACCAGAGTACTTTTTGCGATTCGGCACTGCGTCGCTTTAACTGACAATTGCGCGGTCGTGCAACGTGGCTCTCAATCAAAATTTGCGTCCTTTTTTCCCCACAAATAGAGCTTTCTTTAGGTGGTATTTGATCACCTCTGCAGTCTTTAGTTTTTGCGCTATAAACAAAAATAGAGTGACAATTTTGAAAAAAAATAATATTTTTTACTTTTTGCTATAATAAATATCCCCCAAAAATATATAAAAAAAAATGTTTTTCCTCAGTTTAGGCCAATACGTATTCTTCTACATATTTTTCGTAAAAAAAAATCGCAATAAGCGTTTATTGATTGGTTTGCGTTTACAAAATAGGGGGTATTTTTATGGCATTTTTATTAATATTTTTTTTTTACTAGTAATGGCGGCGATCAGCGATTTTTTTCGGTACTGCGACATTATGGCGGACACTTTGGACACTTTTGACACATTTTTGGGACCATTGCCATTTTTATAGCGATCAGTGCTATAACAAATGCATTGGATTACTATAAAAATGCCACTGGCAGTGAAAGGGGTTAACACTAGGGGGCGGGGAAGGGGTTAAGTATGTCCCTGGGTGTGTTCTTACTGTGGGGGGGTGGCCTCACTAGGGTAAATCACTGATCTTCTGTTCATACATTGTATGAACAGAGGATTAGCATTTCCCCCCCTGACAGGACCGAGAGCTGTGTGTTTACTAGGCGCGCGCCCCTAGTTGCCTGCGAGAGAGCCGACGTAGAGCTACGGGCTCTCACGCAGGAGAGCCAACCTGCTGCCGTAGAATGACGGCGGCAGGTCGGCAAGTAGTTAAAGTAGATTTAACCCCCTCCCGCCCTAGTTGAAAGATGGCTACATCATGGGCTTACTTTGCCGGGAGTGCATACATGGAAGTCCTCCCATGATCGCGCTGCCGTGCACACCCTGCGGCGCTTTGGTTGGCGCGATTTGTGATCACAAAGTGCTTTAGGGTAAAGGGCCAATCACAGTAGCCCTTTACTATGTGATCAGCTGTGTCCAATGACAGCTGATCACAAAAGTAAACACAAGCTGGATATCGGCTTTTCTTTCCTCACGCTGACAGTGTGAAGAGAGAAAAAGAGAGCCGATAACCAGTTTGTGGTAAAGGGATATTGGCAATAATAATCAGGGCACTTATTATCAATGTCCTGATTATCAATGCAGTCCCAACAGTGCCCACCCGTGCTGCCAATCAATGACCACTAGTGCTGCCAATTAGTGCTCAACAGTTCTGCCAACCAGTGCCCATCAGTGCCCACCAGTACCTTCTCATCAGTGTCACCTATCAGTGCTGCCAATCAGTGCCCAACAGTGCAACTTACCAGTGCCTATTAGTGCCCATCAGTGCCATCTATCAGTGCCTATCAGTGCTGCCTATCAGTACCACCTATTATTGCCACCTATCAGTAGGAAGGGAGTATACGTGCCCAGTAGGCAAGTGGTTAAATCAAATCTCTATTGTGATTGTGTTATTTCTGTGCATTATATCAACTAAAGTTATAACATTATAAGTGGGCACTAATATAGTTGTTTTCTTAGTTTTTTTTTTTCCTTCCCATGGATAAACTGTAAGCATAGAATTCTTTATAGAGAGGTTTTCTGAGTGAGTGAGTGAATAACTTATATAGCGCTACAAATGCGAATTGAATCGCCTCAAGGCGCTTGGCATCCATTTTCCTTCTATTTAGCCTTAAGAAACGATGGGTCTTGAGTTTTTTCCTGAAGGCCCAGTGATTCTCTTCCGTTCGGATATTAGTTGGTAATGCGTTCCACAGTCGAGGTCCTTGGACTGCAAATCTTCGTTCTCCTTTGCTCTTGTAGTGGGTCTTGGAGATTTGTAGTAGATTTTGATTGGTTGATCGGAGAATGCGATCGGGGTTGTGATATTTTATTTTCTCGCATACATATTGGGAGGCGGTTCCATGTACACATTTGTGTGTCGGGCAGAGGGCCTTGAATGTGACTCGGTCCTTGACGGCAAGCCAATTGAGGGACCTCAGGGAGGGGGAAATTGATTCCCCAGGTTTTTTCCCATTACCAGTCATGCCGTGGTGTTCTGGATGACTTTTAGACAGGCAATCTGGTATTTTGGGAGACCGAGGTAAAGGGAGTTAGCATAGTTGAGCTTGGAGTTGATTAGTGTTCCCACCACTACTGCAGTGTCTTTTTCCGGGATAAAGGGAACAAGTCTTCGTAGCTTACACAGAAGATGGTGAGATCCGCTGACTACTGACCCAATTTGTGCATCCATTGTCATGTCGGAGTCAAAAATGACTCCGAGACTTTTGACTTTGGTGCTAGGGGTAATGGTCTGCCCAAATATGGGCGGGGCGTCCATGTCGTCCTAGCAAATCTCTTTTTGTTTGCATGGAGCAGAAGGAGTTCTGTTTTGGATCCATTGAGTTTAAAGGGTCACTAAAGGAAAACATTTTTTTTTGCTGAAATGACTGTTTACAGGGTATAGAGACATAATAGTTAACTGATTCCTTTTAAAAATTATTAAAAATAGATAAAAACCAATCATATAATGTACCTACAGTTTAGTTTTGTTTTTGCTGTTGTTTCCTGGTTCTCTGATGTACAGAGCCAGAGAGCCAATAGAGGGCAGTGAAGGTTTTGCAAAACAAAACTGGATTGGTGCTGAGGGGTTATAGACACACAGTAATCACACCTCCTTGATTAGTCACCACAGTGAGAAATCTCCCAGTACTGTGGTGATCAGGAAACAGACAACCAGGAAGTGTCCAGAACAGAGAGGAATTACAGCAACATCAAAGCAAAAATGAACAATGAGGACATGAAACCAGGACTGCAGTAAGGTAAAGGAAGCTAAAAAAAAATCCTTTAGTGACCCTTTAAGGTGACTCTCCGTCATCCAGTTTTCTATCAAAGTAAGGCATTTTTCTAGCCCGAGGTAGTGGTCCTTTTTGTTTTTTATACGAAAGTACAGCTGAGTGTCATCAGCGTAGGAATGGTAGAGTAGACCCAGGCTACTGATAATTTTGAGGAGTGGGCGAAGATAGATATTGAATAACACGGGCAACAGGGGTGACCCTTGAGGGACTCCACATGTCAGAGTATGTGCTTCGGAAGTGAAGGGCCCTAGTTTCACTGTCTGGGATCGATTTTCCAGAAATGATGAAAACCAGGGTAGATCAGAGTCTGCGACTCCGGCTACTTCTGTGAGCAGAGTCAGCAACATTTTGTGATCTACTGTGTCAAAAGCCGCACTAAGGTCCAGCAGTATCAGAAGAGATGACTCTCCTTCATCTGCTGCTTTGAGAGCATCATCCCATATTTTGAGAAGTGCTGTTTCTGTGCCGTGACCTGGACGGAAACCCGACTGTAGTGGGTCCAGTAGTTTGTGGGTGTCTAAATGATGTTGTAGCTGTTGCACTACAGCTTTCTCAATAACCTTGGAGAAAACACTGAGACTGGTTATAGGTCGACGGTGGTTTGGATCCTTCGGATCGAGGTTGTTTTTTTTTTTAGAATGGGTTTTATTATGCCTTGTTTTAGGGAGTTTTATAGATTTAGGCATATTTGTATTATTATTACTTTTTTTATTTGTGGGGAAGAGGTTGGTGATTTTATTTTGCTGAATTGTTTCACAGATGTTTTCGATTTTATTAATGAAAAAATCTGATAATTCATTGCAAAAATCTTGAGATTCTTAATTCGGAGCCTCTAGGCAGGTGATTTCATGGTTTGGGCGACTAAGTTGAAGAGTTCACGGGGACGGTTCAGGGCTTTTGCGAGGATGTTTGAGAAATGTTCTCTTTTTGCTTTGAAAATTTCTTTGTGATATTTCTTAGTAGTTAATTTGTAGATTTTGTGGGTTTCCATAGTTGGGTTTCTTCTCCAGGCGCCTGCCGCTCTTCTGCGTTCTTGCTTCAATAGTGTGAGAGCGTCATTAACCACTTAACCCCCGGACCATATTGCTGGTCAAAGACCAGAGCACTTTTTGCGATTCGGCATGGCGTCGCTTTAACTGACAATTGCGCGATCGTGCGACGTGACTCCCAAACAAAATTGGCATCCTCTTTTTCCCACAAATAGAGCTTTCTTTTGGTGGTATTTGATCACCTCTGCGGTTTTTAGTTTTTGCGCTATAAACAAAAATAGAGCGACAATTTTGAAAAAACTGAATATTTTTTACTTTTTACCATAATAAATATCCCCCAAAAATATATAAAAAACAATTGTTTTCCTCAGTTTAGGCCGATATGCATCCTTCTACATATTTTTTGTAAAAAATATCGCAATAAACGTTTATTTATTGGTTTGCGCAAACGTTATAGCGTTTACAAAATAGAGGGTAGTTTTATGGCATTTTTATTAATATTTTTTTTTTTACTAGTAATGGCGGCGATCAGCGTTTTTTTTTTTCGGTACTGCGACATTATGGCGGACACTTCGGACACTTTTGACACATTTTTGGGACCATTGGCATTTTTATAGCAATCAGTGCTATAAAAATGCATTGGATTACTATAAAAATGCCACTGGCAGGGAAGGGGTAACACTAGGGGGCGCGGAAGGGGTTAAGTATGTTCCCTGGGTGTGTTCTAACTGTAGGGAGGGTGGCCTCACTAGGGGAAATGACTGATCGCTGTTCATACATTGTATGAATTTCTCCCCCTAACAGGACACACAGCTCCCGGTCCTCACTCTGTAACGAACAATCGTGGGTGCCCAGCGGCGATCGCGCCCGCCGGGCACCCGCACGGGAGTCAGGGACGAGCGGGGGCGCGCACGCACCTCCGGCGGCGCGCACACGCCTCTAGTAGTCGCTTAGAGAGCCAACGTTATTGCACGGGCTCTCGCGCAGGGGAGCCAACCTGCCGCCGTAGAACTGCGGCGGCAGGTCGGCAAGTAGTTAAACCAGCCGGAATTGTTTTTCCAGATGAGCGTTTTGCGTTTCGAAGTGATTTTGTCTGCAGTCTGTAGTAAAGCTTTGTTAATGGAGTTGAGTGTTTCAACTGCTGATTGATTTTGATTTATTGTTGTTATTTTTTTTAATAATGTAGTTTTGAAGAGTTCCAAGTGGAGTTTCTTCTGGGATCTTGTCCAGTGTGTTGTTAACGGGTTTGTCGATCTTTTGAGGACAGTGTTCTATGTATTTATTTATTTATGTTGCTTATTTATTTTCTATTTTTTATTGAATTGATGAGCATTGTGTTTGTTTTTTTCAACCTGACCAGCTATGTGTAAAAAATGTGAGTCACTGGTGCAAAAAAAAAACAATGTTGTATAAATTATTAAGTTTGCTGCAGTCAAAAAATCCCACCCTGAAGTGTGGTATTAAGCATAAAGAAAGAAGAAAGTGTTGACTGCGTTAACTACTGAAATAAATATGTGTTATACCACTCCAGCTGCCTCTAAGCATTTCGCAAATAGTATTGCATCATTAGGAAGTTGCTGTGTGATGTTTGTTGCGCTATTTATGCCACAAACATTCCTTATTAGACCTATCACGTTTACCATGGAACCAGAAATATTCGGTCCGCCATTTTGACTACTGGGATCCCATACATGATTAAAAAAATAAATAAAATAAGCATTATAAAAAATGAATAAAAAAATAATAATAAAAATAAAAATGAAGATAAAAAGAAAAATAATAATAAAAATAAATGAAAGTAAAATGAAAATAAAATAAAATTGCAAAATAATGAGAAAAATGATATTAAAAAATATTAAATACTAATCTAATAATTTTCTATAAAGCAATTAATGTCTAGTTCCACATTCAACCCTTGCTTTTTAGTATTTAATTTAAATATTCAATAAGTTTTGTTACGTGATACTTCTCTCCGTCAATTCAAATTCCTCCAATCTATAGCGTAAAACTTGAGGTACCGTGGATCTCCTTTGTGTACATCCCTAAAATGCTTTGAAACGCTGTGGTATTTATACACCTTTTTAATATTTCTGATGTTTTCTCCTATTCTCGCGGAGAGTGTCCTTGTTGTCCTTCCCACGTACTATAGTCCACAACTACATTCCAATATGTAGGTCACATGGGTACTACAGCATGTGATGAGCTAATCAATTTTATATTTTTGCTTGGTTGAACTGGATTGGAATTTTATTGTTTTCGTTGTTTCTTTGTTTGAAAGCCCTACATGGTTTACATTTACCACATCTATAGAAGCCCTTAAGGTCAAGAAAAGTTATATTTTTTTTTTTTTGGGGGGGGGGGGGTAGGCACATTTTTTACAATTCCATCTCTGCCCTTCTTGCCCTTCTATAAATGAATGCTGGTTTAGATGGTAGAATTTGATTCAAGTGTGGGTCATTGCAGATTATTGGCCAATTCTTCTTCACCTTTACCTCATACCTTCTAATGTTTTATATTGTTTATTAAATCCTGTTATGAATGGTACATTTTCTCTTTCACTGTGTTCCCTGTTCTTTCTCTGTAATATAATGTCCCTATCTAGGCTTCACACTTTCTCCCTAGTGTATTCCAACTCATTCCTATCATAACCTTTGTCCACAGAGATTGTCCTATCACTCTGTACCAACTCCTTTTACTCTTATCCCCAACCTTATTATACTTCATCCACTCTCTCTCATATCAAAACCTGTGCCCCCTACCTCCTCTCACCCTGAAACCCTTCTCTACTCACCATAAGGCACCCCCATTCCCCGCAACACCCTCCCTCCTGACATCCATCCTGTCACCCTAACATGCCTGTTTTTTTGGGCTGGACCACATTTAAAGCATTCCCAGGGCTGAAGACCATGAAAGCTAGTGTTAACAAAGCAAGATGGCTGTGTGCTCGATTCTACCTTGCCGGGGAGATACCAGCTTACATGTCTGGTGTTTTAGGCTGGTTAGTTCTGGAGGGAAGGTGGCGATGAGCCAGCGACATGTATTTTTTATTTTATTTTTAATTTGCCAAAATATAAAAAAAAAATGTCACTTAACCCCACTAGTCCAGAACTTGTCTAAAAAAATGATCATCTCCATGGAAAGCTCCAGTATCTGGTGCCCAATATCTGTCAGAATTTGATTCCAAAGCTTTGAGACACCTCTTTTTTGGGGGACTCCATTCAAAGCATCCCCAGTGTTGAAGTGCATAAAAGCTGCCATTAACAAAGCAGGCGGGGGGGCTGCATGCTTGCTGCTAAAATGTCAGGGAGAGAGCTGTGCACATGCTTAGTGTTTTAGGCTGGTTAGTTCTGGAAAGGATGCCATGTCCAGCACCATGGATAGTTCCAACTGGCAAATTTGCCTGCAGGCTAAAATACATTTGCTTAGCTTTAATGCAGCATACACACTATTGTTTTTCCTGTTGTTCAAAAACCCATCCTTTTCCCCCTACCTCTTCGCTACTTCACGTTACAAGCCGCAATGACCTCATGGCAATACTCCCAAAAATATCTACACAATAAAACCTGTTTGGATGTGCAATCAATACCTCTAAGTACCTTGGAATGCTTCACGGATGATCTATCTCTTGACAACTTATCTAAGGCAGGTGTCGTTTCGAATGACCACCTATTTGACAAGTCTACCCTCTTGACTTATGAAGACTTGCAAAAACGTTTCTGCCTACCACAAAGGGATTTTTATAAATATCTAAACAAGAAGGGCATCACCTACTTCTATTGGCTTTTTCTTCTCTCCCCACCACTAGAGAAAACTCTGTCCATGAAAAAGTGCGAAAAGGACATCTCTTGTTCTTTCAACCAACTGCAATGGAACACAGCAACTAATAATCTATTCAAACACTCCCATTGCACAACACACTGGGAATCGCATCTGAAGCTAACACACCGCTGATCCTACACCCCAGCACAAATCTCCAAATTCTCCAAAAACAATTCCCCAGTCTGTTGGAGGAAATGCTGCGCAACAGGATCCCTACTACACATTTGGTGGCAGTGCCCCAAAGTTCTTTCTTTCTGGGAGAAGGTTTTCATATCTTCCATTACTGGACTTATCTGCTCTCCAGACCCAGCCATAGCTCTCCTGCTACTGAACTGCTACTGAACTGTGATAGGCCTAGAGCAAAAGCTCTAGATCTATTTCTTGCCCCATGCTAGTCCATACGTACAATCAAGAATCAGGCACAATTAAATGCGCCACTGAACGCAATTTGAAAATATTGCAGTCAGATAGATCTTTGGGTCCTGAAATCAAGACCAAACCAATGATGGCGTACAAACGTGGAAAAACGATACGAGATCACCTAGTACAGGCTGACCGCTGTCCGCTCGTCTGTGCGGGGCCTTACACTTTTTATTTTTTGCTATTTGCTTTTTTCTTTGCTCTTTTTCTTTCTTATTGTAATTTTTTACTTTTCTTTTCCCTTTCCTTTTCTTTTTCTTTTTTTCTTTTTTCTTTTCTTTTTTTCTTTTTTTCTTCTTTTTCTTTTTTCTTTTCCTTTTTTCGATCTGTTTTTTCTTTGTTTCTTTTTCCTTCTTCTTTTTTTTCTTTTTCTTGTCTTTCTTTTTATTTGGCTTTCATTTCTTTTTACTTTTTCTTATATATCTGTATTTTTTCCTTTATTATAATTTTTTCAGTTTTGTTTTTCTTCCTTCCTTTTTTCATATATATATATATTTTTCAGATGCTCTGTTTTATTTTATTCATGTCTATTTATCTGTATGTACGCTCATTATTCATCTATTCTTTCTTACCTTCTTTTCTTTTCACTCTTTTTTTCTGCTTTTATTTTTTAGTTTTCATTTTCTCTGCTGCGCCTTTAATCCAGGGTGAGCGTACTACACTTCTTCTGTTTAGGTATTCCTCCCACTCCCCGTGGCTCCTGTAGCTATGTGACAACGGCTTGCTCTCCAAGCCTCGCTGTCACATTAGCCTAGATTGACAGGTATAGCCGACGTGCGGCGCCCTTACGCCATGTTTTCCATGACGACGGCGGCCGCACAACGGCGTCTTCCTGCATCCCGTGCGCTTGCGCGGAATGCATGGCATGATGCGATTGGCCGATGGGGATCTCATTGAACTGTGTGATACAACAGCTGTGCGATCGTCATTACGATTGCAAATACAGCGGGGGGGTAGACTGTCGGCACCCACAGCCCGGACGCATGTGCAAGGTGATTGGCTGATGGCGATCTCAATGGATTGTGTAACGCAGCAGCTGTGCGATCGTCATTGCGATCGTGAGCACAGCGGGGGGTATAATGTCAGCACCCCATGCTACTCTTCATACACACTGCTGCAGTTCTGATAATTCACAAGCAGCTGGTAACAAGTAGGTATTTACACATTTATGATCAATAAAGGTTCCTGATTGGGGGGAGGGGGAGGAGGTGATTGGGATGGGTGGGTTTTACTTTCACATGATTTCATTGGTGACAGTCTTCTATATATAGCTTTGTGTTGCATTATGTGTGTATCTTTTGCCTGACGAAGAGGTCCTGTGCGACCTCGAAACGTTGCTGTTTTGATTTCTTCCATGCAATAAAGAATTTTTGGACGTTTTTTTTTATATGATCCTTGGTGTGCTGGCGAATATGTCTACAAGATCTACATCGGGGACATTGTTTTTTTTATTTTTTAATAAAGGAATTGTGAAGAACTGTGTGTGTTTTTATTTCTTTTTGACACTTTTTTGGTGAATGAGTAGTGAATACTCATTATATGGGGGGGCGGGATCTGGGGGACCCTGGGGGTTCCTCTCAAAATCCATACCAGATTGGGCCTGGTATGGATTTTGAGGGGGGAACCGCAGGCTTTTTTTGGCCTGGTATATATTGGGGGAACCCCCATGCCATGTTTTTTCCAAATTTTTTGTATTGCCAGCAATATTTTTTTTTCCTAGAAAGCTTGCAGCCAAGAAAATCTATTTAAACTTCTTTTTTTTTCTTTATGTATGTGAGTTTTTCTGCAGCAGATTATATACATGGTACAGGTGTGCCACTTTGTAGGCATACTAAGGGCACCACCCAGGCACTATATTTAAAGGATTTTTTTTATTTTTATTGTTTCACCAATAAAATCACTGCTTCTTTAACTAGTTGCCGACCAGCCGCCGTTCTTTTACCGAAAAAAAATCGCTGATCGCCGCCATTACTAGTAAAAAAAAAATATTAATAAAAATGCCATAAAAATACCCCCTATTTTGTAAACGCTATAACTTTTTGCGCAAACCAATCAATAAACGCTTATTGCGATTTTTTTTACGAAAAATATGTAGAAGAATATGTATCGGCCTAAACTGAGAAAAAAAATGTTTTTTATATATTTTTGGGGGATATTTATTATAGCAAAAAGTAAAAAATTGTCGCTCTATTTTTGTTTATAGCGCAAAAACTAAAAACTGCAGAGCCGATAAAATACCACCAAAAGAAAGCTCTATTTGTGGGGGAAAAAAGGACACCAATTTTGTTTGGGAGCCACGTCGCACGACCGCGCAATTGTCAGTTAAAGCGATGCAGTGCCGAATCGCAAATGTGCTCTGGTCTTTGACCAGCAATATGGTCCGGGGGTTAAGTGGTTAAAAAAAATTGCATTGATACATGTCCCCCAGGACAGTACCCAAACCATCATACCCTTTGTATAGCCAATAACTTGCATATAAGCCTTCAAAATGGGGACTTAGTTTGGGTTCTCATAGACTGTAATAGAGTTTGCGGTTCAGTTCTGAATTTTTCCGATGTTCAAGAGTTCTGGCGTGAACCAAACCGGGGGGGGGGGGGGGTATGTAAGATAGGAATCTTAGATTGTAAGCTCCTTGAGCGCAAGGGCTGCAAAAATTGTGAGCATCATATAAATACCTCTTAAAACAATAATTCTAATGCCGCGTACACACGATCGTTTTTCGGGATGTAAAAAAAAAAAAAAATTATGTTATTAAAAACGATCGTGTGTGGGCTCCAGAGCATTTTTCACAACGGAAAAAATGTGCATTACAAATTTAGAACATGCTCTAAATTTTCACGTTGTTTTTAACGTCGTAAAAAAAATGGTCGTGTGTGGGCTTTAACGGCGTGCATGCTCAGAAGCAAGTTATGAGAAGGGAGCGCTCGTTCTGGTAAAACTAGCGTTTGTAATGGAGATAGAACATTCATCACGCTGTAACAGACTGAAAAGCGTGAATCGTCTCTCACCAAAATTTTACTAACACAAAATCAGCAAAAGCAGCCCCAAGGGTGGCGCCACCGCAATGGAACTTCCCCTTTATAGTGCCGTCGTATGTGTTGTACGTCACCACGCTTTGCTAGAGCATTTTTTTTCACGATCGTGTGTAGGCAAGGCCGGCTTAACAATAACCCGGGTTGAAAAAAAAAATGGTCGTGTGTACGCGACTTTACTCTATCCGCAACTAGAAAGTTTTGGACTTTGATATATTGTGACATGTGAAACCCACAGCTAGACAAATATCAATTTACATTGCTATGTTATCCATTCAACTCCTTGACCCTCCACCTCTAGATAATTAATTCATATTATTTCATATTAATATGACTTAAAAACAGCAATAAAAAAAACACTCAAAAGTTCAGAGTCCTCAGTAAAACTGTAGTAGCGCTTCAGTCAAGTAATTAATTTGACCCGTCTTCCATATATTGTTCATACAGGAGAAAAGGTGATGCAGAGGAGTGCAGTAGTGTTGATAAGGGTAATCTATCTCAGTCCGTGCGACTTCCACCAAAACTTCACCTCGTGGGGGGATCTCCCCTTTTGGGGATGCACTCACCAAAATTCAGGATAAGATACGCCTTAAACACAATGATCATACACCTTAGTTGGTAATCACACCTTTGCAAGGGTTCAGCAGCAATATGTGGGAAAATAAATAGACCGCATCGTGTGATATTGCTTGAAAAGTTTAATGAAATCCGCATTAAAAAAAAACCTTACAAGTTAATTTGCTTACCAAATGTATTCCAAGTAAAAGGTAATGTGTGAGCATATTCACCCGGTCTCTGCAGTCAATGAGGAAAGACGACTGTGTACATCAGCCGTTAGTGTTGTTTGCTGGTTCTCCTGCTGTCCGTGGAGCGCACGCGTCACTTCCGGGTAGGCCACCGAGATCACGTCCCTATTAATATGACTGTATATTCCTATGGACTATTAAAGCCCAAATAGTTGATCTTACTAGCGTATTTCCCTGAAAGTAAGACCTACACCGAAAATAAGATCTAGCGCTATTTTCCAAAAGGGTTGCAATATAAGCCATACCTCGAAAATAAGCCCTAGTTTAAAATGCTTGCACAATCCTATAATCTACTCTATTACAGTATTATATAATGTACAATGTGTGTGTTGCTGTAAAATAATTGCGGGGAAGAGAGCTCCGGCGGGTCACAGAAGCGCAGAGCGGCGCTATAATAATTCACACTGGGGATTCCTGACAGGCAGGAAGAGAGTGGGAGAGAGAAGACATCACCATTACATGGTAAGACCTACTCCGAAAAAAAGCCTTACTGTGTCTTTTGTTGACAAAATTAATATAAGACCTGGGCTTATTTTCAGGGAAACACAGTACTTCTACTGTTATATGTTGAAAACCCTTACATGTTAGAATTGAACACATGTTTCAAAAAAAACCTGATAAACAACAATACTAAAGCATATCTCCTGCCTTCTAAACACCCCCCACCCCATCTCTCAATCTCTCACCCCCGGTCTTTTTAATAATTAAAAAACAGAATTCTCATTTGTAGATGTCACATATACTCCCTCTTCTTACTCTGGCACAGTGGGAATGGGCATTCTTCTAGAACTAAGCAGCATTCATGCAATGACGTGTGAGCGCCACTCAGTCCTATTGATACGTCGGCGTAATTAGAAAATTCCCGCGTTGTATCTTTGTTTTGAATCCTCAAAACAAGATACAACGGCATCTCGGCTAGATCCGACAGGTGTACGTCTTCGTACGCCGTCGGATCTAAGCTGCAATTTTTCAGCGGCCGTTAGGTGGCGTTTCCGTCGAATTCCACGTCGAGTATGCAAATTAGCTAGTTACGGCGATCCACGAACGTACGTCTGGCTGGCGCATTGTTTTTACATCATTTGCGTTCGGCTTTTTCCAGCGTATAGTTAAAGCTGCTATTCTGAGGCGTACTCAATGTTAAGTATGGCCATCGTTCCCGCGTCCAATTTTGAAATTTTTACGTTGTTTGCGTAAGTCGTTCGCGAATAGGAATTTGCGTAGAATGACGTCACCGTTGCAAGCATTGGCTGGTTCCGGTTTAATTTCGAGCATGCGCACTGGGATACCCCCACGGACGGCGCATGCGCAGTTAAAAAAAAAACGTTGTTTACGTCGGGTCACGACGTATTTACATAAAACACGCCCCCATTACATCCATTTGAATTCCGCGCCCTTACGCCGCCAGAGATACACTACGCCACCGTAACTTACAACGCAAATTCTTTGAGGATTCGAAATAAAATAAATAAGTTACGGCGGCGTGGTGTATCTTAGATACGCTGCGCCCGGCGCAAAGGTACGTGGATCTGCCCCTCAATTTTCATTTTGTGAGATGCCGTGGTTAGGGACGGGACAGGGTAAGGGTTGGGTGGGGCAACTGGTGGCGAGTAACCCTTGAGACCTGGCTAGTAGCTCAGGACTTGAAATTTTGAGCCCTGTTCTACAACACATAAAACACTAAAGCTACTGGTTGAGGAAATCGTTTTTTAAGATGACAAATTAGTTATGAACTGCCTGACAAGGTCTCTACAGTATGTTTAAGAAAGTCTTCTCTGGAACAAACAGTTGGTTCTACAAAAGAATAATCTGGAAAAGTGATTCCTCAGCCGGGTGGTTGTGTGAATTAGATAAATAGAATGAAGGCATGGACACACAGTCCAAATAATATAAGTCAAAACTATACTAACTGTCCAATAATAATAAGCTGTAATTAAACCAGAGACAACTTGTAAGAGGTAACTTAAAAAACTCAAAGCAGTGACTTTTATGACTTTATAAATTGGACCCAACAGTGTGTTTAAATTGTTACTGGATTTCATTCTGCGTAGGTGAAGGTATAGAGAGGCAATCAACAGGACCGATGAAACCAAATGTATAAAAAAGGGTATAACATTTCCAGAAGATAAATAATATATGTAGGTTAATGCTTCGTCAAGCTCATCATCGCTCAATTGATAGTTTGTAGAATTTGTGGACCAATAGAAAATCACATCCCAAATCAGAACAGAACAAAGGAGAACAGACACCAACACAATAGCCAAGATCAGATAGACAACCTTCTGGATTATTAACTTCTTCAGGCATTGGAAGATGATATTATGAAAGCTTGAGATTTTGAAACAAAAGACAGCAGAGAGTAAAGCTGACAAACATATGCAGCAGTAATTGGTTGAAACATCCATGAAATCAATACATCCATGTATTGTCCTGAAATAAAAGTCCTCTGGAGAAAAGAGTTCAAAAAACAAATGGCTCATGCTTGAAACCTGAAAGATCACCCTGCATATACCTAGTGCGGTGATGATTCGGTCAACAGCAGTCAATAGTCTTCCCTTCAGCCAATCCATGATACTTACAGCTGCAATAAATGAGTGTATCATTAGTGCCACCAGACCTAGAAACCCTGCCCAAACAAGAAGACTGAAGTGGTGGACATGATTACTTTCCCTTGAAAAAGTGGCCATCTCTCTAGCAATGCAAGTAATCTGCCTGAAAGAAAGGACAGGTTTATTGCTTACTCCCCGAGTGATCTTCCGGTATGCCTATCGTACTCTTTGAATGTGCAATGCAAAATAATATGCAAACGATTGTCTCTGTTCATGTTTATACAGTACAAAATCTAGGAAAATAGGATGCCTTTCTCTAGGTTCATCAACTCCAATGTAATTCCGTCAAAATAAATGTTTAATAGTGTAGCACTACTCCCCGAAGGAGCTGCTGGATATTTTCGGGCGGCATGTTACCTCTATTTCCTCATTGTCCAGGGTAATGGATGTGAGTAGAGAAAGTCCAATGTCCACACTTTACACTTCCTTTTTAAAGATATATAGCTAGATTCACATAGAGTTCGGTTTAAGTGTATTCTCAAACAGAGATACACTTAAACCTATCTAAGATACGACGGCTTGCGCCGTCCTATCTTAGGGTGCAATATTTAGGCTGGCCGCTAGGTGGCGCTTCCATTGCGGTCGGCGTAGAATATGTAAATCACAAGATACGCCTATTCACGAACGTACGCCCGGCCGACGCAGTACAGATACGCCGTTTACGTAACGCTTTATCAGGCCTAAAGATATTCCATCAAATAGTTGAAATAGTAATGTTAAAGTATGGCCGCTGTTCCCGCGGCGAAATTCGAAAATTTTACGTTGTTTGCATAAGTCGTCCGTGAATAGGGATTTACGTCATAGGCTTTCAGGTTTCTTATCAAGAAAACTGCCTAAAATCTCGACGAGAAAAATAGAGAACCTGCTCTCTATTTTATCGTTGTAATACTCGGCAGTGTTTTCCTGCCGAGAAACCCAAGAGTGTGTATATTTACCTGTCGCCGTGGAAACCTGCGCATGCTCGAAATGACTTTGACTCATGAGCGGTAGCTTCCTAGGCATAGGTAAGGTGAAGCAAGATGGCGGCATCGAATGTGACGAGCGCATGCTCATCATACGCAATGACGTCACTGCGTTCTTGCCTTTCAAAAGAACCGCGGTTCTTTTGAAAGGAGTGTCTGTACACTCGGGCGGCAAGAGATTCTTGCCAAGAATCTCGTCAGGAAAAACAGTGTTTTTTTTCCTGATGAGATTCTGGCCCGTGTGTACAGGGCTTCACACCTGTGTTAATGAGAGAATCACTGGCATGATGTCAGCTGGTCCTTTTGTGGCAGGGTGGAAATGCAGTGGAAATGTTTTTTTTGGGGGGATTAAGTAAATTTTCATGGCAAAGAGGGAGTTTGCAATCAATTGCAATTAATTTGATCACTCATCATAACATTCCGGAGTATATGCAAATTGCTGTCATAAAAACTGCTGTTTATGGTTGAACTGGATGGACTTGTGTGTTTTTTCAACCTGACTAACTGTGTAACTATGTAAAAACTGAGGCAGCAGACTTTGCGAAAAATAATATTTATGTCATTCTCAAAACTTTTGGCCATGGTTGTACTTGTAATGACAGTATGCAATAATTTTTGTCTTTTTAATGTTCAAACAATAGTCATTTAACGTGTAGAATAAAATATATTTTTTTTATTATATTTTTGGTGGTACCTTTAACTGCTTAAGGACCGCCTCCTGCACATTTACGTCGGCAGAATGGCACGGCTGGGCACATGCACGTACAGGTACGTCCTCTGTTATTGCCCAGCCGTGGCCGTGGCTCCGTGACCGGGACCGCGGGACTCACGGACCCGATCGCTGCTGGAGTCTCGCGATCGGTCCCCGGAGCTGAAGAACGGGGAGAGCTGTGTGTAAACACAGCTTCCTCGTTCTTCACTGTGGCGCCCGCATTGATTGTGTGTTCCCTTATATAGGGAATCACAATCAATGACGTCACACCTACAGCCACACACCCCTACAGTTAGAAAAACATATGAGGTCACACATAACCTCTTCATCGCCCCCTAGTGGTTAACTTCCAAACTGCAATTTTCATTTTCACAGTAAACAATGCATTTTAAATGCATTTTTTGCTGTGAAAATGACAATGGTCCCAAAAATGTGTCAAAATTGTCTGAAGTGTCCGCCCTGATCTCGCAGTAACGAAACAAATTGCTGATTGCCGCCATTAGTAGTAAAAAAAAAAAAAATAATAAAAATGCAATAAAACTAT
The DNA here is from genome assembly GCF_905171775.1 of Rana temporaria. Lineage (NCBI taxonomy): Eukaryota > Metazoa > Chordata > Amphibia > Anura > Ranidae > Rana > Rana temporaria. The sequence continues at coordinate 27,927,672 of NC_053492.1, forward strand.
CCCCTATTTTGTAAACACTATAAATTTTGCGCAAACCAACCGATAAACGCTTTTTGTGATTTTTTTTACCAAAAATATGTAGAAGAATACGTATCCGCCTAAACTGAGGAAAAAAAATGTTTTTTTATATATTTTTGGGGGATATTTATTATGGCAAAAAATAAAAAATATTGCATTTTTTTCAAAATTGTTGCTTTATTTTTGTTTATAGCTCAAAAAATAAAAAACCGCAGAGGTGATCAAATACCACCAAAAGAAAGCTCTATTTGTGGGAAGAAAAGGACGCCAATTTTGTTTGGGAGCCACGTCGCACGACCGCGCAATTGTCAGTTAAAGCGACGCAGTGCCGAATCGCAAAAAACTGTCTGGGTCCTATAGCTGCCTAAAGGTCCGGGTCTTAAGTGGTTAAAGTCCTCCATTCTTTAGTTAGGGTCTTCTAGGGATTTACATCTACTTTAACTTTCTGCGTTTTTGTAACCTGGAAAATGATGTGGAATTATATGTTTATAAAACAGACATTACCTTTCAATACAGCCTGCAGCACTTTGGAACTGATGAGCCTACAGAAAGATGCAAATCCTATTTACCTAGATTCCATTCTGCATACACTGGAACAGAGATAAAGGTTTGCATAATAATTTCCATTACACATTTAAACATTATGTTATATAACAAGATCACTCGCGGCGTATATAATAAACTTGTCATTTCATTAAGGCAGATCACTTGCATTGCTAGAGAGATGGCCCCTTCTATAGAGGAAAATGATAATGTTCCCCATATCAGCTTTCTTCTTGGAGTTGGGTTTTTCAATCTACTGGCACTAATGATACACTCATTTATTGCAGCCGTGAGTGTCATGAATTGGATGAAGAGAAGACCAATGACTGCCCCTGACCAAGTAATTACAGCACTAGGTATATCCAGGGTGATCTTTCAGGTTTCAAGCATGAATCATTGGCTTTTTGACCTCTTCACGCAAAAGAATATTTTAAGGATACTACATGGATGGATGGATTTCATGGATGTTTCAACTAATTATTGCTGCTTATGTTTGTCAGCTTTACTCTCTGCTGTCTTTTGTTTCAAAATCTCAAGTTTTCATAACGTTATCTTCCAATACCTAAAGAAGATAATAATCCAGAGAGTTGTTTATCTGATCTTGGCTATTGTGTTGGTGTCCATCCTTGTTTGTTCTGTTCTGATTTGGGATGCAATCTTCTTTTGGTCCACAAATGCCACCAATTATACAATAAGTGATAATAAGCATGACAAAGCATTGATCTACCTATTTTGTTCAACTTCTGGAAACATTTTACCATTTTCCATACATTTGGTTTCATCGGTCCTGTTGATTGCCTCTCTACACCTTCACCTACGAAGAATGAAATCCAGCAACCATTTAACTACACAGTTGGGTCCAATTTATAATGTCATAAAAGGCACTGCGTTTAGCTTTTTAAGTTATGTTTTACAAGTTGTCTCTGGTTTAATTGTATTTTATTACTATTATAGGTCAATTAATATCACGTTGACTTATATTTTTTGGAATGTGTTTCCATGCATTCATTCCATCTATCTAATTTGTACAACCACCAGGCTGAAGAATCATTTCTCCAGGATATTCGGATGTAGAACCAACTGCTTGTTCACAAGAAGACTTTCCTAAATCAGCTGTAGAGACCTGGTCAGATGGTTTGTACTTAATTGACCAGCTTGAGTACTGTTTCATCAACCAGTTGCTGATTTAGGAGGGGGGAGAAGTGGAGTTTTTAATATGTATATTAATAATTAGAACCCATTGTGTTTGGACCAGATGTATCCTTGGAGATACTTTGTCTCAACCACAAAACTAAGGACAGCAAAACATGCTCACGGTTACTCCGCCCATCACGTCTCCTCTGTGGCTTCGCATCACTTGTGGTTTATCCTCTTTTTTTTTTTCACTTCCTTTTTTTTTTTTTAAATATAATTTTTAATATATATATTATATTACACTTACTTACACATGATCGAACATTCCGACAACAAAACCGTGTATTTTTTTTTCTGACGGAATGTTAGCTCAAACTTGTGTTGTATACACACAGTCACACAAATTTTGTCTGAAATTCTGAACGCCAAGAACGCAGTGACATACAACACTACGACGAGCCGAGAAAATTAAGTTCAATGATTTCCAAGCATGCGTAGGATTTTTGTGCGTCGGAATTGCATACAGACGATTGTAATTTCCTATTTTTTTTGTCGGAAAAATTGAGAACCAGCTCTCAAACATTTGTTATCGGAAATTCCGGCAGCAAATGTCCGATGCAGCATACACATGGTCGGAATATACGACTAAAAGCTCAAATCGAACATTGGTTGTTGGAAATTCAGATCGTGTGTACGCGGCATTAATGTTTTCTTTGTTGTAGAATATATTGCCCAGACAAGATGGAGGAAAGTTTGAAACATTTTCAAGGGGCTGTATGACACCACATATTTTGAGTCACCTCTAGAAATTTACATTACTCTTAATTCACAATTAAAAATAATTTATAGGCCAAATGAAGAGTGACAGAGGGTATGCCAAATCTTGGAGAACCTATAACCTATTGATCACAACTCTCTGGATATGGTTTCAAAGCCAGATTTCACATATTATATTTTCTAAACCAATAAACCTTATAAATGCACACAAGGGGCTAGATTCAGAGATCTCCTGATACGCCGTCGTATCTCTGAGTCCGGCCGGTCGTATCTATGCGCCTGATTCATAGAATCAGTTATGCATAGATTTCCCTAAGATACGACCGGCGTAAGTGTTTTACACCGTCGTATCTTAGGCTGCATATTTACGCTGGCCGCTAGGTGGCGCTTCCGTATAGTTAAGCGAGGAATATGCAAATGAGCTAGATACGCCGATTCAGAAATGTACGTCCGGCCGGCGCATTTATTTACGTCGTTTACGTTAGGCTTTTTTTGGCATATAGTTACCCCTGCTATATGAGGCATATCCTATGTTAAGTATGGCCATCGTTCCCGCGTCAAGTTTTGAAAATTTTGCGTCGTTTGCGTAAGTCGTTCGCGAATAGGGATGTACGTAATTTACGTTCACGTCGAAAGCAATGACGTTTTGTGGCGGATTTTCGAGCATGTGCACTGGAATTTTTTCACGAACGACGCATGCGCCGTTCGTAAAAAACGTCAAATACGCGGGGTCACAGTTAATATACATAAAACACGCCCACATAATCCACATTTGAATTATGCGGGCTTACGCCGACACAGATACGTTACGCCGCCGTAACTAAGGGCGCAAGTTCTTTCTGAATACAGAACTTGCGCCCTAAATTACGGCGGCGTAACGTATCTGAGATACGTTACGCCGGGCATAAAGATATACAATTCTATCTGAATCTAGCCCAAGGTGTCTGCGCGGTGTTATAGAGTATATGATCAACTGTAACTCCATTTTGTCTTTTGTCTTCTATTTTACAGTTCTTGTAAGTGTTGAACTTTAAATGACCTCTGCTTCATGACAAGTACTTGTACACAGGTGTTCTCGAAAATGTATTAAGAAAGTTAAGTGTAAGTTCACTAATTAGACAAGGAACATTCTGACAATAGTTGAAATATAGCTTGGTGAAATAAGATAAAAGTCTTCAAGGACAAGCATTAAAACTCCTTACAACAGGTGGTTTGGGAAAGTTATGTACAGTACATTAATTAAGTTTGACAGAGTCAAAGAAAGGTCTACTTGTGCCTCATTAAAACTGTTAAAATACAGTTTTTCATTTAAAATATTTTTATTGGAAACAAAGCTGACATACATTACAACGGTAGTAGTGCATAACAATGTATGTTACATCAGGTAGCTACAAGTTCCATTTTGTCTTAAGGAAAGCCGACTTAAAAGAAAGGTACATGAGTAATTTCAGAACTTAACATAGTAATTGGTTAACTCAAGAGGTAAGGTCAGGACTGTCTGGGAGCCCTAGAACCGTAAGAGATTTCAGGGGCTTTCCATCTCTCCTAAAGGGGCTAGCCCCAATGCCTGTATCGTTGTAACAGGAAACCTGACCGAGTGTCATATAGAACTCTACCTGAGGGTGACCGCCGGTTCCCCCGAGAGGCTCCACCCGTACCACCCATTTGGGAACTCTCTGTGGATATGGACGATGTTCCTCGGGACCTACGACCTACCCTGCTCTCAAGCTTGCTATTGGCCCTCTTGATCCAGGCTATATAAGCAGAACCCACTAGAACAGTGAACATTGCAATTGTAGTAGTTTGTCTATGATGCAATATTAAGAGGGACCACGCCCAGACATTCCGACCAATACCAAGTACTGGACCCCCTTCAGGGGTAGCGCCATAAGTTGCTTAACTTAAAAAAAAAAAAACACAGAAAGAAGGAATATAGAAGGGACCAGGTTGGCCCCTGAAAGGAAAGGGGAGAAACGTGTGAGAGGAGAAGAGAAGAGCGGTATGAGAGACAGGTTCAAAGCTGGATGGAAGCATTCGTGGTTCTAGGTGGTATTCCAGGAAGGAGGGATATATTGCAGGACGTGGCCCAAGGCTCCCAAGTGGCATTAAACCTCTCAATTTTGTCACTCAATTTCGCTACTATTTGCTCTTGAGCCATTATCCAAGACACTTTTCTCCTGAACCCTTGGAAGGAAACAGTGGTTTTCTTCCACGCCTTGGCTATTGTTACTTTAGCACCTAATAAAATGAAAAAAGACTGTGCTTGAGAGTGCTTAGTTAGAACAGGGATATCACCATTTAGTAGTGCTATGCTGGGGTTAGGGATCACCATTTTTTTTGTCAAGAAGCTAATGGTGCGGAAGACTCTCTGTCAGAAGGATCTAATGCGAGGACAGGACCACCATATGTGGAACATGGTGCCCTCCAACTCGCAACCTCTAAAACATAGCGGCAATATCCCTGGGTACATTCTTGCCAGCCTGGAAAGTACATAGTACCATCTAGTCACAATTTTTAGACTAGCTTCTAAAATACAGTTTTTAATATGTATATTAATAATTAGAACTCATTGTGTTTGGGCCAGATGTATCCTTGGAGATACTTTGGAGATGATGATGTCTTTTTAACTTATCTTGCAGCTGCCAAGGCCAATTAGATGATGTTGTTTGTCTTTAGTTTCGTGCACCTGCTGAGACTAGATGAATAATGTTGTCTTATCTGAGTTTCTAAGCACCTGCCAAAATGATGATTCTCTTTTGAAACCTGCTTGACTTTTAGAACCTTGGAGTAAGTCTACCCCTCCCCTCGTGTTTTCTTCTTTATAAGCTGTATCCCTTAATAAAGATTTTCAGACTTGCTTTGCACATTGCCTGCTGTGTGTGTGTCATTGAGGTCTCCAGAATTCTGATTGCGGTCACTGTGGACTTACCAGGATAAGAGGGTGGTCGGTTGTCCAGTAATCTATCCTTTTTCACGTGGTGCAAACATACAAAGTCTAACCATACTTTATCCATGGTCTCTCTTCCATTCACGTTTATGCTTACTTTCTCATCAAGAAGATTTGTTTTCATAAAACTGTAAAATATAATTTATTATATGTATTTTACATGTGCATTAATTTGTTGAGAGATGTCACCGTTCTGTTGGTAAATGCTTACAAGTAGAGATGAGAGAAGATAAAAAGTCTTAATTTTCACAATATTTAAACATGTTGGTGAATTCAATAGGGAGGGTAAATTTAAAGTGCATGTTACCCTTATTTTTTAGCCATGTGTGTTTGTATACAGTACATTTTATTGTTTTTTTCTCTATGTGTATTACCTCCTTTTATATTTATATTTATTTATACTTGTTCGATCTTGTCAATCCTCCTGTTTCCCTAACCGGCCGCAGAAAAGAGGGGGGGACAGAGTGCGCCCCCCCCTCTCCTGAACCGCACCAGGCAACATGCCCTCAACATGGGGAGGATGTCCCCATGTTGATGGGGACAAGGGTCTCATCCCCACAACCCTTGCCCGGTGGTTGTGGGGGTATGCGGGCGGGAGGTTTATCAGAATCTGGAAGACTCCTTTAACAAATGGGAACCCCCAGATCCTGACCCCCCCCCTGTGTGAAATGGTAATGGTAACTGTACCCCTACCATTTCACGAAGGAAGTGTAAAGTCTTGTAAAAAAACACACTGACACCAAAGAATAAAGTCATTTATAAAAAAAAAAAAAACTCCAGCGGTGAGAAATCCACTCGTTCCCGGCTTCCTGCATTGTCCTGATCCTGCGACGGCTGCGGGTGATCTCCATCGATGAGAAGATCCTGCGTCGGTGATCTCCGCTCCGGCGATGAGAACATCCATCCATCCAGCTCAGCAGCATCCCAGACCTCCTCTCACCGCTGGGCACAGACCTTTCCTCTTCTTGGGCTTACCCAGTGACGTAGCAGAGGGTACGTCAGAGGGGGCGGGGTCACGTGATGGGTGGCTCTGCCTCCTCTATATAAGAAATGTCACAGCTTCAGCCGCTCTTTTGCTGGGCTGTGCCCAGCGGTGAGAGGAGGTCCGGGATGCTGCTGCGCTGAATGGATGGATGTTCTCATCGCCGGAGCGGAGATCACCCGATGCAGGATCTTCTCATCGCGGGAGATCACCCGCAGCCGTCGCAGGATCAGGACAACGCAGGAAGCCGGGAACAAATGGATTTCTCACCGCTGGATGTTTTTTTTTTTTTAATAAAGGACTTTATTCTTTGGTGTCAGTGTGTTTTTTTACAAGACTTTACACTTCCTTCGTGAAATGGTAGGGGTACAGTGTACCCCATTACCATTTCACACAGGGGGGGTCAGGATCTGGGGGTCCCCTTTGTTAAAGGGGTCTTCCAGATTCTGATAAACCTCCCGCCCGCATACCCCCACAACCACCGGGCAAGGGTTGTGGGGATGAGACCCTTGTCCCCATCAACATGTGGCCTGGTGCGGTTCAGGAGAGGGAGGGGGCGCACTCTGTCCCCCCCTCTTTTCTGCGGCCGGCCAGGTCAACGTGCTCGGATAACGGGTCTGGTTATGGATATTTAGGGGGAACCGCACGTCATTTTTGTTTTAAATTGACGGCGGGGTTCCCCTGAATATCCATACCAGACCTGAAGGGTCTGGTTATGGATATTTAGGGGGAACCGCACGTCATTTTTGTTTTAAATTGACGGCGGGGTTCCCCTGAATATCCATACCAGACCTAAAGGGTCTGGTTATTGAATTTGCGGGGACCTCCGCACATTTTTTTTTCTAAAAGTCCGTGTCCAATTGACTACAATGGGGTTCGGAGTTCGGGTTCGGGTTTTTTTTAAAGTTCGGGTTCGGTCCCGAACCTGAACATCCAGGTGTCCGCTCAACTCTAGTAAAGAAGCCATTTCCCTGTTCTGCCTTGTGACAGGACAGTTATCTACTGCTCCCTGTCATCAGGAGCAGTGATCACTGTTGTGTCACTGGTAGCCCATCCCCCCCACTGTTAGAATAACTCCCTAGGACACACTTAACCCCTTTCTCGCCCCCTAGTGGTTAACCCCTTCCCTGCCAGTGTCATTTACACAGTAATCTGCATTTTTATAGCACTGATCACTGTATAAATGACAATGGTCCCAAAAAAGTGTCAAAAGTGTCCTCCATAATGTTGCAGTCATGATAAAAATCACAGATCCCCGCCATTACTAATAAACAAAAATGATAAAAAATGCTGTAATTCTATCCCCTATTTTGTAGACACTATGGCCCAGATTCACAAAGCACTTACGCCAACGTATAACAAGTTACGCCGACGTAAGTGCAAATGTGCGCCCTCGTATCTGTGCGCCAGACCCACAAACTAACATGCGCCTAAAAACAGGCTTCACCCCGCCGACGTAACTTGCCTACGCCGGCGTAGGGTGGGCGCACATTTAGGCTGGACGCGTGGTGGTGGTGCTCCCATTCAAATGTGTGCCTGGCGCATGCTACGCGAGATGCGCGTAAGTTGTACGTCCGGCGTAAAGTTATTCCCCATAAAGGAGGTGCAACCCGGCAACAGACATGCACAGGTCTTCACCAGGGAACACAAGCCAACGTATTTTGCATTGGACGTGTGTCTGGCTGGGCGTACGTTATGTTCACGGCGTACGTAGTGATCTGGCGTAGCTTAGGCAGTTGTGCCGGCGTGGTTGTGAGCAGGCGCATGGGGGTGCTGTGTTGTCTGGTGCTTGGCCCATCATTTGCATGGGGTCACGCCTCATTTGCATGAGTTCTCGCCCACTTCCACCTACGCCGATGTGCGCCTTCGAAACCCACGCCACGCTGGCGCACTGTTGGGAGCACTGGCTTGTTGAATGCAATGCTTGCCTCTCTGCGCTGCGTTGACATAGCGTACATTGTTTGCCCTACGGTGGAGTAATGTGCGCCTTGCTCTCTGTGAATCTGGGCCGATAACTTTTGTGCAAACCAATCAATATACGCTTTTTGCGATTTTTTTTATCAAAAATAAGTAGAAGAATACATATCGGCCTAAACTTTGGAAGAAAATAGTTTTTTTTATACATTTTTGGGGGATAATTATTATAGCAAAAAGTAAAAAATATAGTTTTTTTTTTCAAAATTTACGCTATTTTTTAATTTATAGCACAAAAAAACAAAAACTGCAGAGGTGATCAAATAATACCAAAATAAAGCTCTATTTGTGGGAAAACAAGGACATAAATTTTGTTTGGGTGTAACGTCGCACGACGGCGCAATTGTCAGTTAAAGCGACGCAATCGCTTTCGGGGCTGAAGTGGTTAAAATGGATGTGAAACTGATTCATAACAGTTGACATAAGCACAACAGTGTTTACTTAGCTTTCTCCAAATCACTAAGGCCTCGTACACACGACCGAGGAACTCGTCGGGCGAAACACAACGCTTTCCTCGTCAAGTTCCTTGTTAGGCTTGTCGAGGAACTCGACAAGCTTGCTTTGCGTACACACGGTCAAGACCAAATCTCCTCATTCTCAAATGCGGTGACATACAACACATACAACACATACAACGGCAGGGGAAGTTCGATTCCACTGGCACAACTCTGCTTTTGCTAATCTCATGTGTTTGTGTGTTATGTAAAAGTTTGTTAAGAGACGATTTGCACTTTTCAGTCTGTTACAGCGTGAAAAATGTGTTATCTCCATTACAAATGCTACTTTTACTCCCGTCTCATACGTTATTCTGAGCAAGCGCGGGTTTCTTAGCATACACACGCTCGATTTTCGCGTCAAAAACCAGCCCGACGAGGAACTCGAAGAGCAAATTCAGACTCCCGTTGAGAACTTGCTCTTTTTTGCTCGTCGAGTTCCTTGACAGTTTCCTTGATGAAAAATGTACACCCGACCGGTTTCCTCGGCAAAAAAGCTCTCCCACCAAGTTTCTTGATGGATTCTGCCGAGGAAACCGGTCATGTGTACGAGGCCTAAGACTTGTGTCTTTCTGCTGATCCATTCCTCTGTTATCAGAATGATAACTTCTGACAAGTTCTTCGACACTGGAGATAAAAGCAGGTGAAAATTTGTGTCAGGAAAGGAACTATAATAGATTCTGCAAGTATCTTTGTTCTTCTGTCTATGTCAGTGGTTCTCAACCTTTTAGTGCTGTGACCCCTTGATAAAATTTCCCAAGTTGTGGGGACCCCTAACAGTAAAATTATTTTCGTAGCATGGGTTGTCAGCACCCAAGGCAAGACAAGTAATTTGCACCCCTAACCCATGGAAATTTAGCGGTACTGAGCCCCTCCACTCGTACACTATTAAAACCTCATATGGTACATTTTAGGATGTACCACTATATCTCTTTGTTCTTTTTTCTTTCCCTTTTATCTCTCGCTATCCAAATTTCTTGTCTTCCCCCCATCTTTCTCTAGCCATCTTTTTTTTTCTCTTATTCTTTCTCTCCTTGTTTCTTTCTTCCTCCCCTCTTTTTCTCTCTTCCATGTATTCTCTATTTTTATTCCTTCTCTTACTCCTTGGTGGTGGGGAGGGGGGGTAGGATGGGATGAGTGGCAATGCTTGGGGGTTTTTCTGATCACCCTTAGGTGCTCTTGATTATGGTTATCTGCTGATTTGAGAACTGTAGTGGGGCCTTTTAATGGCAACTAGAATCACAGGTAGTGTTACCCACTGCCTCCGACTTTGTGGTTTCTCGTAGCAGTGACACCTATGCAGAAATCAGGAGATGGGATCTCCTCCAGCCCCTTCCACCTCACAATCCTCACCAGTCAGTGGACCTCTAGTCTGAGTGGGCAGCTGTGGGCTCCAGGAACAGCCCAGCTGGGCAGACGCAAAAAGGCTGGGAGAGGGGTGCGGGCTTCAGGAACAGACCAGGATTTGGTGACCCCTGGCAAATCATCATTTGACTCCCGAGGGGGTTCCGACCCCCAGGTTGAGAACGGCTGGTCAATGTGGAGGGGGGCGGGGCTGTCTTTTCTCTAATCAGCTGTCACAGTGTATGCCAGGACTCCATTCCCATAGCTAAAACAGGGAGAACAAATTCTAACACAATGCTCGCTTTCTAAAGAATATAGCAAGCTGAAGACAGCAGATATACATTTAAAACTTCTGTAGGGAAATTTGTTTCATCCCTGTGTATCATCTGAAGCTGGATCAATTGCCATTTTTTTCATTTTAATGAATTATGTGCTTTTAGCTTGTAGTGCAGTGGCGGAACTTTCAGGGTCGCTGCAGTCGCTGTTGCGACTGGGCCCTGCCGTTCGACCCAGCATCTCCCCCTGCATCTCCGGCTTTCAGTTTGGGATGCAGTGGGGGGAGTGGGCGGCAGCAATCGGCAGCTCTATGGTGCTCGTGGCATCTCTCTGGTGCTTGTATTTCTCCTTCAGCGTGTATACAGTGGAGAAGGGAGGGGCCTGACCCGGGCAGCTACAAGTTTCACTCTTCAGTGTACAAGTGAGTTGCTCGGGTCAGAGACCCCACCCCCTCCACTGGACAGACCCTCTCTGTGAACCATGATGTATGGGGGGGATGTTTAAGTCTGGAAACCCTGATGTATGGGGGGGCTCTCTGTGAACCCTGATGTATGGAGGGCTCTCTGGGAACCCTAATGTATGGGGGGGGCTCTCTGTGAACCCTGATGTATGGGGGGCTCTTTGTAAAACCCTGATGTATGGGGGCTCTCTGTGAACCCTGATGTATGGGGGGCTCTCTGTAAACCCTGATGTATGGGGAGCTCTTTGGGGACTCTGATGTATGGGGGCTCTCTGGGGACCCTGATGTATGGGGGGGCTCTCTGTGAACCCTGATGTATGGGGGGCTCGCTGTGAACCCTGATGTATGGGGGTGCTCTCTGTGAACCCTGATGTATAGGGGGCTCTCTGTGAACCCTGATGTATGGGGGGCTCTGATGTATGGGGGGCTCTCTGGGGATTCTGATGTATGGGATGGCTCTCTGTGAACCCTGATGTATGGGGGGCTCGCTGTGAACCCTGATGTATGGGGTGCTCTCTGGGGACCCTGATGTATGGGGGGCTCTCTGTGAACCCTGATTTATGGGGGGTGCTCTCTGTGAACCCTGATGTATGGGGGGGTCTCTGGGGACCATGAAGTACGGGGGGCCTCTGGGAACCCTGATATATGGGGGGGCACTGGGAACCCTGATGTATGGGGGGGACTCTCTGGGGACCCTGATGTATGGGGGCTCTCTGGGGACCCTAATGTATAAAAGGGGCTCTGGGAACCATGATGTATGGGGGGGCTCTCTGAGAACCCTGATGTATGGGGGGCTCTCCTGGGACCCTGATGTATGGGGGGGCTCTGGGACCCTGATGTATGGGGGGCTCTCTGGGGACCTTGCTATATGGAGGCTCTCTGGAGACCCTGATGTATGGGGGGCTCTCTGTAGACTCTGATGTAAGGGGGACTCTCTGGGGACCCTGGTGTAAGGGGGAGGCTCTTTGGGGACCCTGATATATGGGGGAGGCTTTCTGGGGACCCTGATGTAAGGGGGGCTCTCTGGGGACCTTTCTGTATGGGGGAGGCTCTCTGGGGAACCTGATGTAGGGAGAAACTCTCTGGGGACCTTGATGTATGGGCGGAGGCTCTCTGGGGATCCTGATGTAAGGGGGGCTCTCTGGGGTCCCTGCTGTAAGTGGAGGAGGCTCTTTGGGGACCCTGATGTATAGAGGGGAGACTCTGGGGACCCTGATGTATGGGGGGAGGTTCTCTGGGGACCCTGATGTAAGGGAGGGCTTTCTGGTGACCCTGATGTAAGTGGGGAGGGCACTTTGGGTACCCTGATGTAAGGAATTGGCTCTCTGGGGACCCTGATGTAAGGAGGGGCTCTCTGGGGACCCTGATGTAAGGAGGGGCTCTCTGGGGACTCTGATGTAAGGAGGATCTGCACTCAGTTATGTAACAATATAAACACACACACACACACACACACATATTGTATACATGTGTATACCCGCCCAATCTTATGACTTTCTTTACTTGCTTGCTACACTGCTATCAGCTCTAGCCAGAGATCTTTTGTAGACCTAGCAATGCCCATATGGGGGGCCTTCATGGTTTCTTGCACCGGGGCCCTGAAGATTCTAGTTACGCCTCTGTTGTAGTGGTGGGGTTTTTTATGGTTTTGTAGGTTCAGCATATAAGGGTTAACCATGCAGAGTAAAGCACTCCCGATACAAAAAGATGCAGCACAAACGATATAAGTGAAAAAATTAATAAAAATTGACAAATGAAAGTCCAAAAGTTCCAATAATAAATAGTCCATTGCCAGTGGATTAAATATGTGAAGATTTCTATACACTTCCCAAGTTTTAATGCGGACCGTTTTCATCGGACATGTCTGCTGGGGGATTTCGGTCTGATGTGTGTACACACCATCAGACCAAAATCCCCGCGGACAGAATACGCGGTGACGACGGCGGCGACGTGGCGGCGACGATGACGCGGCGACGTGCGCGACCCCGGAAGTTCAATGCTTCCACGCATGCGTCGAATAACTTTGACGCATGCAAGGGATTTCGGCCCAGCGGACATGTCCGATGAGTCGTACAAACCATCGGACATGTCCGACGGACAGGCTTCCAGCGGACATGTTTCTTAGCATGCTAAGAAACATTTGTCCGTTGGAAACCTGTACGCTAGGCCAGGAATCCGGTCCGGTCGGCCGTACAGACGACCGAACATGTCCACAGAAACTGGTCCGCGGACCAGTTTCAGCAGACATGTTCCGTCGTGTGTACGAGGCCTAAGACTAAGAATACATGCAAACACAAAATGGAAATAATAGTGTCCTCTGTATAGAAAATGTTATTCATTAACCACTTAAGGACCCCTTCACGCCGATATACGTTGGCAGAAGGGCAGGGCTGGGCACAATCACGTACCTGTACGTCCTCTTTAAGTGCCCAGCCATGGGGTCGACCTGGTCCGAAGCTCTGTGACCTCGCCCACGGGACCCGCGGACCCGATCGCCGCCGGTGTCCCACGATCGGTCATCGGAGCTGAAGAACGGAGAGAGGTGTGTGTGTGTGATATAAGGAAAGATGATCACTGACGTCACACATCCAGCCCCGCCCCCCCCTACAGTTAGAAACACATATGAGGTCACACTTAACCCCTACAGTGACCCCTAGTGGTTAACTCCTAAACTGATATTGTAATTTTCACTGTAACCAGTGCATTTTTATAGCACTTTTCGCTGAGAAAATGACAATGGTCCCAAAAATGTGTCAAAATTGTCCGATGTGTCCGCCAAAAATCGCTGATCGCCACCATTAGTAGTAAAAAAAAGATTATTAATAAAAATGCAATAAAACTTTCCCCTATTTTGTAAATGCTATAAACTTTGCGCAAACCAATCGATAAACGCTTATTGCAATTTTTTTTTTTACCAATAATAGGTAGAAGAATACGTATCAGCCTAAACTGAGGAAAAAAAAATGTTTTTTTATATATTTTTGGGGGATATTTATTATAGCAAAAAGTAAAAAATATTGCATTTTTTTCAAAGTTGTTGCTTTATTTTTGTTTATAGCGCAAAAAATAAAAACTGCAGAGATGATCAAATACCACCAAAAGAAAGCTCTATTTGTGGGAAAAAAAGGGCGCCAATTTTGTTTGGGAGCCACGTCGCACGACCGCGCAATTGCAGTTAAAGCGACGCAGTGCCGAATCGCAAAAAGGGGCAAGGTCCTTAACCTGCATAATGGTCCGGGTCTTTAGTGGTTAAATTGCAAGAGAGGCACTCACAATGCACAGTTGAAATGCATATAACTGTGCAATCCTCTATGCATTTCCAATGCTATTCCCACTATGCATATGGCTACCCGTGCACTCTGCTCACCTCCCAATGTGGACCCCAATATAAAATCAAGGTGATATAGGCATATGCTAGTCCATCCAGGACAGTGTCTCCTTCACTCCACTAAAGCACTTGCCTCCTTCAGCCATTCCACACCCAAAGGAAAGGCAACATGTAAGCCCTGTACACACAATCGGATATCTGATGGAATCTAATCCGATGGATTTTTTCGTCGGATATCCGATGAAGCTGACTTTCATCAGTCTTGCCTACACACCATGGCCCGGATTCTCGTAGCACTTACGCCGACGTATCTACAGATACGCCGCGTAAGTGTAAATGTGCGCCGTCGTATCTATGTGCCGTGCCCATAGAACTAGATACGCCGGAAAATAGGCTTCCTCTGACCGACGTAACTTTCCTATGCCGGCGTATCTTGGGCGCATATTTACGCTGGCCGCCTCATTGCAAATATGCAAATAAGTGAGATACGCCGATTCACGAAAGTACTTGCGCCCGGCGCATTCTTATATGCGGTTAACGTAAGTCGTACGTCCGGCGTAAAGTTAAGCCTCATAAAGCAGGTGTAAGTCATGTTAAGGTATGGACCAGAGAACAGCCGTCGTATTTTACGTAGTTTATGTAGTAGTACGTGAATAGGGCTGGGCGTAGGATACGTTCACGTCGTAGGCAGTGATTCGACGTATCTTAAGGAGTATTTCCGACGTGATTCTGAGCATGCGCACTGGGATGCTTCCACGGGACGGTGCATGCGCCGTTTGTTCGGCCCATCATTTGCATGGGGTCACGCTTCATTTAAATGGATCACGCCCACTTCCACCTACTTTGAATTAGGCCGGCTTACGCCGAAGAATTTACGTTACGCTGGCGCAATGTTGGGAGCAAGTGCTTTGTGAATACTGTGCTCGACGCTCTGCACTACGTCGGCGTAGTGTATATTCGATACGCTACGCCGTCATAACTAACTATAACAATGCGCCGAGGTACGAGAATCCGGGCCCATCAGTCTAAAATCCGACCGTGCCAAAATGCGGTGACGTAAAACACTACGACCAGCTGAAAAAAATTAAGTTCAAAGCTTTCCAAGCATGCGTCGACTTGATTCAGAGCATGCGTGGATTTTTATCCGATGGAGTTCCACACAGGCGATCAGATTTTTCTATAGTTTTTTTTATCCATAGGAAAAATTTAAAACATGTTCTATTTTTTAAACATGTTCTCTATTTCCTCGTTGTTCAATGAGGAAAGTCGGCCCGCCAAGATCCTCGTCGGCTTCAACACTGAACTCGATGAGGAACTCGATGTGTTTGGCACGTCGAGTTCCTCGGACGTGTGTACGGGGCCTCACATTACAAACTGTGACTCATATCGAATGCTTTGTCTCTGCTCAGCCTGTTAAAGTGATTGTAAAGTCTTGTTAAAAAAAAAAAAATAACAAACATGTTATACCTACGACCTCTGTGCATTGGGTTTGCACAGCACAGAGCAGCTCCGATCCTCCTCTTCTTGGGTCCCTCTTCGCTGCTGCTGGTCCCTCCCTCCTGTCGAATGCCCCCACAGTAAGAAGCTTGCTATGGGGCACCCAAGTCGAGCCGCAGCTCCCTTTGTTCATTCAGTGATGGAGCCGGACCCAGCCCCGTCCTCTCTCTTCTGATTGGCTAACTGACTTTGATTAACAGCCGCGGAAGCCAATGGCACTGCTGCTGTGTCTCAGCCAATCAGGAGAGAGACTCCCAGACGGCTAAGATTTCCATGGGGGGTCATGTAAGTAATTGGGGTGGGCTGCTACACACAGAAGTTTTTTTTATCATTAAGATAAAAAAAAATCTGACTTTACAACTCCTTTAACCACATGCCGACCGCTCTATAGTCAGAATACGTCTACAGCGCGGTTGTGTTATTCTGGGAGGAAGTCCTCCCAGAATCTTGCTCCCACGCGCCCCCTTGGCAGAAGACCCGGCGCATCACGGATCACGGTAGATGGCCGCTAATCAAATGACAGATCGATCACTTGTAAACCAACCGGCGTCATGTGATGACGCCGGTTTCCTCTCTCCCCTCTGTGTACCGATCGGTATATTGTGAGAGAATAGGGGAGAGAGCAGATGGCAGCAGTGCTGCTCTGTGACAATTGAAGTCACAGATCCATCCATCCCTGCTCAGCCATCCCTGCCCATACTCTGCAATACCCTGCCCATACTCTGCAATACCCCGCAATACCCTGCCATACCCTGCCATACCCTGAAATACCCTGCCATACCCTGCAATATCCTGCCATACCCTGCAATACCCTGCAATACTCTGCCATACCCAGCCATACTCTGCCATACCCTGCCATACCCAGCCATACTCTGCCATACCCAGCCATACACAGCCATACCAGCCATACACAGCCATACCCAGACATACTCAGCCATACCCAGCCATACTCGGCCATGCTTAACATGGTATCTTATTGACCCCATATCTCACTGTAAATAGGACCTGTCATGCCATATTCCTATTAAAAGGGATGTTTACATTCCTTGTAATAGGAATAAAAGTGATCAAAAAATACATTTTTGGTGAAAAAAATTTAAAACTAAAATAAATAAAGTAATATGAACAATAATTTTTATTTTATTTTTAAAGTGCCCCTTCCCCGTGTGCTCGCATGCAAAAGCGAACGCATGCACAAGTCCCGCCCACATATGAAAACGGTGTTCAAACCACACATGTGAGGTATCTCTGCGAACGTTAGAGAGAAATAATTTTGGCCCTAGACCTCCTCTGTAACTCAAAACATGTAACCAGTAAAACAATACCCTGCCCATACTCTGCAATACCCTGCCTATACTCTGCAATACCCTGCAATACCCTGTCATACCCTGCAATACCCTGCCATACCCTGCAATACCCTGCCATACCCTTCCTATACCCTGCAATACTCTTCAATACCCTGCAATACTCTGCAATACTCAGATTCACTGGATTTTTGAGTGATACTTTGGACCTCTTTCCAATAGTACCTGATTTTAGGACATGACCAGAAGACATGTAGTAGTGTCCCTCGCTACTTCTGGCGCCGCCAACATCGATGATCGGAAACATTTGGGAAATATCTATGGAGGATGGCCGGGGTATGATACCATTGGCATACAATCTTATAGTTTGTTTCCTGCATTTCTGTACAGATTGGGGTTTTTAAATATAGAGTGAATTATATTGGCCCATTGTTCCTCTGTGAAGGTTCTATTCAGATCTTCCTCCCATTTCTGGAAGAATGGCAGTTGGAAGTCTTCAGGGGGTGCTACTAATAAAGCATATATCTTTGAGATAGTGTGAGAGAGTTGGTCTCTATCTATACAGTACTCTTCCAGGGGAAATAGCTTCAGTTCAAAGACCTCAGAATCTTGTAGATTGTATTGCTTGTAGAATGTCTCTAATGAGCGGCTCACCAGAAGTCCAATTGATATCTCCCCATTCCAGAGGTCAACATTTCGAACATAACCCATTCCTGGATGATATAAAATGAGAAGCCTGGTAGATCCCCTGTTTCATTAATCCATCAAAGCTCCCTCCTCTCACACCCGGGGCAAATTGCGGGTTCCCTAAAATTGGGAACAATGGAGAATCTAATGGTGAGAGCTTGCCTTTAGAAAAGATCCATGAGCACTGCCTCAGCGTGGGTCCTATCAAAGGGTGGGTCTTAACATTAATTGGAAGGCCTCGGAAGCATCACGGTGCTCCATTTAATAATACACTGCTCTGTGCCTGTTCCAGGCAAGGCCATATTTTTGTATCCCCGTGCCTACATCAATCTATCAGATGGCCCAAATGGGCAGCTTGATAGTATTTGTACAGGTCGGGTATAGCCAATCCCCCATATTGCTTCGGAAGAGTCAGCAAGGATCTTATGATCCTTGGGGTTTTGTGTGCCCAGATGAATCTGGTAAAGAGTGCCACTGTCTGTTTAAAGTATTGTGTACGGATGCCTATAGGTACAGCCTGAAACAAGTACAGAAACTTTGGTAGTATGTTCATTTTAATAATATTACCTCTCCCGAACAAGGAATGATATCCTTTATGCCACCTTTCCATGAGGATCCGCACCTCCCTTAAATATATACTAAAGGGAAAATAGAGGAAATGTGGGACTTTATAGGTGCAAATTGTACACATTCATGGAACAAGAGTATATACAAATTAAACATTTTTATTTATACATATAGGTAAAAAAGTGATATAAACATTGCATACAATATAATACATTAGTGTCCATTAAGCATAAGGGACACCATTTCTAGTGCTGTTTCTATGCCTTGATTTCAACATCGCTAGGTGGCTTCTTAGGAAATGGTGTGGTATCATAACTTCTAAACCAATAAAGAAGCACATGTCAAGATTTTGTACAAAAAAGTTAAGAAAAATTCTTCAATGCATACCTATATTTTGCAGCTAAATTTAATATTAAACGTCAAAAAGCACAAATGCATCCCCCATTTGAACAAGGGTTCCCCCATATTCGGTTCCTACCTTGGTCTGTTGAAGAGGTGGAGCCAAACAACAGCAACAATGAAGATAAGGAGTCTGTACGTGATGGCTTTGCACGCCCAGCCAGTCACAAGGATCGTCCACATTTACCGAGATCCACACCAAGAGGGATATATGGTTATAAAGTGTATGATCGCAAAAATAGAGATACCTATAATTAAATACATCACATCATATTAAACAGTTTTGCATAACAAAGCCTCTACAGGCAAAAAGCAAAAAACAAACAACAAACATTATCACTTATAGACCATAATTTACTTTCTTATAGCTTGTACAAAAATAAATTTTCATTACTTTTTTGTACAAAATCTTGACATGTGCTTATTTATTGGTTTAGCAGTTATGATACCACGCCATTTCCTGAAGAATCCGGCGAAACATGTTGAAATAAAAGCATGGAAACAGCAATGTTACACTAGAAATAGTGTCCGTTATGCTTAACCGGCTCACGTACATTTACTGCTGCAAAATGGCTCTCCTGGGCAAAATCCCATACGGGTACGGGTACGGCTTTGCCCAGGAGAGCCGTCAGAGGGAGTGCGCGCAACGCTGAGGGAGCCCGAATGCGCCTGCTCTACAGCAGGGGACCCGAAGCACGTGGACGGTGGGCACGATCGCCGCCGGCCATGTGCGAACGAGCACCAGCATGGGCATATGTGTGTGTAAACACACAGATCCCTGTGCTGTCAGGGGAGAGGAGACAAATTGTGTGTTCCTACTAAGTAGGAACAACGATCTGTCTCCTCCCCTAGTCAGTCCAACCCAATGCAGTTAGAACACACTGAAGAAACACACATTTAACCCCTTGATCGCCCCTTTGTGTTAACCCCTACCCTGCCAGTGACATTTACACAGTAATCAGTGCATATTTATAGCACCGATCGCTGTATAAATGTCAATGGTCCCAAAAATGTGTCAAAAGTGTCCGATCTATCCACCACAATGTCACAATACCGCAAAAAATCGCAGATCGCCGCCATTACTAGTAAAAATAAATAATAAAAATACCATAAAAATGCCATAAATCTTTCCCATAGTTTGTAGACGGTATGGTCCGGATTCACAAAGCACTTACGCCGACGTAGAACAAGATACGCCGACGTAAGTGCAAATGTGCGCCGTCATATCTGTGTGCCGGACCCACAAACCAAGATGCACCTAAAAATAGGCTTCATCCCGCCGACGTAACTTTCCTATGCCGGCATAGCGTGGGAGCATATTTAGGCTGGACGCATGTGGCGCTCCCATTGATTTTCTATTCAAATATGCAAATGAGGGAAATACGGCGATTCACGAACGACGCAGGCTACGCGATGTGCGCGTAAGTTGTACATCCAGCGTAAAGTTAAGCCCCATAAAGGAGGTGTAACCCAGCAGCAGACATGCAAAGGTCTGCACCAGGGAACACAAGCCGGCGTATTTTACGGAGTTTACGTTGGACGTGTGTGGGGCTGGGCGTAGGTTACGTTCACGCCGTAGGCATTGATCCGGCGTAGTTTAGGCAGTTGTTTCGATGTGCGCACTTCATGATACGTATCTGTCTGGCGCTCGGCCCATCATTTGTATGGGGACATGCCTCATTTGCATGGCTCATACCCACTTCCACCTACGCCGACTTACGCCTTCGAAACCCAGCGCAGTTTTGGCAGCACTGGCTTTGTGAATTCAGTGTTTGCCTCTCTGCGCTGCGTCGGCGTAGCGTATATTATTTGCGCTACGGCGGCGTAATGTGCGCCCGGTCTCTGTGAATCTGGGCCTATAACTTTTGCACAAACAAATCAACATACGCTTATTGCGATTTTTTATCAAAAATATGTAGAAAAATCCATATTGGTCTAAAATGATGAAGACATTTTTTTTATTTATTTGAGGGGTATTTATTATAGCTAAAAGTAAAAAAAAAAAAAAATGTTTTTTTTTATTTTATTATCACTGGCCCAGATCCACAAAGAACTTACGCCGGCATATCTATTGATACGCCGCGTAAGTTCTACGATGCCCCGTCGTATCTTTGTTTTGTATCCACAAAACAAGATACGACTGAATGTGGGCTCGATCCGACTGACGTACGTCTTAGTACGCCGTCGGATCTTAGGTGCATATTTACGCTGGCCGTTAGTTGGCGCTTCTGTTGATTTCCGCGTAGAGTATGCAAATGAGCTAGATACGCCGATCCTCAAACGTACGTCCGCCCGGCGCATTTTTTTACGTCGTTTACGTAAGGCTTTTTTTGGCGTAACGTTACCCCTGGGTTTATGAGGCATACGCAATGTTAGGTATGGACGTCGGGACAGCGTCGAATTTTCAGTCGTTTACGTCGTTTGCGTAAAACGTTCGCGAATAGGGCTCTGCGTAAACTACATTCACGTCGAAAGCATTGACTATTTGCGACGTGATTTCGAGCATGCGCACTGGGATACCCCCACAGACGGCACATGTGCCGTTAAAAAAAACGTCATTTACGTGGGGTCAAGTTGAATTAACATAAAACACGCCCACATGTTAGTCATTTGAATTGCGCGCCCTTACGCCGACACATTTACACTACGCCGCCGTAACTTACGACGCAAATTCTTTCTGGATACGGAAAGTATGCTGTAAGTTACGGCGGCGTAGTGTATCTGAGATACGCTACGCCTGCCTAAAGATAGGCAGATCTTTGTGGATCTGGGCCACTGTTTTTTGTTTATAGTGCAAAAAAAATTTAATGCAGAGGTGATCAAATACCATCAAAAGAAATCTCTATTTATGGGAAAAAAAGGACGCAAATCTTGTTTGGGTAAAGCATTACATGACCACGCAATTGTCAGTTAAAGCGACACAGTGCCAAATTGTAAAAAGTGCTCTGGTCAGGAAGTGCGTAAAATCTTCCGGAGCTGAAGTTTTTAATGTATTGTATGCAATATTTTTATCTCTTTTTTCTTACCTATATGTATTAATACAGTTTTCTATTTTTTTTATACTCTTGTTCCATGAATGTGTACAGTTTGCACCTATATTCCCACATCTCCTCTATGTTCCCTTTAATTTATAAATCGGACATTACCTTTCAATACAACATGCAGTACTTTGGAATTGATGAGCCTAGAGAAAGGCACTGATGTAAATCGTATTTTCCGAGATTGTGTTCTGCATACATCTGAACAGAGACAAAAGTTTGCATACTATTTTGCATTACATCTTCAAACACTCTTGCATATAGCAAGGTGACTCGGCACAGTACGCAAAATGTCCTTTCATTAAAGCAGATAACTTGCATTGCTAGAGAGATGGCCCTTTCTACAAAGGAAAATTATACTGTCTACCACTTCAGCGTTTTTCTTGGGGTTGGGTGTATTGATCTACTGGCACTAACGATACACTCATTTATTGCAGTCGTGAGTGTCATGAATTGGATGGAGAGAAGACCAATGACTGCCGTTGACCAAGTAATTACAGCGCTAGGTATATCCAGGGTGACCTTTCAGGTTTCAAGTATGACGCATTGGTTTTTGGAATTCTTCACACAAAAGAACTTCATTTTGAGGATAATTCATGGATGGATGGAATTCATGGATGTTTCAACCAATTATTGCTGCCTATGTTTATCAGCTTTACTATCAGCTGTATTTTGTTTCAAAATCTCAAGCTTTCGTAATGTCGTTTTCCAGTGTCTAAAGAAGTTAATCATCCAGAGGGTCGTCTATCTGATCTTGGCTTTTGTGCTGGTGTCCATACTCCTTAGTTCTGTTCTGATTTGGGATGTGACTTTCTATTGGTCCACAAATTCCACAAGTTATGAAATAAATGATGATACGCTCGACAAAGCATTAACCTACATGTATTATTTAACTTCTGGAAACATTTTACCATTTTCCATACATTTGGTTTCATCGGTCCTGTTGATTGCCTCTCTACACCTTCACCTACGAAGAATGAAATCCAGCAACCATTTAAATACACAGTTGGGTCCAATTTATAATGCCATAAAAAGCACTGCTTTTTGCTTTTTAAGTTACGTTTTACAGGCTGTCTCTAGTTTAATTACATTTTATTATTATTATAGTTCAGTTAATATCATTTTGACTTATATTATTTGGAATGTGTTTCCATGCCTTCATTCCATTTATCTAATCCATACAACCACCAGGCTGAGAAATCACTTTTCTAGAATATTGTGCAGTAGAACCAACTGCTTGTTCATGAGAAGACGATCCTAAATCAACTGTAGAGACCCGGTTAAACAAACTCGAGTACTTTTTCAGTAGCTTTAAGCCTCGTACACACGATAGGTTAACCAGAGGACAACGGTCTGATGGACCGTTTTCATCAGTCAAAACCGATCGTGTGTGGGTCCCATAGGTTATTTAACCTTTGGTTAAAAAAAAGCCATCTTGCTTTAAAATTAACCTATGGATTGGTAACCGATAGGTCAAAACCGATCGTTAGTAGGCATGACCATCGGTTAAAAATCCATGCATGCTAAGAATCAAGTCGACGCATGCTTGGAAGCATTGAACTTCGTTTTTTTCAGCACGTCGTTGTGTTTTACGTCACTTAACCTATGGTGTGTAGGCGTGACGGGACATCAGTCAGCTTCATCGGTTAACCTATGACAACGGTACTTCAGGCCGTTGTCCTCTGGTTAACCTATCATGTGTACGAGGCTTTAGTGTTTTCTTTGTTGTAGAATATATTGCCCACACAAGTTAGAGGAAAGCTCAAGACATGTCCAAGGGGGTGTATGGCACCACATATTTTGAAATGTATCTAGAAGTTTACGGTACTCTTAATACATGATTAAAGGTCATTTTTAGGCCAGATTTACAGTTATGCACGACCGTTTTTCATGAAAAGAAAAGTGCCATTTTTTTTAATTGGTCTTTAACCACTAGCGGACCAGCTGCTGCAGTTTTACGGCGGCAGGTCGGCTCGGCTGCGCAAAAACGACGTAATATTACGTCATTTTGCATTTCAGCCATTAGGGGCGCGTGCGTGCCGCTGGAGGCACGCGCCCCCTGCTCGCCCCTGGTGCCGACGCATGTGCCCGGCGGTCACGATCACCGCCGGGCACCCACGATCGCTCATTACAGGGCGACAACTGGGAGCTGTGTGTGTAAACACACAGCTCCCTGTCCTTTCAGGGGGAGAAATGACTGATCGTCTGTATGTATGAACAGCGATCTGTCATTTCCCCTAGTCAGTCCCACCCCCCCCTTCAGTTAGAACACACCTAGGGAACATAATTAACCCCTTCCTCGCCCACCGTGTCACTGGGGGCCCGATGCGTGTGCCCGGCGGCCGTGATGTCCGCCGAGCACCCGCGATTGTCCAGTAACTGAGAAGGACAGTGGATTTGTGTGTGTAAACACACATTAACCCCTAGTGTTAACCCCTTCCCTGCCAGTGACATTTTTACAGTAATCAATGCATTTTTATAATTGGTTGTGAGTGTCACCGGCGCAAAAGGAAATAAATAAATAAATGTGAACCGTGATCTGCTGCGTGCCCTTAGTGGGGGTCAATAGTGCTCAAGGAAGAAAAATGTTACTGCGCTGATCTAATTATCAAGAGGTATTTAATCTCTGGGAATATGGACATAAGTGAAATATCAGGGCCACAATGTACCCAATCTTAAGTGTGAATAACCTGAATACAAACAATAAAAAATATAAGAAATATATGAATCACCCTCAATGTGTGTGTCCAAACAGCCTCTACGCGTTTCGCTAGTTGCGTCGTCAGGAGAGCTCTCCTGACGACGCAACTATTTTTAAGTGCAGCCAGCACATTTCACATTTGTATGGTTGTTTGATAATTATTTCACTTTTATTGATATTTATTATATTTTTTTCCAATATCGGTTATTGGACAACTCACGGTGCAGTTGGCATACTGCATATTGTGTTTTTACACACACATATATATAATATTTATTTATTTTTTTTATTTAATTTTTTTGTAATATCTTTCGTATTGTTTTCACTATTTGGTTGGTCAGTAGCAGCAACAACAGCCATTTTTCTCACAGAAGCACTGTGGCATATGGATTGTATGCTGACACACTGATCTAGATATATGATTTAAGTTTGAAATCACTGTGTCACATTTGCATGACTCATATATTTCTTATATTTTTTATTGTTTGTATTCAGGTTATTCACACTTAAGATTGGGTACATTGTGGCCCTGATATTTCACTTATGTCCATATTCCCAGAGATTAAATACCTCTGGATAATTAGATCAGCGCAGTAACAATGCATTTTTATAGCACTGATTGCTATAAAAATGCCTATGGTCCCAAAAATGTGTCCGAAGTGTCCGCCATAAGGTCGCAGTACTGATAAAAATCGCAGATCACTGCCATTACTAGTAAAAAAAAAATATTAATAAAAATGCCATAAAACTATTCCCTATTTTGTAGACGCTATAACTTTTGCGCAAACCAATCAATAAACGCTTATTGGGGATTTTTTTTAAGAAAAATATGTAGAAGAATACGTATCGACCTAAACTAAGGAAAAAATCATTTTTTATATATTTTTGTGGGATATTTATTACAGCAAAAAGTAACACATTTTTGTTTATAGCGCAAAAAATAAAAACCGCAGAGGTGATCAAATACCACCAAAAGAAAGCTCTATTTGTGAGAAAAAAAAGGAATCCAATTTTGTTTGGGAGCCACGTCGCACGACAGCGCAATTGTCAGTTAAAACGACGCAGTGCCGAATCACAAAAAGTGGCCCAGTCGTTGACCAGCAAAATGGTCTGGGGCTGAAGTGGTTAACCACTTGCCTACAGGGCACTTTCACCCCCTTCCTTCCCAGACCAATTTTCAGCTTTCAGCGCTTTCACAGTTTGAATGACAATTGCGCGGTCATGCAACAATGTACCAAAATTAAATTTTTATAATTTTTTCCCCCACAAATAGAGCTTTCTTTTGGTGGTATTTGATCACCTCTGCGGTTTTCATTTATTGCACTACAAAACAAAAGAAGAGGGACAAGTTTGAAAAAAAAAACACAATATTTTTTACTTTTTGCTATAATAAATATCCATTTAAAAAAAAAAAATGTCCTCAGTTTAGGCCGATACGTATTCTTCTACATATTTTTGGTAAAAAAAATAAGCGTATATTTATTGGTTTGGTGTTATAGGGCCTACAAAATAGGGTATAGATTTATAGCATTTTTATTATTTTTTTACTAGTAATGGCGGCAATCAGTGATTTTTATCTGGATTGCGATATTGCGGCGGACACATCGGACACTTTTGACACATTTTTGGGACCATTCACATTTATACAGCGATCAGTGCTATAAAAATGCATTGTTTACTGTATAAATGTGACTGGCAGGGAAGGGGTTAACACTAGGGGTTAATGTATTCCCTAGGGAGTGATTCTAATTGTGGGGGGAGGGGATTGACTGGGGGAGGTGACCGATGGTTGTCCCTATGTACAAGGGACACACCATCGGTCCCCTCTCCCTGACAGGACGTGGATCTGTGTGTTTACACACACAGATCCACTGTCCTGCTCAGTTACTGGGCAATCGCGGGTACCCGGCGGCCATCGTGACTGCTGGGCACGCGCATCAGTTCCCCATTGATGCGGCGGGCGCGCTCACCCCCTAGTGGCTTTTAAAGGCACGACGTCCGCCCAGAACAACATTGTCTTCCTTCCACGCTCTTTTGACGGCGGGCAGTTGACAAGTGGTTAAAAACGATCGTGTGTAGGCTCCAGAGCATTTTTCTCGACGAGAAAAATGGCCATTAAAAATTTAGAACCTGCTCTATTTCTTCTTGACGTTTTTCACATGGTCGTTTTTCTCGTCATGAAAAATGGTCGTGTGTAGGCTTTAACAACGGGGAAAAAAAACGTGCAAGTTATGAGAAGGGAAATTTGCATAAAGAAGCCCAAAGGGTGGCGCCAGTCGAATGGAACCTCCCCTTTATAGTGCCGTCGTACGTGTTGTACGTCACCGCGCTTTACTCAAGCATTTTTTTTTCACGATCGTGTGTATGCAAGGCATACATGACAAGAATCACGTCAAGAAAAACATTGTTTTTTTCCATGACATTAAAAACGGTCGTGCGTACGCGGCATTACAGACTGATGAGACTTTAATTGGAGATGATAAAGAAAAAGAAAAAAGAAACTGCACTAAGATCATAAAAAAACAATTCCGTGTACCCACAAAAGTGCTGTAGTATGAATGAATTCTGGTGAATTCTAGTGGAAAGCTGCGACTCTTCTGTGAAACCTCAAACAGTGATCAAAAATAAATAAAAAATAAAGTCGCGCTAAAACTAAATATTGAAAAGTAAATAACCAAATACTGAATGTGAACATGCATATAAGTAAAAATAAATGAACTTCCAAATGTAAATGCTGAAAAATATGGATAAAAAAAATCACAATTTGCAAAATGAATCACAAGAATTGTTCAGAAATTAAAGCCACAATAGTTCATAAAGTGCAAAAGAGAATGATCCTTAACCACTTAAGACCCGGACTATTATACAGGTTAAGGACCTTGCCCTTTTTTCAGATTCGGCACTGCGTCGCTTTAACTTATAATTGCGCGGTCGTGCGACGTGGCTCCCAAACAAAATTGGCATCCTTTTTTTTCCCACAAATAGAGCTTTCTTTTGGTTTTATTTGATCACCTCTGCGGTTTTTATTTTTTGCGCTATAAACAAAAATAAAACGACAATTTTGAAAAAAAAAATCAATACTTTTAACTATAATAAATATCCCCCAAAAATATATAAAAACATTTTTTTTCCCTCAGTTTAGGCCGATACGTATTCTTCTACCTATTTTTGGTAAAAAAAATCGCAATAAGCGTTTATTGATTGGTTTGCTCAAAATTTATAGCGTTTACGAAATAGGGGATAGTTTTACTGCATTTTTATTAATATTTTTTTTTTACTACTAATGGCGGTGATCAGCAATTTTTTTCATGACTGCGACATTATGGAGGACACATCGGACAATGTTGACACATTTTTGGGACCATTGTCATTTTCACAGCAAAAAGTGCTATAAAATTGCATTGATTACTGTGAAAATGACAATTACGGTTTAGGAGTTAACCACTAGGGGGCCCTGTAGGGGTTAAGTGTGACCTCATATGTGTTTCTAACTGTAGGGGGTGGGGCTGGACGTGTGACGTCAGTGATCGTCTTTCCCTATATCAGGGAACAGACGATCACTGCCACTGCCACAATGAAGAACAGGAAAGGTGTGGTTACACTCACCTCTCCCCGTTCTTCAGCTCCGGTGACCGATCGCGGGACACCGGCGGCGATCGGGTCCCGTGGGCACGGTCACGGAGCTTCGGATCAGGTCGCGACCCCACGGATCAGCTCGCGACCCCGCGGCTGGGCCTTAAAGAGACACATACAGGTATGTGATTGTGCCCAGCCGTGCCATTCTGCCGACGTATATCATCGGTAGGGGGTCCTTAAGTGGTTAAAAACGTCCATAAAAATAATTATAAATGAATCCAGGTGATGTAAATCCACCCATGCACATATCCTTAAATGGTAAGATCCAAACTCCTCAAGAGTAGGGAATGAAGCCAAATAAGTGATATCCACCACCAAATGCCAAAAAGATCTCCTTACCAGAGCCCCGTAGTCCCTTATTAGAGGGGACACAGAGAGGCTTTGAGTATGATCACCGCTGGGCTGTATGACACCAGAGACACACCGCGCCGCTAGTCCACACACTCTATGATGTTATAAACCAAGTGGTATAGATGTGGCATGAAAGACAAAGTGCATGATCATCATAACACATACATCTCACATTATGCTGGAGGTCCACAAAGAGGGCAAGGATGCTGTGCACCAGAGACTGTATGTCCCAAACGCAAGAAATTTGTAGAGATCAACCTGAATGACTTATGGTATATGTCTAACACATTCATGGGCCACCGCTCTGTCTCCAAGGCCTATCTGACTTGTCACCACATGGAGATGATATGTCTGTTAAGGCAAGCACAAAATTCTTTAAAAAAATATATACATGTATTAAATAGTATTATTTAAAAAAGACACAGTCATATTACATATTTAAAGGTGGATGGTGGGGGTAGTGGCGCTGTCTCTACGCTCCCTGTAAGTGGCCCAGGGGGGTATATAGAAAGCTGTCTAAGAAAATAGCAGCTAGGCGCAAAAAGTGTGTCTTATTTGCTGAGTAAGGGATACTCAAATCTCTCAAGTAGCATAAGTGATGTGTAGGCAGTAAACAAAATAAGTGTCACCCAAAAGTAAAATAAATTAAAATAAAATAAAATACACCTTAGATAATTAAAGATAAAAAGAAGAATTATAAATATGAGTCCACTGGGCAAGAGTGCCTCTCCCTGCCTGACCAACTGGGTCGTGGTAGTGGTATTAGGTGCAAGAAAATGCCCCGTGCTAAGGTGTACACAAATAAATGGGCACAAGTTTATCCACAATAGCACAATAGTAGTGACAATATTGGTATAAGTGAAGTAAGGTAAAATCCTCAACCCAAATGAGGTAGCTGTGTGCATAAAATTATAATAATAAAAATAATAATAATGGTGTAGCAATCGTCTCATAGGAAGTCCATGTGCATTCAATTGGAATAAATCATCAAAATAAACATATAAATAAAAAGTCCATTCTATAGACTGTGATTGGTGTGTAATTGGTCAGTTCATTCAGTGGTGAGTCTTGACTGGTGAGCAATCACACTATGCCAGGTGAAATCGCTGTGGTTCCGGTGCTCCCCCTCCTGTGTCCCCACTCACCAGAGACACTCACCCCTGCAGGGGTAAAGTGCATGTAGTTTGGTAACCTCCAAGTGCTCCGCAGCACGGCTCTCCCATCCTTAGGCTTTCCGAGCTGTCTCACTTGTGCAGGTAGGAGGGATACTTTTTACTGATCCAGGTTCCTCCGAGAAAGAAAACAGACTCCCGTAGTGTGGTATGTTTTGAAAAAAGCACTAAAATTTATTGCCACTGCCAACGAGGTGGCGCGCACAGCATCATATACAGGAAATACAAAAATATATAAAAATGAAAATGAAAAAAAGATAAAATAAATTAAAATAAATTAAAATAACCAGCTACAGCTGAGCAATAGCATAAATCTATGCTCGGATGTATAAAAGCGTTAATCTGTATTTTGTATTTCCTGTATATGATGCTGTGCGCGCCACCTCATTTGCAGTGCCAATAAATTTTAGTGCTTTTTTCAAAACATACCACACTACGGGAGTCTGTTTTCTTTCTCGGAGGAACCTGGATCAGTAAAAAGTATCCTGCACAAGTGAGACAGCTCGGAAAGCCTAAGGACGGGAGAGCCGTGCTGCGGAGCGCTTGGAGGTTACCAAACTACATGCACTTTACCCCTGCAGGGGTGAGTGTCTCTGGTGAGTGGGGACACAGGAGGGGGAGCACCGGAACCACAGCGATTTCACCTGGCATAGTGTGATTGCTCACCAGTCAAGACTGTAATTAGTATAATATCAAACAAACAGTTAAAGATCATAACAACGATAAAAGTTTTTTTTTTTTATCAGATTAAGCATTGTATTCTGGCAGCAAAATGCTCACCTGGTCTATAAAACAAGACGACCGACTTGAGCGCATCATCGCACAGGTTTCACCCCCGGCTGGTGGCAACCCACCTTTTGTCAATTACGGGGGATTGGGAGATACCTGTCTATTTCTGGAAAGTGTCCAACTAATATATATATATATATATATATATATATATATATATATATATATATGAGTAACAGACTGTATAACAAATCTTGGGGAACGTATAACTTATGGATCCCAGCTCTCTGGATGTGATTTCATAGCCAGGTTTGACATTTTGTATTTTCTAAACCCTAATTATGCACACAAGGTGCCTGCATGGTGCACACAGTCCAGACATACTTCATCCATGGTCTCCTCTTCATCCAAGTTTTGGCTTACTTCCTCGTCAATTAGACTGTCTTTTATAAAACGATGTGAAATATATAATTTTTTTAATATTATATTTTTTACATTTGCATTTATTTGTTGGGAGACATATTTAGCAGGTAAATGCTTACAAATAGGGGTGAGCGAAGTTGAAAGTTTTAATTTACCTTAGGTTAACAATAGTGGTAATATTCTTAACTAGGAACATTTTTTATTTCTTTTGTTATTTGGGTTTATTTTCCTGAGAGTCGGTTCACACAGCAGCGGCACGACTTCGGGGGCGACTCTGCAAGTTTTCCTGAGGACGACTTCAGAGGCGATTTGCAAAACGACTTCTGTATAGAAGTGAATGCAGGTCGCCCCGAGCCGCCCCCGAAGTCGTACAGGAACCTTTTTCTAAATTAGAACGGTTGCATTGCATTGAATGGGACGCAACACGTCAGGCGGTGTCGCCCCAGTGTGAACCGGGTCTAAGCCTATGAAGTGTAAATTTGATACGCTGCAGGTCTCAATTGCTGATTGTATCTATGTTTTGTAGTCTGGTCGGATGGCTAGATTTTTTTTTTTTTTTTTTACTGTAACATAGGTTTATTTCTTCTCTTTATATTCCTGATATTGTTTATATGTTTTGTTAACAAGAAAAATCTTTGAATAAAGAATTATTCTTAAAAAACAAAAAACAAAACAAAATTAATTTCCTCAATGTTTCACCATGTTGGTGGAATCAATAGGGAAGGTACATTTAAATTCAATCTTACCCTAAAAATTATTATTTTTTAGCAATCTATGTGCTTGTCTATGTACAGTATATGGTATACTTTGCTGTTTGCTTTATGTGCTTTATGTGTATTGCCCCCTTTCATATTAACAACTTGTCCCCCTGCTTCCTTAATGTAAACTGACCCAAGCAAGCCTGGAAGCACATCCATGCCTTTGTGGTCAGTTTCACCCATCAGTTCACTGTTAAGAGATACAGAATGTAGTGCCCATGCACGGTTTGCCTGCATCTCCTGTAGTCTGGCCAGATGATGAGAAATGTTACAAAGTGCCTTCTGTAAAGGATATATTATATGTGAGTGCAACCTATGTTAATTTTTATTATTAAACTATTAAAGTTTTTAACTGCGCAAGATCAAGCCCTGTCTTTGTTCTGTTTTTTTTTTTTGTCTACAATCCAGTGCATTTCCTTGTGTATGTTCTAATCAGGGACAGCTTAAGAAGATCTTGTTTCAACAACAAAGGATCTGGGGCTAAACTTTTTGACTCTCTAAGCCCTGCTTCACACTGCTGTGACTTGTCATGTGACTTGAAAGTTCAATGCCGCATGGCAAACCGCACCCCTATAAATGGAAATGGAACCTTTCTAATCGGTGCGACTCAAGTCCCTGCACTACTTTTGGTGCGACTTCAACATGACTTGCATTGTCTTCTGTTAAAGAAGTCATATGCAAGCTGTGATGAAGTCACGCAGGGATGTCGAATTCAAGGTCGTGTGACTATGAAGCCACAGCAGTGTCAAAAAGGGCTTAATGGTCTTGCTTCACATCCCCACATTGACCTCCAACTCCAAGTGCTGTATCACCAATCACCCTTTACTGGCCACAAAACATCCAATCACCTTGTTCACCCTTACCCTCGCCTTGTTGAGCCTGTCTACCGACCTTGCCATCCGCCAGCTGGTCCGCACAACAATGTCGGACCACACTATCAATGTCTTAGGAAAAGCCTTCTGCAAAGTCAGAAAATCCGACTTCACAGCCACTATCAGATACCCAATGGATCTGACCCCCAAGTCATTCCCACCCACATGTAATACCAGGTATTACCAGCACGTTGGGCGGTCTATCCAACCGGGCATACCAATACACCTCCGGCACCACCCTGCTCCACACCATCCATGGGATCCCCATCCACCTAATGCAAGCCTCCTGCCTCGGAATCCCCAGTTGTCTGCTGTCCGGCCTGGCGTCTGCTCTCTTGGCCCCCCAAAAGACATACAAATGCCCCAGAATCCAGACAAGGCATACTTGACCATCTCCATCTAAAACAAAACACAGAAACAAAGTAGAACCAATACCCAGAGACCCGAACATCTTCGACAACCCCCCCCCCCTTTTGTGACCCTACCTCACATAACTAAATTTTCCGAACATAACTTTTCTGCGCCCCACCTCCGATCAAACCACCGCAGTTACCAACTGAGGGCGCACATACGACCTCCTGGATTGCCACCTCCCAATCCTTTTTATCGCCGATTCATCCAACCCGCACCTGGCAGCCTCCGTGGCCGCCAAAATGCGGAAGGAGTGGGAAGTGAATTGTGTACCATCGAGTCCGGCCAACCCGAGACACTTGAGAAAAACCGCCACACATTGAATCCTAGACAGAAAAGACCCATCCTTGTGCACCAGGAAAGGCGCCCCCCCAACCGGTCGTACCCCCAAAAATTCCTTCACCACCAAAACTGGGCAAACTGCAGCTCCTGGTAAAGTAAACAAATGAATCTCCACACCCTTACCCCTCTGATCTGTTTTTGACCGACGCAATCGTAGCACCACCCTGTGATCGAAGAGACCCACATCCTCCACTGCTAGGCCCCCGACACCCCTCTAGAAGGACTCACCTGCTTCCCCACCCTAAATGCGCCAAAAAACGTCAATGAAAAAGCTGCTCTGAAAAAACACACCCCATACCCAGATGAATAGATCCCCACCAACTGCCCACTAATAACTTGCAAAATCGCAAAAGAAACCGGCCTCCTCCTGTCTTTTTGCGGATGAACCTTCCGATACCCCTTAAGCGCCTGACGCACCCAAAAATCCTTTGTCACATCAGGCACGCCTCGAAGCTGAACCAAAAGGCCAATCCTACCAGCTTCTGCTCTATCGCGGACACTGACCACGCCCGGGATATGCACAGCATACAGGAAAACATTCAACTGTAAGCAACGCAAGACTAGATGTCGCAGTAATCGAATCACCGGCTTAGACAATGCAGAGACCCGATTAATGACTTGCACCACCCCCATGTTGTCGCAATTCAACCTAATCTTCAAGTCCTTACATTTTGATCCCCAGAGCTCCATGGCCAGTACCACTGGAAATAATTACAAAAATACCAGGTTAACAAGCAACCCTGCCTCCACCCAAGAATCAGACCAAGCCTCTACGCTCCATTGTCCCTGAAAAAAAGCTCCATAACCCGTGGAACCCGCCGCATCCATAACTAGCTCCAAGTCAAAGTTGCTCACTGGCCCACCCATCTAGACCGAACGCCCATTATAACTCTCCAGGAACGTGTGCCAAATAGAGATGGCCTGTTGGTTCGCCAGGCGTTCGCTTCGCTGCGAACTTTCGTCGTTCGCGGTCTTCCAAACCGTCGGACATCTGGCGATGTTCGCGGCAGTCCGCAATGTTACATGGGTAAGAAATTTGACCTATGACACATCCATCAGGTGGTGCAGGACAGCCAATTGAGACATTTTAGCACATGGACATACCCCCTACCTTATAAATAGACCTGATCTGGCGGCCATCTTACATTCTGCTTTTTGTCAGTGTAGGGAGAGGGTGCTGTTTGGAGTAGGGACAGGCTGTATTCATTCAAATAGCTTGTCTAAAAGGTCCACAAAAGTCCTTTACAGGACTGGTATAGGTGTGCTACTTGCTCTAGTATATAGGTGTCTAACTGTCTAATACATTCATATACTTTTTGTCAGTTTAGGGAGGGGGTGCTGTTTCCAGCAGGGACAGCGTTTAGCAACACAAATCGCTGCCTAACAGGTCCACAAAAGTCCTTTCAAGCACTGGTATATGTGTGCTACTTGCTCTAGTATATAGATGTCTAATACATTCATATACTTTTTGTCAGTTTAGGGAGAGGGTGCTGTTTGGAGCAGGGACAGAGTTTAGCGACACAAATTGCTACCTAACAGGTCCACAAAAGTCCTTTCAAGCACTGGTATAGGTGTGCTACTTGCTGTGCACTGCAGTATATAGGTGTAATATACACTTTCGAAAATATAGAAAGCATATTATAGTGGATTTGTATTGTGCAGCATTGCGACTGGTGGTGTATTTGGTTACTGCTGGATTTTTGCCTCTTTAGCTGCGTTACCTCTGCTACACACATTAAAAAAAAATCCTGAAAAAAGTTTCATAACTGGTGAAATAAACCAGTGGCCCCCCAAAACGACAGATTTTGTTATATACCTTCTTCCACATATACTGCGCTTCTCTAGAGCCTTTTGTCACAGGGTCATTTAAAAAATGACAGGCAGAGGAAGAGGCTATCTTCAGCAGCAAGTGAATGTATCTCTGGCACACAGTGTCAGTGGCAAGATACATCTGACCACACGTGATAGATTCATGCATGGCATGATTCTATCTATGGTCGCCGCTGCCACCCCCTATTCAGGCGCCTGACCCCTTTTCGGGTTCCAGGGAGCCTGAATTACAGTGGCGGGGTATATTTTTGAAGCACCTGATTAGAGCCATAGGCTCTAATAGGCGTCAAAAAAGGTGAACAGCGAGCGCCATGCTGGGCGCTCGCAGTTCACTCAGCTCTGTGTTAAGAAAGCGATGAATATTCGCTTTCCCAACACTGAACCGCCTCTCCACCAATCAGGTGCTCGGGTCCGTTACCTGTCACCCGGTTGGCTGAAACAACAGGGGCTGTGATTTGACGCCTATCAGGCGTCCAATAATAGCAGAGGACAGGAAGCGAGGACAAGAGAAGACATCAAGGAGCCTGGAGGACACCGCCACTGTGACCCGCTGCCCCACCGAGAGGTAAGTGCTGGGTGGGCGGGGGATTCACACTAGAAGCATTTGATGGGCACAGTGGCAGCAATTGATGGGCACAGTGGCGGCAGTTGATGAGTACAGTAGTGGCAATTGATTGGCACACTGGCAGCAATTGATGGGCACAGTGGCAGCATTTGATGGGTACAGTGGTGGCAATTGACGGGTACAGTAGCTGCATTTGATGGCACAGTGGCAGCAAACTATGGGTACAGTGGCTGCAATTTATGTTTTTTTTTTTCAGTTTGTTTCCCCCCCTCCAAAAAAAGTTGAGCACCAGCCGCCACTGCTATTCATCAATACCAGACCCTTATCTTATTTGAAGGTCTGATATGGATGGTAATGGGGGACACCTACATGGTGGGTATGGTGGCTATGGGCAAAGTACCTAATTTCTATGTTGATTAAGATGGGAACTCTTTTCCATATACTTGGCCTGGTGGTTGTGGGGGTCTGCAGAATCTGAAAGCCTCCTTTAGCCCCCAGATACCAGCGTCCCACTATATGAATAAATATGGGGTACCTAGTAGCCCAAACCATTCACCAAAAATACAGTGAAGTACTTTAAAGCTTAAAAAAAGCCTCATGATGTAATGTACAATGTAAATCATTTCATCCAGTTATCTAGCTCCACCTCAGTCGTGATGCTTGACACCCACTATGAAAGAAAGGAAAAAACTCTGCCTGTCCAATGGATGAAAGCTGATAGAAAGAAAGGAGTGAGGTCTCCTGTGGGATTTCATTGACCATATAAGGACTTGACCATTAATGGTCAATGACATCAAGAGGATGGTCAAGCCCATATATGGTTAATGACATCCATGAAAACGTTGTTTGAAGTTTAGTGGCAGGGAGCAGACCTGTCATTCAGTATGATGGAAACCACAAGGCCAGATTTGTGTGGGCAAGCAGTATTTTTGTTTTTCCTTTCAGTGGGGCAGGGGCATCAGGCACCATGATCAGTGGTTAATGTACATTAAGGATGAGCCGAACACCCCCCTGTTCGGTTCGCATCAGAACTTGCGAACACACCAAATGTTCGTGTGAACATTAGAACCCCGTTAAAGTCTATGAGACTCGAACATTTGAAATCTAAAGTGTTAATTTTAAAGGCTAATATGCAAGTTATTGTCCTAAAAAGTGTTTGGGGACCTGGGTCCTGTCCCAGGAAACATGTATCAATGCTAATATTTTTTTTTAAAACAGCTGTTTTTTCAGGAGCAGTGAATTTAATAATGCTAAAAGTGAAACAATAAAAGTGTAATATTACTTTAAATTTCGTACCTAGGGGGGGGTGTAAAGTCAGCATGTGAAAAAGCGCATGTTTCCCGTACATAGAACTGTCCCTGCACAAAGTGTCATTTCTGAAAGAAAAAAAGCCATTTAAAACCGGCTTTGCGGCTCTAATGAATTGTCGGCTCTTTCAATTACAGAGATGATTCATTCATAAAGAAAAAAAAATGTGTGGGGGTCCCCCAAATTAAATAACCAGGCCCTTTAGGTCTGGAATGTATATTAAGGGGAACCCCGCTGTAAAAAAAAAAAAAAATTACGTAGGGTTCCCCGCAAATATCCATACCAGGCCCTTCAGGTCTGGTGTGGATTTTAAGGGGAACTCCACCCCAAATAAAAAAAAATAGCGTGCAGTCCCCCTAAAAATCCACACCAGACCCTTATCCGAGCACGTTAAACTGGCCGGCCGCAGAAAAGAGGGGGGGACAGAGTGCGCCCCCCCCTCTCCTGAACCGCACCAGGCCACATGCCCTCAACATGGGGAGGATGTCCCCATGTTGATGGGGACAAGGGCCTCACCCCCACAACCCTTGCCCGGTGGTTGTGGGGGTCTGCGGGCGGGGGGCTTATCAGAATCTGGAAGACCCCTTTAACAAAGGGGACCCCCAGATCCTGGCCCCCCCTATGTGAATTGGTAATGGGGTACACTGTACCTCTACCATTTCACGAAGGAAGTGTAAATAGTTAAAAAAAAACACACAGACACTGTATAAAAAAAACCTTTATTAATAAAAAATAAATAAAAATCCAGCGATGTGAATCCACTGTCTCCTATCCAGCGATGGATGATCTCTCCAGCGACGGATGATCAGCGGTCCGGTCCAGCGATGAGAAGATCCATCCGTCCAGAGCGCAGCAGGGGAGCTCCACTCTCCGCTGGACACAGCCCAGCAGAATGATGCGCTGGAGCTGTGACATTACTTATATAGGGGAAGCGCCGGCCACCCGTCACGTGACCCCGCCCCCTCTGACGCACCCTCGTACGTCACTGGGAAAGCCCTGTCTTTCAGGGTCTTTCCCAGTGACGTACATCGCTACCGGCTTCCCCTCCTCTCCCCTTCCATCGTCTGTTGCTGCGGGGAGGCTTTAGGATGAGTGGGGGAAGGAGCTGGTAAATATGTAATTTACTGGCCCCTTCCCTTTCTGAATGAACATTGTAAGTGAACGGTAGTGTGTGTTTGAGCTTTGGGGTGCACACCCTAATGCCATAGGCTGCGCACACCTGTGGCTGAGGGCATGTGGCCCAGTTTGACATGGGGAGGGGACTGCATACTTGGTTAGGGGCCTTGTATATATATTTATATTTTTGGTAATTAATGCAATTTTACTAGATCCCAGATTATTCAGTAACTGTATTTCTAAGAATAATCTTATTTCCACTTTGTAGGGTAAGGATACAATTCTTCAACATGTTTCTTGGGCTATCCAGCTTCATCAGAGAAGAGTGGAGCTCAATTATGTGTATATAGATTGGGGATGTGTTCCCCTAATCGGGCATCTGAATCCCAGCTCACCAGGGATGGGCCCACGGTTCGAGTCGAACATAAGTTTGACTCGAACATTGGGTGTTCGTTTGCTCGCAAAAGAACCATAATGCATTGTGAGATTGCAGTGCATTGACGTCTGATGATTGGCCAAAGCATGCACGTGACCTACATGCTTTGGCAGATCAAGCAAGCTTTGCTGCTAGAGCCATAATTGGCCAAAGGCAGGGTGCCTTTGGGCAATCATGGCTCAGGGGGACTAAGTCCACCCCCACACTATAATATGCTGCTAACATAGCAGCCATGTATAGTGTGTAGAGAGAGATAGATTAAGCTAGATAAGGCAGGCAGGTTAGTTAGTGGCAGTGTATTTGATATATATATATATATATATATATATATATATATATATATATATATATATATATATATATATATATATAGTCTAGTATATACTCTGCATTTAGTGTAGACTAGATTTTCAGTGTAGACTCTATATTCAGTCAGTGCAGGCAGTACAGTATATATAACACAGGGTATTGAAGTGGTTAAGGGGAACCCCGCGCCAAAATAAAAAAAATGACATGGGGGTCCCCCCCAAAATCCATACCAGGCTCTTCAGGTCTGGTGTGGATTTTAAGGGAAACCCTACGCCAAGAATAAAAAAAATGGAGTGAGGTCCCCCCAAAATACATACCAGACCCCCCTTATCCGAGCATGCAACCTGGCAGGTCAGGATAGCACCCCCCCCTGAACCATAGCAGGCTGCTTGCTCTCAACGTGGTCCCCCCAAAGCACCTTGTCCCCTTGTTGATGGAGACAAAAGCTTCATCCCCACAACCCTTGCTCGGTGGTTGTGGGGGTAGTCTGTGGGTGGGGGGGCTTATCAGAATCTGGAAGCCCCCTTTAACACTATGTGAATGGGTATTGGGTACATACCCCTACCTATTCACCAAAAAAGTGTCAAAAAGAAAAATCCACAAAAGACAGTTTTTGTTAATTCCTTTATTTAAAAAAAAAAAAAAAGCTTCCCACAATGTCCATCCTTCTTCAATCAAGGCACAGACGGACCCAAAAAATGGAAAAAAAATCTCTGCCTCAATAGGAGGCACCCCACGACTGCTGTCTTTTCGTGGTGACAGCTGTTATATAGGCAAGTGCGAAGCCACCCGGTGATGTAACCAAATGACCCCACCCCTTCTGACGTCATGTGCCGTCAGAGGAGATGGGGGTCATCCAGTTACATCAGCGGGTTGCCCCGCCCTTGCCTATATAACAGCTGATCACAGCACCATCTGTGTACAGAACACCAGCTAGCCACCATTTTGGACTGAATTTTACAGAACTGTGGATTGAAAAGGAAAGTTAATTTTTAACATTTAATTACAATTTTACTTGTATATACTACATACATTTTTTTATTTGCTATTTTTTTCCAATGAAAGTGTATACCCTTTAAAGGAAGGGTTCCTACATACAGTAATTGTGTCTCTCATGCCTAATTCAAATACAGTATAATGCTTTTTAAGCTTTAATGACTTTCATATACAGTACATTATACAAGTGGTCATTTTGTCACTTTTGCATAGCAAAAAAAGTTCAGTTTCAATTAATTGAAACTAGAAAAAAAAATAACTCTAGTACTTTTTTTATAGACGTATTTTAAGATCTTGTACATAGAGTACATACGACTCTATTTACAAACCTCATGATTTCACTGTCCTGCTTTAAAGGGAAATATGTACCTGCAGCAAATGGATGATGACCGCGCTGTCATTTGCATCCTGGAAATATCTTAGTAGCTGCCATTTCAGGCAGTTTGCATAGTGAAATCCCGTCTGGAACTTTGCTAACCGCTGGGTTTCAATCACTGCCTAAAGCGCCTTGTTTATTTGCAATTTAAACTCCATAGTTGCCACATAGAGCTGCTGAGTGTTTGTGTAGTATGGCAACATTTGTATTCAGGTTACAGTCAGCTGCACTAAAGTAACAATGTGTTCATTTAGGGCCCTTTCACACGGAGCAGATTCGTATTGATCCGCCCAGTGTGTGTCCGTCGGCTCAGCAGGGATCATCCGTAAATCCCCGCTGAGCTGTCGGCGGACAGGGCGGTCCCCGCACACTGTGCAGAGACCGCCCCGTCTTTCCTCCACTCTCCCCCATGGGGAATCGGATGAATACGGACCGTGTGTCTGTATTCATCCGATCCGTTCCGCCAGACGGAAGAAAAATAGGGTTTTCTTCCGTCCGAAAAAGCGGATCTTTGCGGACGCGGATGTTTGCGGACGTTAGCGGATGCATCATCCGCTAACGTCTGCAATCCCATAGGGAAGCATTACAAGTCCATTAACGGACTTGTAAAAAACGGACCGTTTGTCTGCACGTGTGAAAGGGCCCTAAGAGTTAAAGCGGGAGTTCACCCGAATTTTTTTTTTTAACCTTAGATTAATGCTCATTTTGTCTAGGGGAATCGGGTAGTTTTTTTAAAATCTAAGCAGTACTTACCGTTTTAGAGAGCGATCTTCTCCGCCGCTTCCGGGTATGGTCTTTGGGACTGGGCGTTCCTATTTGATTGACAGTCTTCCGACAGGCTTCCAACGGTCGCATACATCGCGTCACGAGTAGCCGAAAGAAGCCGAACGTCGGTGCGGCTCTATACGGCGCCTGCGCACCGACGTCCGTGTACTTTCGGAAAATCGTGACGCGATGTATGCGACCGTCGGAAGCCTGTCGGAAGACTGTCAATCAAATAGGAACGCCCAGTCCCGCAGCCCATACCCAGAAGCGGCGGAGAAAATCGCTCTCTAAAATGGTAAGTACTGCTTAGATTTAAAAAAAAACTACCCGATTCCCCTTGACAAAATGAGCATCAATCTAATGTTAAAAATTAACTTTTCGGGT
Source organism: Rana temporaria (assembly GCF_905171775.1). Classification (NCBI taxonomy): domain Eukaryota; kingdom Metazoa; phylum Chordata; class Amphibia; order Anura; family Ranidae; genus Rana; species Rana temporaria. The sequence goes on from NC_053492.1 coordinate 27,968,921, forward strand.
GAACCTCCACTTTAACAAGCCATTCTGTTATCTGCAAAACAGACAGAAAGTCAAAGTAGATGTATATTATAAAAGGGTGACCTTTAGATTGCTCTGCACACTGTGTATCATAAACAATTGTTATGCTTTTTTTTTTCATAAAATATTTTTTTTACCTTAAAAAACGTTTTACCTTTTTTTTCTGTTCAAATAATTTTTTACTATGATTTTTTTTCATAAAATATTTATTTTTTTATCTAAAAAATTGTTTTTACCTTTTTTTCTTTTTAAATGATTGTTATTATGAATTGTTTTCATAAAATATTTTTTTTCCTTTTTTATTAATTGTTTTGTTCCAATGATTTGTATTATAAAAAAGCAAGTTGGGTACAAAAATACCTTCCCAGTATAAAACAAAAAGGTCACAGTAGCCATCCAATCATTTCAAAAGTGCTCACTTTAAAGCCTTATATGCAAGTTATTGTCATAAAAAGTGTTTGGGGACCCGGGACATGTATCAATGCAAAAAAAGTTTTAAAAACTGTTTTTTTTTAGGAGCAGTGATTTTAATAATGATTAAAGTGAACCAATAAAAATGAAATATTCCTTTAAATATTGTGCCTGGGGTGGCCTTAGTATGTCTGTAAAGTAGCACATGTTTCCCATGTTTAGAACTGTCCCACAGCAAAATTACATTTCTAAAGGAAATTTTGTTTTATTTAAAAATGCTTGCGGCTGTAATAAACTTTCAGTCATATAGATAAAAATAATTGGAAACAAAATGGCATGGGTTCTCCCCAGTCCATTACCTGGCCCTTCGGGTCTGGTATGAATATTATGGGGAATCCTGCACAAAAAGAAACATGGTGTAGGGGCCCACTCCAAAATCCATACCAGACCCTTCTCCAAACACGCATCCTGGCAGGCCGCAGGAAAAGGGGAGGGAGAGAGAGCGCCCCCACTCCTGAACCCTATTAGGCCACATGCCCTCAACATGGGGAGGGTGTTTTGGTGCAAATCACACTGCAAAGGATCTCATGCGATTTCCGTATGTGTGTATATATAGAGACGCCATCTAGTGGGCAGTTTAAAATTCACAGAATTTAGCAGAGGGAGTGCTGTTCTAGTAAGTAGGTAGAGCAGTGGCAGCCCGTGCAATAAGGGCGCATGGGCGCCACCCCCTCTATCACGCCACCCCATATGTATCCATGAATGGCCACCACGGCCACCCCCTATACATCAGCAGGGGTGTTTTTTTAAGCACCTGATTAGAGCCAGAGGCTCTAATAGGCTTCAAAAAAGGATGGACTCGGAGCGCACCCAGGTGTGTTAGAAAAGCAAATTAATATTCACTTTTTTAACACTGAACTGCTTCTCAGCCAATCAGGAAGCTGCCTGACCCACTGCCCGTCCCACATCTCACCGCTGTCACCCACTGCCTGACCCACCACCAAGATGGGGCAAGTGCTGGTCAGACAACTAGCGGGCGAGGGGGGGTTCTGGTTAAATGCTGCCGGGGGTCCCAGTGGCTGCAATGGATGGGCACAGTGGCTGCTATTTTTTTATAATTGCTTCTTTTCTTTATTTTTTCCAAATTGTACCACATACAAAAACAAATAACAATGACAAAAAAATATATAAAAAGACATATCCATACATATTTAAATAAAAAAATACCTTCATACATTACCTCCGCCCCCCCATGAGCACCATCAGCCCCCCCTCCCTCTATTCCAGTCCCCCCGTCCCATCCCCCACCTACAAGAGGCAGGGAGGGACGCTAGGGAGAGAAAGAGAGAGGAGGGGGGAAAGGAAAGAAGAGAGAAAAAAAAAGAAGAAAACCCCCCCCTTCCTCTCCCGTGACCCCCTAGATCCCATCACCTTATGACCTCCCTATGGCACAAAAAGGAGGAACTCAACACCACCCCCCCAACAAAAAAATAAGGGATTTTGTGCATGACTTAATAGTCCTTAATTCCGTGACTGTAGTGTATCCTGGAACCCCACTTCCCCTTCTCTTAACCCCCTTCCACCTAAGTCCTTAATAGGATAGAAGGCGGAAGGGGGAAAGAAGAAGAAAAAAAAATTGTTTCCTTGTTTTGTGCCTCTTTGACTCCCATCACCATATCTCCCCCCTACCATACTATGGGGAGAAATTTCATAACCCCCTCAAAAAGAAAAAAATATATATATAAGGTGTATTTTTCCTTTATAATTTAGTGACCTTTATTTTGTGGCTATAACCTTTCTTTAAAACCCCAATTCCCATTCTTATGACTCCCAAATAAAAATTCCTTAGGGGGAGCCCTCTGTACTTATCCTTCTATGTTGCTTTAATTAATTAATTATTTCCTACTCTTTAGTGTTCCAAATTAGTGCTGTGAAAAAAAGGGGGAATAGGAAAAAAAAAGGGAAAAAATATATTTCCATATAAAATAATTACATAATACAACAGTGAATAAAAGATGCAAGAAAAAAAAAAAAAACGGAAGAAAGGAGGGGGGAAGCCCGTACCTCTCCTCTCCCTATCTCCTCCCCCTCTGGTGCCCCCAAGGTGGGGAGAAAAAAACATAAACTAAGACAAAAAAAAAAAACATTTATCCACTGTCTCGTCCTTCCCTCTCCACCCGCCCCCGAGCCTCTCCGCCCCAAACTAATCCTTCCCTATTTCAGGAGAGTAATATATCCACCCTGCCCATACATCCTTAAATTTGTCCTGTTGGTCCTTGACCGTGTGTACCCATCTCTCCGCCTCCATTATCCTCTCTACCTCGATTTTCCATTCCACTATATTGGGGACTTTAGGTTGTTTCCAGTATCTAGGTATCAGTGCCTTCGCTGCATTTAATAGGTGTGGTGTGACACTTCTTTTGTAGAACTTCATAGATGATGGCATTCCATGAAACAGAAAATGCAATGGGGATTGCTCAATAGGTCTTAATGTCAGTTTTTTTATCCACGGAGATATCTCCTCCCAGAATCTCCTGATCTTGGGACACTGCCACCATATATGAAGAAATGACCCTCTTTGATTGCACCCCCTCAAGCAGTTGGCATTTATTGATGGATAGATCTGAGCCAAACGGGTCGGTGTATGGTACCATCTAGTCAGAAACTTATACGACATCTCCTGTATATATGAACTTATTGAGGACAGTGGCTGCTATTGATGGGAACAGTGGCTGCAATGGATGAACACAGTGGCTGCAATGGATGGGCACAGTGGCTGCAATGGATGGGCACGGTGGTTGCAATTGATGGACACAGTGAGGTTGCAATTGATGGACACAATGAAGTTGCAATTGATGGACACAGTGAGGTTGCAATTGATGGGCACAGTGGTTGCAATTGATGGGCATAGTGGTTGCAATTGATGGGCACAGTGGTTGCAATTGATGGGCACAGCGGCTGCAATTGATGGGCACAGCGGCTGCAATTGATGACACAGTGAGGTTGCAATTGATGGGCACAGGGAGGCTGCATTTTGATGGGCACAGTGAGGCTGCAATTGATGGGCACAGTGAGGCTGCAATTGATGGGCACAGTGAGGCTGCAATTGATGTTTTTTTGTTCATAATTTTTCAGTTTGTTTTCGCTTTTGAGCACCAGCTGCCACTGAGGCAGAGACAGATAAGAAGTTCAAAGCAGCAATCATGTATTGGAAAACGAAACAGACGTATGACATTAGGTAAATAGATCACAAGCCCATGCAGGGAGATAGTAGTGTGCCAGTGGAGTACTGTGACTCATGGGTTCCATAGTTTACACTGCTGAGCCTGTGTAATGAATGGCTGCTTCTAACCCTGAAGCTCCTGTGGGTAAGCGGTAGAGCTGGCAATGCCCGACACACCCAGAAATGACAGCTGCGGTCAGGGCATTTGAATTTTTAATCTGATTGTTTGGTGCTTGGTTTCTTCTGTTAACATCTGTATCTAGATCTCCCTTGAGAGCAATGAACCTGGAAGTGCTCAGCTCTAAGCACTTCTCACCTACATGTAAAAATCATCATGCATTTGCTAGAAAATTACATAGAATCCCAAAACATTATATATATATATATATATATATATATATATATATTTTTTTTTTAGCAAAGACCCTAGAGAATACAATGGCGGTCGTTACAATTTTTTATTTCGCACGGTATTTGCACAGCAATTTTTCAAACTAATTGTTTGGAAAAAATAACAGTTTTGTGCTTTAAAAAAACAAAACAGTAAAGTTAGCCCAATGTTTTTGCATAATGTGAAAGATGAAGTTACGCCATGTAAATAGTTACCTAACATGTCACCCTTCAAAATGCACATGCTCGTGGAATAGCGCCAAACTTCGCTACTTAAAAATCGCCATAGGGGACACTTTATCTATTTTTACTGATTACATGTTTTGAGTTACAGAGGAGGTCTAGGGCCAAAATTGTTTCTCTCACTCAAGTTCATAGTGATACCTCACATTTGTAGTTTGAACACCGTTTTCATATGTAGGCGGGACTTCCGTATGCCTTCACTTCTACATGCGAGCACACGGGGACCGGTGCACTTTAAAAAATATATGTAATGTTCATTTTACTTTATTTTAGTTTGACACTTTTTCCCCCAAAATAACAATTTTAATCGCTTTTATTCCTATTACAAGGAATGTAAACATCCCTTGTAATAGGAAATTGGCATGACAGGTTGTCTTTACAGTGAGATATGGGGGTCAATAAGACCCCACATTTCACCTCTAGGCTGGGAAGCCTGAAATCATAAAAAAAACTTCCCTGGCTTCGATCGTAGCGGTGAGTCGGTAGAAGCACCGGAGGGCGGCAGGAGGGGGGATTTCCCCTATCGCCTTCTGTAATAATGATCAAGCAGCGTAACAGCCGCTATGATTATTCTTTTGGTGTAGGGAATCGCCGGCTGAAAAAGCTGATATCTGAATGATACGTAAATAATTAGTGCAGCGCAAGTAAATAAAACTATAAATAATTAAAAACACAATATTTCAAATTAATTAAATAGAGTCCATAAAGTGCAAAGTGATAAAGGTGCTCCAAAAAACAATGGTGATAAATAGTGCAGAAATCTTCAGATCTGTGACCCACAGGACAGGATTATCCTCCACCAAGGCTAAAGGGTGGCCTCTCACCTCAACACTTCGACCTGTGGCTAGGTCAAAAGGCAAAAAGCAAATCCTCCAAAGAAAAGTAATCAGCTTAACATGGGCTCAACTCCAAAGCGTCCACCAGATGGATCCCCGCCCCATGCTGATGAAGTCCCGCCCACACTGGGACGTAACGCGTACGAGGGGGAGGAGCTACGTCGACGTCACCCGCGTTTGCCTCACAGAGACCTCACACGCCTGTCTACATCGATCCAGACGTTTAGTTCCGGAATTTGCTGTTTCACCTGCACTCGGTTCAGAGTGCAGGACAATGTGAGTGTTTATATCCTATATTTTATCATTATTAAATGTTTTAAGCAGTGAGCACTTAGATTGTCTTTCTTACTCCTTTTCGGTCCATCTAATGTTGTATGGGAGAGTGTTGCCTTGCTTACTGCTCGCTGGTTCCATCTGGTGGACACTTTGGAGTTGAGCCCATGTTAAGCTGATTACTTTTCTTTGGAGGATTTGCTGTTTGCCTTTTGACCTAGCCACAGGTCGAAGTGTTGAGGTGAGAGGCCACCCTTTAGCCTTGGTGGAGGATAATCCTGTCCTGTGGGTCACAGATCTGAAGATTTCTGCACTATTTATCACCATTGTTTTTTGGAGCACCTTTATCACTTTGCACTTTATGGACTCTATTTAATTAATTTGAAATATTGTGTTTTTAATTATTTATAGTTTTATTTACTTGCGCTGCACTAATTATTTACGTATTCACTTTGAGATATTTTTTGAATTATATCTGCAGTGCTGGCTTGCAATTTAGTTTAATTTGTATTAATTTTCCAGCGCTGAATCACTTTATAATTTACAATTGATATCTGAATGATGCCAGTAGTTGCAGGCATTATTCAGATATCTACGCACAAAGTCAAGGACGTCATATGACGGCCAGCAGGCGGGAAGTGGTTAAAACGCATTTTTTTTAACACAAAGTTGTCCATCTATACAATATTTCTAACACATAGCATGTACATACCAAAAATGACACCCCAAAATAGATTGTCCTACTCCTCCTGAGTACAGTGATACTACGTGTGTGAGACCTCCACAGCCTGGCCACATACAGAGGCCGAGTACAGCCGAGTATGGCTGAGCATGGCAGAGTATGGCTGAGTATGGCTGAGTATGGCTGAGTATGACTGAGCATGGCTGAGTATGACTGAGCATGGCAGAGTATGGCTGAGCATGGCTGAGCATGGCTGGGTATGGCTGAGTATGGCTGAGTATGGCTGGGTACGGTTGGGTATTCCGAGTATGGCTGGGTATCGCAGAGTATGGCTGGGTATGGCTGGGTATTGCAGAGTATGGCTGGGTATCACCGAGTATGACCAGATATTGATGGGTATGGCTGGGTATTGCAGAGTATGGCCGGGTATTGCAGAGTATTGCAGAGTATGGCTGGGTATTGCAGAGTATGGCTGGGTATTACAGAGTATGGCCAGGTATTGTCGGGTATTGTAGAATGATGCTGGGTATTGTAGAGTATGGCTGGGTATTGTAGAGTATGGCAGGGTATGGCTGGGTATGGCAGGGTATAGCTGGGTATTGCAGAGTATGGCTGAGTATTGCAGAGTATGGCTGGTTATGGCTGGATATTGCAGAGTATGGTTGGGTATAGCAGAGTATGGCTGGGTATTACAGAGTATTGGCAGGATATTGCAGAGTATGGCAGGGTATTGCAGAGTATGGCAGGGTATGGCATGGTATTGCAGAGTATGGCAGGGTATTGCAGAGTATGGCAGGGTATTGCAGAGTATGGCTGGGTATTTCAGAGTATGGCAGGGTATTGCAGAGTATAGAAGGGTATTGCAGAGTATGGAAGGGTATTGCAGAGTATGGCTGGGTATGGCAGGGTATGGAAGGGTATGGCAGGGTATGGCTGGGTATTGCAGAGTATGGCTGAGCATGGAGGGATGGCTGAGCATGGAGGGATGGATGGCTGGATGTGTCTGCAATTGTCACAGAGCAGCGCTGTGGGCACTACACATCCAGCCCACAGTGCTGCGGCCACCGATCCCTCTCCCTCTCCTCTCACACTGTACCGATCGATACACAGAGGGGAGAGGAGAACCGGCGTTGTGTCATTTGACAGAGCGATCACGTGGTAAACGGCCGCTATCAGTGGTCAATTACCGTTATCCGTGATGCGCCGGCGGTCCAGACACTCCCGTTTTCCCACCCCAGGGGGCGCGCAGAAGCGCAATTCTGGGAGGACGTCAATGTACTCCCTCCCAGAATTAACGAACCGTCTTGTAGCCGTCATTCTGCTATAGGGCGGTCGGCAAGTGGTTAAAGAAAGCTACTGAGCTGGACATAACTTTGAGGGAGTCTATTCCACATTTTCACAGCTCATATGCCCCGTACACACGGTCGCTTTATGTGATGTAAAAAAACAACGTTTTTAAAAACGTCATTTTAAATGACCGTGTGTGTGGGAAAACGTTGTTTTATGTCTTCTGAAAAACGACAAAAAAAAAATTGAAGCATGCTTCAATTTTTTGTGTCGTTTTTCAAAACGTTGTTTTTTGTGTCATAAAAAATGACCGTGTGTAGGCTAAAACGACGTTTAAAACAACTTTTTTAAACCCGCGCACGCTCAGAAGCAAGTTAGGACACGAGTTTGAATCGAACAGAGTGCCGTCGTACATGCTGAACATAACCGCGCTTTGCTAGAACTTTTGGAAAAAACGATGGTGTGTATGCTACATCGTTTTTGAAAATGAAGTTTGAAAAACTTCGTTTTTTTTCATCACATAAAACGTCGTTTTTTTCTATCACAAAAAACGACCATCTGTACGCGGGATTACTGTGAAAAAACCTTTCCATATTTGGAGAATAAGGACCAGATCCACATACATTTCGATCGGCGCAGCGTATCAGAGATACACTACGCCGCCGTACCTTACCTGGCGTATATTCGAATCCTCAGCGAGTTTGCGCCGTAAGTTAGGGCGGTGTAGTGTATTTCTGGCGGCGGATTTCAAATTGGGAGGGTTGGGGGCGGGTTTTATTTAAATGAAGAGCATCCCCGCGCCGAATGAACTGCACATGCGTCGTCCCGAAATTTCCCGCTGTGCATTGCTCTAAATGACGTCGCTAGGACGTCATTTTTTTAACTTAGACGTGAGTTACGTCCATCCCTATTCACGGACGACTTACGCCAAAAAAAATAATTCAAATTTCGACGCGGGAACGACGGCCATACTTAACATGGCAAGTCTATCTATACGGCGCAAAATACCAGCTTTAACTATACGCCGGAAAAAGCCGACTACAGACGACGTTAGAAAAGGCGACGGGCGCGCGTACGTTCGTGGATCGTCGTAAATCGCTAATTTGCATACCCAACGCAGAAAACGACGCAAACTCCACCCAGCGGGCGCCGAAGTATTGCACCTACGATCCGAAGGCGTACGAAGCCGTACGCCTGTCAGATCGAACTCAGAAGCCGTTGTAACTTGGTTTGAGGATTCAAACTAAAGATACAACGCGGGTAATTTGAAAGTAAGCCGGCATATCAGTAGATACGCCGGCGTACTACCTATGTGGATCTGGCCCTAAATCTCTTGTCCTCTAGACGTAAAGAGTGCCCCCTTGTCCTCTGTGATGCCCATAAAGTGAATAACTCAACACCAAGTTCACTATATGGACCCCTTATATATTTGTACATGTTGATCATATTATTCTTCTCTTCTCAAGAGAGAATAAATTCAGTTCCTCTAATCTTTCCCCATAGCTGAACTCCTCCTTGCCTCTTATCGGTTTGGTTGCCCTTCTCTGCACTTTCTCCAGTTCTCCGATGTCCTTTTTGAGAACTGGTGCCCAAAACTGAACTGCATATTCCAGATGAGGTCTTACTAATGATTTGTACAGGGGGGGGGGGCAAAATGATATCTCTCTCTGGAGTCCATACCTCTCTTAAAACAAGAAAGGACTTTTCTTGCTTTGGAAACCGCAACTTGGCATTGCATGTTATTATTGAGCTTATGATCTTCCAAAACCCCAGATCCTTCTCCACCATGGATTCCCCCAGTTGTACTCCCCCTAGTATAATTGATGCATGCATATGTTTCAGTACTGTGGAAATGAGTGTAGAAGTTAATGTTGGTGCAGTGGAGATGGGTGTAGAAGTAAGTGTTTGTGCAGTGGAGATGAGTGTGGAAGTGAGTGCCAGTGCAGTAAAAATGTGTGTAAAAGTTAGTGTTGGTGCAGTGGAGATGAATGTAGAAGCGAGTGTTGGTGCAATGTTGGTGCAATGGAGACAAGTATATAAATGTGTTTCAGTGCAGTGGAGATGAGTGTAGAAGTTAGTGTCGGTGCAGTGAAGATGAGTGCAGAAGTGAGTATTGGTGCAGTGGGGATCATGAGTGTGTATGTAAGTGTCGGTGCAGTGGAGATGAGTCTAGAGATGAGTGTTGGTGTAATGGAGATAAGTAAGACAATGGCCCAGTGGTGATGGAATAGAGATGAGTGTAAAGGTGGATTTTGGTGCATTGGAAATGAGTCTAGAGATGAGTGTCAGTGCAATAGAGACAAGTGTAGAAGTGAGTGTCAGTGCTGTCGAGAAGTGAATGTTAGTGCATTGGACATGAGTCTAGAAGTTGGTGCAGTGGAGATCAGTGGCGGCCGCCCCATATGGGGCTTAGGGGCGTCACCCCCCAATCCATGCACTGGCCTCTAATCTCCATGCGAGGCGCCGGACACATTGGATTTCTATGGGTATTTTTTTTAAGCACTTGTTTAGAGCTAGAGGCTCTAATTGGCTTAAAAAAAGTGTGGACGAGGGGCGCAAGAGCCCACCCGCATGTGTGACAATAGCAAATTAATATTCACTATTGTCTTCCTGCTTCTCCTCTCGGCCAATCAGGAAGTGGGTCTTAAGACCCGTTTGGTCGAGAGGAGAAGAGACCGTGTTGGCCAGGAGCAGGGAGGGAGGCGCCGAGGAGGAGATGCAGGGGGAAGCGGGCAAAGCTGCCCGCGGCCTTGATGGGGTAAGTGCAGGGCTCATGGATGGACGGATGATCGACCAAGCACCAGAACGGGTTTGCCCGACCGATCGACCTACCAAGCGACAGGGGGGGGGTTTTACTGACAGACTGAAAGATGGAATGGGGGGGTCGGGTAATTTTATTGCCACCCCTCAAAAAATTAGAGCACCAGCCGCCACTGGTGGAGATGAGTGTAGAAGTGCGTGGCGATGCAGTAGGGGTGAGTATAGAAGTTAAGGTTGGATCCGTGGATGTGAGAATAAAGTGAGTGTTGATGCAGTGGAGATGAGTATAGAAATATGTGTTTGTCCCGTGGAGACGAGAGGAGACGAGTATATGTGCAATAGAGAAGAGTGTAAATGTGAGTGTTAGTGAAGTGGAGACAAGTAGTGTACAGCACTATAGTGTGCAATTGCAGCAGCCAACCACCTGTATAAAGAAAGACTTGTAGCCAGATTCAGGTAGACGTTCCTAACTTTAGGCAGGCGTAGCGTATCTCATATACGCTACGCCGCCGTAAGTTAGAGAGGCAAGTACAGTATTCACAAACAACTTGCGTCCTAAGTTACGGCGGCGTAGTGTAAATGTGCCGGCGTAAGCGTGGAAGAGGTGGGCGTGTTTTATGTAAATTAAGCATGACCCCGCGTAAATGACGTTTTGAACGAACGGTGCATGCCCCGTCCGTGGACGTTACCCAGTGCGCATGCTCCAAATTACGCTGCAAAGACTCATTGGTTTCGACGTGAAAGTAAATTACGGCTAGCCCCATTCACGGACGACTTACGCAAACGACGTAAAACGTGAAAAATTTTACGCGGTTTCCGACGTCCATACTTAACAATGGCTGCACCACTGTGCAGTTCATTTTGCACAGAGTGGCCCCAATCCACGTCTTCTGGGGTCCCTCGGTGGCTGTCTCTGGTCCTCCCCGCAACTATGGTGGTGAGTAATTGCAGGCGCGCTCCCGTGATAAAGCGAGCGGCCATAGCCGCTCACTGTATCACTCGGGCCCGCCCCTCGGCGCGCCGCGTCACTGGATGTGATTGACAGCAGCGCCAGCCAATGGCTACGCTGCTCTCAATCCATCCGCTCTAGCCAATAAGCGGCCAGGCTGAGCGGCGAAAAGGATTTTGGGACTGCGTGCGGGACTTTAGACGGGTCAGGTAAGTAAAACGGGGGCTCGGGGGGGTGGGGGGTGGTATACACTGAAGTTTTTTCACCCTAATGCATAGATTGCATTAAGGTGAAAAAACACCTTTAACCCCTGCAGTGACACCTAATGGTTAACCCCATCACTGCCAGTGTCTTTTTTACAGTTATCAGTGCATTTTTATAGCACTGATCACTGTAAAAATGACAATGGTCCCAAAATGGTGTCAAAAGTGTCCAATGTGTCTGCCATAATGTCGCAGTAAAAAATCGCTGATTACTGCCATAACTATTAAAAAAAAAAAATATGAATAAAAATGCCATAAAACAGTCCCCTATTTTGTAGACGCTATAACTTTTGCGCAAACCAATCAATAAACGCTTATTGCGTTTTTTTTTAACCAAAAATATGTAGAAGAATACGTATCGGCCTAAACTGAGGGAAAACAAAGGGCCAAATTCTCAAAAGAGATACGCAGGCGGAACTGCTGTTCAGCCTGCTTATCTCTGTGCCTAACTTTGGAAACGATCCTCAAAAGGCTTTTTCCAAAGTTAGGCAGAAGATCTGACATGTGTAAGACACTTACACGGTCAGATCTTAGGATGCAGTACCGCATCCGCCGCTGGGGGCATTTCTCATTGAAATGCCGCTTTGAGTATGCAAATGAGGACTTAAGCAGATCCACAAAGCATTTCAGCATTGTGATTTCTGCGTAAGTTCCGATTTGCTTGCGCAAAACTAGGGCTGGTTTTACAATGTGGAAAATTAGTCACACCATGTAAAAGCCCATTCAAGCGACGGCATTTGGTATGCATTCCCGAGGGAGAACTCCACGGCAATTTGTAAAATCAAAACCGGCATGGGTTCCCCCCCCAGGAGCATACCAGGCCCTTAGGTCTGGTATGGGTTGTAAGGAGACCCCACCTATGCAGAAAATTCGACGTAGGGGGTCCCCCTACAATCCATACCAGACCCGTATCCAAAGCACGCTACCCGGCCGGTCAGGAAAGGGAGTGGGGACGAGGGTGAGTACCTAGCGGAGCATGATGGGATGGTGATGCCTATATAAATGGGATGCAAGGCGCGCTTCCATCATTGCAGTGAGAAGAGGCGATGTGTCAACATCGGAAGAAGGGAGAAGAAGAACATGACGTCACAGAAGACCGCGATGGCTGCCTGCTAGTAATTGAGCTAACACACGAAGATAGCAGGCAGCCAGCGCTGAAGAAGAAGGCACCGGACAGCTGCAGAAGAACCGGGGTGCGCCGAGTCAACAGCGGAGAGCGGCGAAGATAGAAGAAGACCCCCGGAGAGCGGAGATGACCCCCCCCGGAGAGTGGAAGAAGAAGCCCCCCCCGGAGAGCGGAGAAGACCCCCGGAGAGCGGAAGAAGCCCCCCCTGGTATTAGAGCTAAAGAAGACAGGGGGGGCCTCCGGAGCAGACTAAGAAATTATTTTAAAAACCCTTGTGTTGTGTGTTTAATAACTTTAACTTTTTGCCTCCAGGTGAATGGGTAGGGGTACGATGTACCCCATATCCATTCACTTAGGGTGGGGGGCCGGTATCTGGGGGCCCCCTTATTTGAGGGGACTCCCAGATTCCGATAAGCCCCCGCCCGCAGACCCCGACAACCAACGGCAAGGGTTGTCGGGAAGAGGTCCTGTCCTCATCAACATGGGGACAGGGTGCTCTGGGGTGGGGGGGCCCGCAGTGCTCCCCCCTGCCCCAGAGCACCCAACCCCCCCATGTTGAGGTCATGCGGCCTGGCACGGCTCAGGAGGGGGGGGGGGGCGCTCGCTCGTCCCCACTCCCTTTCCTGACCGGCCGGGTAGCGTGCTTTGGATACGGGTCTGGTATGGATTGTAGGGGGACCCCCTACGTCGAATTTTCGGCGTAGGGGGGGTCTCCTTACAACCCATACCAGACCTAAGGGCCTGGTATGCTCCTGGGGGGGGGAACCCATGCCGTTTTTTTCTTTGAAAATTGGCATGGAGTTCTCCCTCTCAGGAATGCATGCCGAGCGACGCTGTCAATTTTTCTTTTTTTGTTTTTGTTTTCCCGGCGCGTATTTTTTTTTTCACCCATCGCAACTTTATTGTCCCGTCGCAATCCACAAAGCCCGGCGTAAATTACGTTCGCACGCTGCACGTCGGGAAAATTACGTCACACGCATGCGCAGTACGGCCGGCGCGGGAGCGCGCCTCATTTAAATAGTAATCGCCCCCGGAGAGGAGGACCGCCTTGCGACGGAGGCACTTAAGTTACACGGCGTGTAATTTCTAGGTAAGTGCTTTGTGGATCGGGCACTTAGGTAGAAATTTTAAGTCAGTGTAACTTAACTGCTGAAATTTAAGTTAGGCTACGTTTTTGGGAATTTGGCCCAAAGTTTTTATATCACAGAGGTGATCAAATACCACCAAACGAAAGCTCTATTTGTGGGGAAAAAGGAGGTCAATTTTGTTTGGGAGCCACGTCATTCACCACGCAATTGTCAGTTAAAGCAACGCAGTGCCGAATCGCAAAAAGTGGCCTGGTCTTTGACCACCAAAATGGTCCGGGGCTGAAGCAGTTAAGGGACTAGTTAATAAGCTCATGTTAATTTATGTTTCTGGTTACAGGTGTATTGTTAGAGTAATATGAGCAGGAGGGGGGGGCCTCCTCTTCAACTCTATATAAGACTGTATTCTTGTTCTAATAAACAGTTCACGGTGGGCAACCAAATGAGTATTGTCTTGTTTATGGTTCCCAGCGATTGGAATATCTGATATCTATATTCAGACTGGAAGGAAGCGGTATATGACAAAAGCACTCAAGCGGAGTGTGGGACTTTTGTGTTAAGCTACACAAAAGCACAGCAAAAGAGTGTTAATGTAAAATGGCCCAAAAGGAGTTAAAGTGGAGGTTCCCCCCTAAAAAAAAATTCTAACAATACATTGAGAAGACTGATTACACTGTGGGTATGCTGTTTTTTTTTTTTTTCGTACATACCTCGTTATCGCCGTTTCATCCCTCGGCTTCCGGGTATGATTCTTGCTGGACTGGGCGTTCCTAGTTGATTGACGTTCCTCCGACCGGCACATACTGCGAACGTCATTGCGCATGCGCCGTATAGAGTCGGCTCTATACGGCGCCTGCGCAGCGACGTTCGGCTTCTTTCGGAAAGTCGTGACGTCAAGTATGCGTCGGTCGGAGGAACGTCAATCAACTAGGAACGCCCAGACCCGAAATAATCATACCCGGAAGCCGAGGGATGAAACAACGATAACGAGGTATGTACGAAAAAAAAAAAAGCATACCCGCAGTGTAATCAGTCTTCTCAATGTATTGTTAGAATTTTTTTTTAGGGGGAACCTCCACTTTAAATTCTTTACATTATAAATTGGGGGAATTTTCACTAATCCAATTATATCAAGAGCAAATTGCTGTTTATGTATTTATTCAGCAAATGTGGGCATTTTTTAGTAAACAGAAATTTGCTTTTGCCATGACTGGATAATTGAAATTAATATTGACACAAATCATTGGGGTTGATTTATTAAAACTGGGGAGTGCAAAATCCGATGCAGCTCTGCATAGAAACCAATCAGCTTCCAGTTTTTTTTTTTTCTCAAAGCTTAATTGAATAAGCTGAAGTTAGAAGCTGATTGGCTACCATGCACAGCTGCACCCGATTTTACACTCTGCAATTTTAGTAAATCAACCCCATTGTCTGAAGATTCTTACCGTATTTATTGGGGTATTGCGTGCTCTGGCGTATAGCGCGCACACGTAATTTTGACCCTAAAATCCTGTAAAAAACATTTTATTAAATTTTACTTCTTACAGTTTTGGTGTCTTGCCCGGCGTCCATCGGCGGCCTCGTCCGGTCTGGCGTCCGTCTGCGGCCTCCGTGGTGTCCTCCCGGCGTCTCCCACGCTGTCTTTATGTCGAATCCCTGCTTCCCGCGCTCAGTTTGAAGCCTCCGCCTATGTATACCGAGCGCAGTATACTCGGGTATATTCGGCCAGGCTTGGCTTCTCACGCATAAACGTCACATAGCATGACTACGAGCGAAGCCGAGCCTGGCCAAATGTACCCGAGTGTACTGCGCTCGGTATATGTCGGCGCAGGCATTCAAACACGGCACGGGAAGCGGGTATCGTTGTATATCGCGCACTCACCATTTTTTTCCCCGATTTTCAGGGCAAAAAAGTGAGCGATATACGCCGATAAATATGGTATTTACTTTAGTAATATAAAAAATATTACTATTCAATTATTATTATTGTATAAAATTATTATTATTATTATTTTATTATTATAAAAATTCCAATTCAATTTAACAAATGCACAAAAAAAAGTGTTAAAAGATTTCTCGTGCTGCATTCAAATGAAACCATCACAGCAACAATTATAAATGCATTTATAAATTAATATAAATTAGTAAATTATTTAGAAATACGTTTAATGCTATTTCCTATCTGCTTAATATGAATAAAATTATAGAATCACTCTGTGTTGCAAATGATTATACAAAGAGAAAAAAATATATATATAATAATTATAGTGTCTTGGAAAATTGAAAGCATTGTCCTCATCTTTCCTTCAATCAGAGCGAGGTCCAGGAGCTTTTCTGTTGAGCAAGCAGTCAGTTCCACGATGGACAATTCTGAAGAACTGGTTTCTTAGTTTGGTTGCTACATAAACGAGCAAAACAGAGTGTAGAGCCGGAAAAATGTTTGTTATAAAATAAAACCAAAACGCTTCTAATAATCCCATATACATTTCCAACAAGGTATATGTAATATACAAACTACAGACCAGAAAAGAAAGAACAGTAAATGTTATAGTCCTACGATAGGTGTCTACATGTCCATGGTTTTTCAGTCTGCTTAAATGAAGACCAATTGAAATGATAAGTAAAACCGAAGTTATGAAGGACATAAGAAGGGGTAAAATGTTCCACAATGCTTTAAAATATTGCAACATTTTCAGCTGTTGCCTGATATCTGAAGTGTAACCTTGTGTTGCATTGCTAAAGAAAACATGACAAATGAACAAACCATTCATTGATGTATATCCTAAAGACAAAATGAAAGAGGCAATAATCAAGTAGATGACCCTCTTTGACATGATGGCCTTTAGATGTAAGATAAAAACATTGTGAGAGGTGGAGATCTTGAAGTAGAAGAAGATGGAGAGTAGAGCCGAAAACCAGATGTTTAAAAAGTTTAAGGATTCCAAAGCACATGAAAGAAATATAGAAACTACTATAGTTATCTCTGAAAAGTAATAGAATAAAAATAACTCCAACAGGAAAGCAGCATGAAAGAAGATCCTTGATAACCCAATAGAGGTGATAATTTTGTCGGCACCTGTTATTGATCTTCCCTTCATCCAGTCAATGACATTAACAGTCACAATAAAAAATTGTATCACCAGACCTGCCAACACTAATATTACAAGCAAGGCGAATGGAACCAAATATTGTTCTAGAATAATTTCATAATAGTTTTTTTCTGTGGAATTAGCCATGTTTGCAAACACATACAAGAGCTGTGTGGATATAATTGATAGATGTACTCTGATAGAACATAACTTCTTAGAATCTATGATGCAAATGGAAATGCAAACACCTTGGCTGTACCATTGGATATACAAATAAGAAAGATGAGAGTGAGCATGATACTCCTGGATGTGGTTATATGATAATGCGAGAACATCGGATGGAAAAAAAATGAACTTGTATATTGCAAGCAAATACTGTGGAAATGTTTTAAGATACAAGAAACTAGTTTATTGCAAGCACAAAGCATATTTATTCCCTTAATTAACCACTTAAGCTCTGGAAGATTGTACCCCTTCATGACCAGGCCTTTTTTTGCTATTCGGCACTGCGCTACTTTAACTGGCAACTGCTCAGTCAGGCAACACTGTACAGAAGCAGCGCTCGATGGGACCAGTAACAAAAGAACTTTTGGCAATTGTGGTGCTCAATATAGTTTATTTATTGGATGCACACTTGGGTTAAAAGACAACTGTCAGATGAAAATGATGTAGTTAAAATCAAACAAAATAAAATTCATTCTAAAGGTTGAAGTACTCCGAAAGATAATATAAGTGATACCGCCGCCACTCTTCCTGATGACAAGGGGTGTGGCGGCATCGCTTATATTATATTTACTTCAGTACTTCAACCATGAGAATGAGTTTTATTTTGTTTGATTTTAACTACATAATTTTCATCAGAAAACTTTTAACTCAAGTGTGCATTCCAATAAATTTATTAAATTGAGCACCACAATTACCAAAAGTTATTTTGTTACTGGTCCCATCGAGCGCTGCTTTGGTTGCTCAATTTTTGTCTGCTTTTCTCCAGAAGTTGGCAGCTGCACTGGGGTCCAGTCATTTTCTTACATCATTTAAAACAAGACTATTAGCCAGATTCACGTAGCTGTGCCTAACTTTAGGCAGGCGTAGCGCATCTCATATACGCTACTCCGCCGCAAGTTAGAGAGGCAAGTACAGTATTCACAAAGAACTTGCGTCCTAAGTTACGGTGGCGTAGTGTAAATGGGCCAGTGTAAGCGCGCGTAATTCAAAGTAGGCTGTAGTGGGCGTGTTGTATGGTAATGAATTGTGACCTCACGTAAACGACGCGCCAAACGAACGGTGCATGTGCCGTCCGTGAACGTATCCCAGTGCGCATGCTCAAAATCACGTCACAAATAGTCAGTGCTTTCGACGTGAACGTAACTTACGCCCAGCCCCATTCACGGACGAGTTACGCAAACGATGTAAAACGTGAAAAATTTGACGCTGTTCCGACGTCCATACTTAACATTGGCTGCACCATTTTTTTGGTGGTTTATCTTTATGCCTGAAAACGCCTTACGTAAATGGCGTATCTTTACTGCGACGGGCGTGCGTACGTTCATGAATAGGCGTATCTTGCTGATTTACATATTCTAGGCGTAAATCAGCGTACACGCCCCCTAGCGGCCAGCGTAAATAGACAGCTAAGATACGATGGCGTAGGAGACTTACGCCGGTCGTATCTTAGCAACATTTAAGCGTATCTCAGTTTGAGCATACGCTTAAATATACGACGGCGCGGATTCGGAGTTACGACGGCGTATCTATTGATACGCCGTCGTAACTGTACCTGAATCCAGCTATATATATATAAATATATGTCCCTCAATGACTGCCAGTTTTAGCGTTTAATTACTTTATTGTTTTTTGTATGCAACACTGAACATAAATGACATTTATATCATTTTTTAAACATAAATAAAGCTTTCTTTTGGTTGTTTTGATCATCACTGCCTTTTGTTTTTTATAAAAAAAATTAAACAATTTTATTAAACATTTTCAGTAAACAGAAATGACAAACATTACAATAAGACAATAGAATATTGTACATTTTTGTCATTAGAAGGTTGGATACATGCATGTAAACCACAATATATTCAATGCAGACAGTGTAAGTAGAGTATAATAAAACTGTATTGACAGTGGTTATAATTAGGTCCACAAGAAACTGAAGACATTGGTTGTGTCGCCAATATAGCCGGACACCCCTTTTTGGGTCGCAATTTGAATGACAATTGTGTGGCCATGCTACACTTT
The DNA here is from genome assembly GCF_905171775.1 of Rana temporaria. NCBI lineage: Eukaryota > Metazoa > Chordata > Amphibia > Anura > Ranidae > Rana > Rana temporaria. Next base: position 27,987,800 of record NC_053492.1, read on the forward strand.
ACCCAAACAAATTTTTTATCATTTTGTTCCCACAAATAGAGCTTTCTTTTGGTGGTATTTGATCACTTCTGCGGTTTTTATCTTTCTAAAAAAGACAGATAATTAAAAAAAAAAGTTTTTATTTGTTTCTTTTAATTGTTTTGTAAATAAGTAAGTTTTCTTCTTCAATGATGGGCACTGATATGGCTGCACTGATGGGCACTGATAAGGCAGCTGGATGGGCACAGATGAGGTGGCACCAATGAGGCTTAAATCAGTGCCCCGTAGTCAGTTCTTACGCCTACGGAGGAACTGTAGCGATACTGATACGTATCTTTCCCAGGCTTCTCTGCTTAAGCAGAGATTTTTGGATAAAGGGTACGATGAATCTTCTGTGAACTTGGAGTTGTTGAATGTTGAGCAGATTGATCGGGGATCTCGCCTGGTTGACAGACCTCCGCGAGACACTGACAAGTCTTTTGGATACTCTATGCTCACATCCTACTCCAACCAACATAGAGATCTGAAAACCATTATGAATCGCCACTGGAACGTGTTTTTTACCTGAACAAGCGAAGATTGTTTTCAAGGGCGCACCATCTTTAAGGAACAGCATCGCTCCAAACATTGTAGATCCCCCGTCACGTCCAACCTTTTTTCAAAACATGGAGGGATATTTCCCGTGCAAAAAATGTACAGTCTGCCGGTACAATCTTAGTGGAAGACGCAAAACTCTGGAATTTCAATCCAGAGTGACAAATCAAAGTTACACGATTAAACAATTTTGCACGTGTGCTACCACACATGTCGTTTACCTGATCACCTGCCCGTGCGGGAAATTATTGCAAATTATTTCTTGATATACGGCAGGCTTAGTTTCCCTTTTCTTCCTGAAAAAGTTTTTTTCATATTTTCGGGGTATTTTCTACCTGGATGTGTGGGTATATCTGCCCAATTAACCTCAGGGATGGTTGTAACCTTTTTCCCTGGTTGTGCATTCTTAACTAAGCCACGTAAGCTAAATTTCTATAGCCTCCCTTGGAGCGCTTAGTCCTATTTCACAATGATGCTTGGCAGTGCGATCATGTGACCGCAATCTGCCAATGAGGACGTGGAGCGCTCAGCCATTCCTCCAACATCAGAACGAGGCTTGGCTGTATGTCCATGTGACCTGCTGTGACACGCGTCACAGGCAATTACACAGGCAATTACATCTGAGATAAACATACACATCAGCTATGATATACTGTACATTGTATATCACGGGAGATGCCAGAACGGATTGCATCTAAAGGTGGCCTTAATACTCTGCTTTTTGGGAATTTATGTTTATTTTTGGTTTGTCTATTATTCCTCTCTGAAACACTTCCGGTGTTGAAAGGGAGGCTTACCCGCACGCCACACTCTCCATTTTTTACTAACCAGTAAGTGGTGAGTTATTGCCACCAGCTTCATATTGGAGCCATGATGTGAACAGGGGGGCCCTTTGATGTATTTAAGGGTAAGTGTAGCAAGATGAAAAAACCCCAGATGAAGTTCTCTTTGTAACGAAAAACATGTCGGGAAGGACTGCTGTCGTCACTGCTACCCTAATTTTATGAGCTTGTTTTATCACTGCAAAACTGTGAGTTTCTTTCTTTTAAATAAATCTTGTGTTATTTATACGGAATTATGCTATGTGCACTCCAATCTCTTCTTTTTCATACCCATCGCTTGGATAATTGATATACCCCCCTTGGGATTTGCTGTATACCACTGGTTGGCATGAACCACTTCTGAATTGTCTGCCTGAGGTCCTTATCAAAAATACCAGATCGTGAGTAATCTATGGTGTACTCTTTCCAGTGTATCATCTATACAAGCTTGATTGGCCTAGTGGGTATACGCCCTTCTGGGTCCAATCCAACCGGTAAGCCCCTTGTCATAAGTGGTGGTGGATCTTCTACTTGTCACCGTTGGATTCTGTTCACATATTCAGTCACTGAACTTTTCCCTTTATCAATACAATATTTCTGACGCTGGTTGGACCTTTTTTCCATTTTTCATTCAAGGATCTATGGACTATATTTAATATAATCTATCACTATCAGTTCACATGTGGTGTTGTATATTAAGCATTTAGATTGTTTTATCACAATTTACTCACTGTCAGCGCCCTGTATGTGACCTCTTATCTTGACTCAACTACTCCACATCAATCATTCCCATTTGGATGCTACTACTGGTTACTTTTATCACTGCACCAAATTGGTTTATGCTATATCCATTTGGACGTGTTATAAGAGTCTCTGGGGTCATTGTATATTATAATTTGTTTTAAAATGTGTGTTTGTATACAATGTTTTTAACTTTATCCAATTAAAAACCTAAATTATCCAATTAAAAACCTCAATTAATTTTACATTTTCTATGCGTGTGCCTATAAAGTCCATTCTTTAATTTCAATTTATTTTTCAATTTTTTCCTTTGTAACATTATCGGGACGATGGCACACTATTCACAGATTCTTTGCCCCTGTTCATGATGGTCATTGTGTAATGTTTGTTTTTATTATGTTTCTTTTCTTTTCTGTCTTGTTTTTAGAATGTGCTATGGTAGCTACAACTTGCTTTGAACGTCCCTGATGAAGGGACCACACAGTTGTCCTGAAACGTGTAGGGCTGAATATGCACAAATACCACGCACCAATGATCAATAATTGTACTTTGTTTTTATTATTCTTATCTATGATGGAGTTTGCACCTTAATAATTTAATATTTCTACCAATACATGCTATTTACATATTTTTTGTTTATATCTTTTCTCCCCTGTTGCCTTTAAAGTCTCTAATATTTACCTTGGGGGGTATTTGCACTTTTTACCCTGTGAGGAGATACTTTAAATCTGCAATTTTTGTTACCATTTACCCAATTTTTTTTGTATAATGTGAGAGATAATGGTTGTCCCCTCCCGATGCTTCTGAAAGCATTCCAGCGGCTGATGAGCCACTCTCTAAATTCTTTTATAAATGCTAGCTGTAAATAAACAATAAAGGGATTATGGCTGATGTCTTTAGATATAATCCTGATAAACCCCAATGTTGAGATCTTGAAGTAGATATCATCAAAAAATATTGAAGGACCATTTCCATTCATTAGCCCGGAAGCCATCAGTGGGGTAACTTGGACCTTCCAACATGACAATAATCTAAAATAAAGTCAATCCTTCAGAAAAAAGGTCCTATAAGTGCCATCACAATCGCTTGACCTCAACATCGTGAAACCAATTTGGGTAGATCTAAAAATCTTAAGTTCATGTTTACTGACAGTCACCAGCTCTCTGCTCAGGGAGTTCAGAGAACCGAGCAATCGGCAGTGTTTGATCGCTCGGTTCTCAGTCTTATGCCACGTACACATGATCGGATTTTGTGTTGGAAAAACCTTAGATGGTTTTTCCGATGGAATTGCGCTCAAGCTTGGCTTGCATACACACAGTCACACAAAAGTTCTATGAACTTTCGACCGTCAAGAACGCGGTGACATACAACACTATGACGTGCCGAGAAAATTAAGTTCAATGATTCCGAGCATGTGTTGAATTGTTTCTGAGCATGCATTGGAATTTTGCGCATCGGAATTACTGCAGACGATCGGAATTTCTGATTGGATTTTTTTCCGTTTGAAAATTTGAGAACCAGCTCTCAATCTTTTGTTGTCGGAAATTCCGACAGCAAAAGTCCGATGGAGCATACACACGGTCGGAATTTCGAAGCAAAAGCTCACATCGGACTTTTCTTGTCGGAATTTCCGATCGTGTGTGCGCGGCATTAGAGACGGCTGGGGACGGGTGCAGCATTCACCTAGGTAAGTATGATTCTAAAAAAAAAAACATACTTCTCCTTCAATAATTTAGGTCAAAAACTTTAAAATTATGTTTTTTATAAATATATAGTATTTATGTGCCTAAAAAGTCTAGAACCTTTTCAATATTTCCATGTTTATGCTTAATTAATTAGGAAGCAGCACGTTGGAATATTAGCAGTGCACCCACAGTACTACCATATGGTTACACCATATCTCCCAACTTTTTGAGGTGGGAATGAGGGACACCTATCAGCAAAAGTATACAGGCATAGGAGACACCCCCTGCCATGACACCTTAACCACTTTAGCCCCGGGCCTGTTTTTCAGAGTCGGTGTTTACGAGACAAAACCATTTTTTTTTGCTAGAAAATTACTTAAAACCCCCAAACATTATATATTTTTTTTTTTCTAACACCCTAGAGAATAAAATGGAAGTCATTGCAATACTTTTTGTCACACCGTATTTGCGCAGCGGTCTTACAAGCGCACTTTTTTTTGAAAAAAATCACTTTTTTAAATGAAAAAATAAGACAACAATAAATTTGGCCCAATTTTTTTATATATTGTGAAAGATAATGTTACGCCGAGTAAAATGATACCCAACATGTCACGCTTAAAAATTTCGCCCGCTCGTGGCATGGCGTCAAACTTTTACCCTTAAAAATCTTGATAGGCGACGTTTAAAAAATTCTACAGGTTGCATTTTTTGAGTTACAGAGTAGGCCTAGGGCTAAAATTAATGCTCTCGCTCTAACGATCGCGGCGATACCTCACTTGTGTGGTTTGAATACCGTTTTCATATGTCGGCGCTACTCGCGTATACGTTCGCTTCTACGCGCGAGCTCGTCGGGACGGGGCGCTTTAAAACATTTTTTTTTTGCTTTTCGCATTTATTTTTATTTATTTTACAATTTTTAACACTGAAAAAAAAAAAAAAAAAAAAAATTATCACTTTTATTCCTATTACAAGGAATGTAAACATCCCTTGTAATAGAAAAAAGCATGACAGGTCCTCTTAAATATGAGATCTGGGGTCAAAAAGACCTCAGATCTCATATTTAGGCTTAAATGCAAAAAAAAAAAAAAAAATTTGGAAATGTCATTTTTTCAAATGACAAAAAAAAAAATGTTTCTTTAAGACGCTGGGCGGGACTGACGTTTTGACGTCACTTCCGCCCAGCGGAGCTATGGGGACGGGCGAAGGAGATTTTTCCTTCAGTCTCGTCCCCGCTCACCATCCGGATGGTCGCGATCTCCTCCGCCGCTACCGACGGCTCCGGTAAGCGGCGGAGGGCGCGGAACAGCGGCGGGAGGGGGGGGGCCCCTCTCCCGCCACCGATAACGGCGATCTCGCGGCGGATTCGCCGCGGAGACCGCCATTATCGTTAACACGGCCGCCCACAGAAGAGATGAATATCTCGATTGTGGCAGCAGCTGCTACCGTTACCGAGATATTCATCTCTAAAGTGATGACGTATAACGACGGTGGGCGGTCGGCAAGTAGTTTTAAAGGAGAATTGTACAAAAAAACAAGATTGGTTAAACCCACAAGTGCTTTTTTACCACTACTATTCCTTTATATTGGCATTTGAAATTTAGAAATGCAGCAATTTATAAATCAGATGAAAGGTTTAGCACTTGGAAAACACTTTTTGATAGATAAAAAGTGCATTTTAAATACATCTATATAAATCAGACCAAAATGAGGGACAAATGAGGAGGAATGAGGAACAGAGGGACATTACTCCAAATCAGGGACTGTCCCTCTTAATCAGGGACAGTTGGGAGCTATGGTCACACTAATTGTAATTGATGCTAAAGGTAATAATACGTGATAGTATGAGCTAGCTGTATGTACACCTTTGAACAGGACCTTTTTTGTTGCTATGGTTTGTTTAATGATTGTGCTGTTCTTTGATATCTCATAGCTTAAAGCAGAGTTCCACCCAAAATTCGAACTTCCACTTTTTGGAATCCCCCACCTTCGGTTTCACATTTGGCACCTTTCAGGGGGGAGGAGGGAGTAAATGCCTGTGTAATCCAGGTATTTGCTCCTACTTCCGGGCATAGATCACCACGGTGACCTACGCCACATCCGGCGCCTACTCCGTCCCCCCGCTGACTTTGAGACATTGGGAGACACACGGGTCGCAGAAGACAGCAGGGACCAGTGGGATCGCGCAGCGTGACTCGTGCATGCACAGTAGGGAACCAGGAAGTGAAGCTGCAAGGCTTTACTTCCTGATTCCCTTACCGAAGATAGCGGTGGCAGCACCCGAGAGCCGAGGGACAAATTGACTTTAGGTGCCGACATCGCGGGTGCCCAGGACAGCCCAGGACAGCCCATGACAAGTGTCCATATATTAAAAGTCAGCAGCTGCAGCTGGATCCCAAAAACTAGAAGAGAAATATTTGGTCTGATCACGCAAGTGGCCCACATCTGAATTCAGCCAGTGGTATGTAAACCTATGAGCACAACTGCAAATACTAAGATAAAAAAAAAAAATATATATATATATATATATATATATATATATATATATATATATATATACGTATAAACTAAATATACACTAGAATATAATTGATTGACTTCAAGCCATTATAGTGTCTCTTTATTAATAATGCATGCTACATATAGTAAACATTATAAAACAATAGTCCTTTAAATATTGATTATATAGTTTGAAATACCTATATATAAATTACTTGACATGCCAAATAAAACAAATATTCAAACTTGCACCCAGTATCTAGCAGGCTGCCTTGATAATCACCAATTATCACCAATTGTTAAAGGCTAAGCTCAACAGAGAATAGCCTATGCAGTTATAGGGCCCCAGTATAAAAAACTGTGCAGATTTGTAAATTGTTTATTCATTTTTATTTTCACATCTGTAGGGCATTTGAGTCCCCTCAGAAGCCCTGCTAAAAAAAACTCCAGGTCAGCAATTCCCATGTCCTGGCTTGTTCCTAGAATGAGAAAACAATTGGTTTTCAATCCTGTAATGCTGGAATCGAGCACCCAATGGTTTTCACATCGTGGAGATTGTTAACTGGAAGTTTTCTGTCTAGGATTTCAGTAGGCCCAAATGGTCTTTCCGGTATGACAATACAATTTAACATTTTATAAAGCTGCATAGTTTATTTATTTATATATATATATATATATATATATATATATATATATATATATATATATGGGGGCCCCTTGACTGCTAAAGCTCTTTACTGGTAAAGGTCAACTTAGCCTTTATCTCCTATTGGAATGAAAGGGATGTTTTACAATGGTGAGCATCATGAATTTGGCTTTCTGCTTTCGCAGGCCTAAGGCCTAAAACCTAATCAAAACTTAACTTAATCTCTGGCTATTGTGAGCATTGTGGGTATTTTGTGTTAGGTTTCAGAGTGATCCTGTTATGAGTTTTACTGTTATGTTTTAAGAATCAGAAAACCTCAACCAAAGTCTGCATACATAATGATTAATTATGGCTACCACCATGTACATGTATAATTACAAACCGTACATAGAAAAAAAAAATCTCAAAGAACACCCAATGAGATTATTTACATTATTATTTACAGTATATATACAGTATCTCATAAAAGTTAGTACACCCCTCCAAATCTTTGTAAAAATTATATTAGATCTTTCCATGTGACAACACTGAAGAAATTACACTTTTTTACAATGTAAAGTATGATGAGGAAGTATGATGAGGACCCCAAACACACCTCCAAGATGACCACTGCCTTGCTAAAGAGGCTGAGGGTAAAGGTGATGGACTGGCCAAGCATGTCTCCAGACCTAAACCCTATTGAGCATCTGTGGGGCATCCTCAAACGGAAGGTGGAGGAGCGCAAGGTCTCCAACATCCACCAGCTCCGTGATGTCGTCATGGAGGAGTGGAAGAGGACGCCAGTGGCAACCTGTGAAGCTCTGGTGAACTCCATGCCCAAGAGGGTTAATGTAGTGCTGGGAAATAATGGTGGCCACACAAAATATTGACATTTTGGGCCCAATTTGGAAATTTTCACTTAGGGGAGTACTCGCTTTTGTTGCCAGCAGTTTAGACATTAATAGCTGTGTGTTGAGTTATTTTGAGGGGATAGCAAATTTACACTGTTATACAAGCTACTTTACATTATAGCAAAGTGTAATTTGTTCACATGAAAAGATAGAATAAAATATTTACAAAAATGTGGTGGTGTACTTCTGTGAGATATTGTAGAAGATTTTAAAAGACTGCATGTCCCCTAAAGCAAACCCTATGCTTGCCCATTTGGCCCCAACACAGGCCAATGTTTACCTGAGCTTGGTTATTCCACCACTCTTTTCAGCAATATTTAGAAATACCCAATACTTCCAGGTATGGAGGAGCATATGGCTGACACCTTGTGACAGCACTGGACCAGTCAGCACTGTCATACAAGGCAGTCTGTTACCCTGTAAAAGCTACAATTCCAGCACCGCATAATCTATGCAAGATGTAGCTGAATGAAGTAGTGGAAGAGTGAAAAGAAGGTAAATAAGTTCTGCTGGGAGGGCTAAATTTAAAGGAACCATCATGGCCAAAGCACAGGTTCACTTTAAGCTAAAATGGGCTGTCCAACTTTAGATTTCACGTTACTTATTCTTGGCTATGGGATGCCATATTTTACTCCTGCAAGCAAAGTTTCAATCAAGTTGACATTTTAAGGGTCTTCTAAAAGGATCAAACTTTATCCAAATACTCACAAAATGTTATGTTTTGTGAATACCTCCCATTTTCTCTGTAAATGTAGTTGTGCACATTTTTTTATATTGGTGGAGGTAAATGTTTAATAAATACCTGGTGATCCTGGCCGTTTTTGCTCTCTCTGAGCCTTTTTTTTATAGGGTGATCACCCTCCTGGATGAACTACAGGCAGCTGTGTATTCATCCAACCTGCTACAGTCATTGACTTTTGCTTGTTGAATGGCAGCTGCTCTGACAATTTGGCTGCAGAAACTAGGACTTCTTGTAACCAGGGTTGGGATTATAAGGGGGGAGGCAGGATGGGCAGCTGCTCATGGCACGGTGTATTATAAGTTGGGGGCACCATGAGGCAGCAGCCTATAGTACATTCAACCAAGCTGAGAGCTTTTCCTCAACCCTTTAATGACCCACCCTGCTGTCTAGTGGCTGCCCTACCTGACAGGAGTAGTGATGTCCATTGGCATACAGAGGGGGATGTGGGAGTGCACCTGACTCTTTTTTTTAGTTTCTCCTTGCAACTCTCAGACAAAAGCAGCACTGCAGTACTAGTATTATAAATCCCAGCTGCAGAAGATCAGGGGTGCCCACATAAGAGGGAGGGGGGCCAGTTTGGCATTTCCACCCTGGGCACTGACTCTAACTGTACCCTTTGTTTGTGATCATGATTGCAATTTGAATGGAACATTCAATAATTAGGGATGAGCCAAACACCCCACGGTTCGGTTCGTAGCAGAACATGCGAACAGGCAAAAAGTGTGTTCGAACATGTGAACACCGTTAAAGTCTATGGGACACGAACATGAAAAATTAAAAGTGCTAATTTTTAAGGCTTATATACAAGTTATTGTCATAAAAAGTGAATAAAAAGTGACATGTTGAGGGCATATGGCCTGGTATGGTTCAGGGGGGGCGCTCTTTCGTCCACCCCCTCTTTTCCTGCAGCCTGCCACGTTGCGTGCTCGGCTAAGGGTCTGGTATGAATTTTTGGGGGGAACCCCACGCCATTTTTTTTTTATTTTGGCACAGAGTTCCCCTTAAAATCCATACCAGACCTGAAGGGCATGGTAATGGAATTTGGGGGGACCCCCATGCATTTTCTGTGTTGCTGGGACCCGACAATTCATTATAGCCGCAAGTAGTTTTAAATGACTTTTTTTCCTTTAGAAATGTCATTTTGTGCAGATATTGTTATAAATACAGGAAACATGCGCTACTTTACAGGCATATTACACACACCCCCCAGGTACAAAATTTAAAGGAATATTTCACTTTTATTGTTTCACTTTAAGCATTATTAAAATCACTGCTCCCGAAAAAAAACTTCAGTTTTTAAAACTTTTTTTGCATTGATACATGTCCCCTGGGGCAGGTCCCCAAACACTTTTTATGACAATAACTTGCATATTAGCCTTTAAAATGAGCACTTTAGATTTCTCCCATATACTCCGCGGCCTTTCGAATTTGCCACGAACACCCCAAATTGTTCGCTGTTCGGCGAACGGGCGAACAGCCAATGTTCGAGTCGAACTCATGTTCGACCCGAACATAAAGCTCATCTTTATCAATAATTCAGACCTCTTAGATAGGTAAAGTGAACTTCACCTGCCCTAAACTTTAGTAAGGTAACACATTTATTGGGTTGAAAGTACAAAGTTCCTGAGTTAGCCTTAAATTTACTCCCAAGGCTTCATGTACAGCCATGGGCCGAGTGGCTTTGTAGAAAAAGGAGGATCAATATGAAGACCAATAGGGTTCCTTCCAGGCACCACAAAGTGATGCTCTGTATGGAGAAACATTTTATGTCCGGTTTGGGTTCACCAAGTATATCATTGTTTTTAAACAAATCACTGTAGGATTATGTACATGTGTCACATTGAATTTAGCAGAATTCTTGATATCTCAGCAACCATGAGGATTTGCTTGGTCATTACTTCCATCTAATTCAGCCTGAGGCATCATCAGCTGAAATAAAGAAATAAGTACATTTTTAGTCTTACTGCAAATATTAATAAAATGCACTTTCATTCTTGACTTGTTTTTAATAATAAAGTAAAATTGTCCATACACAGGTAGATGGTGACACCCAACACTTCAGTGTTCTTGGTAAGTGACCCAATGGGCAGTAAATAGTGCCTTGGTAACAGATCTCCAACAGGATCCAGGAATGGGGGTACAAACCAGTGTTTCCAACCGTCAGTATTTTACTGGCAGCCAGTAAAAAATGGGCACTTTTCGCCTGCCATTAAATGCCAGTGACAGGAAAGGGTTGCCAATTAAAAATATGGCTGTGACACTGACTTTCTGTTCAGGAGCCGGCCCAAGACCATCCGAGCGCCTGCTACAGTGTGTTTGGGTGATGCAGGCAGGGGTCTGGTCTGGCGGAGGCGGTGCCTGACTGTGTCATGTGATGTCATGGTGCAAGGGAGCCGAACAGAGAGCTTGGAGCCTCATGTGTGGGTCTGCAGGACAAGAGCAAGGCAAGCCGGGAGCAGGACTGTCAGTGATGTTTGGACTACAGTGCACAGAAAGGACCATCTGACATGAAGAGAGACTGTCACTGTGACCCAAGAGGGGACATATCGTGTCCGTGAGGTGTCATCAGCTGTTAGTGTCACTGTGAAGCCCCATACACACTACAATAATTCGCTGATTCCAAATGCTAGAAACAAATATAAAGTTTCCAAAACATTTCAGAGACATGAAAAAGATGTTTGGTGGATTTTCATGCTCTGTACGAGAGCCCCGTTGGGCCTTAACCATAGATGGGACATGGACCTGTTCTTGATGTTACTTTATCTGCTAATTTTGGTTGTCTCACCTTCTTTTTACCAGTCCACCCTCCGGATGGATTTTCATCTCTTCCTTTATCTTTTAGTGTGGTTTGAACTTTTGACGTCAGTCTGTTACATTATTATTTCCTTGGTTAGTTGTTAGTGGGTGGACGCAATTTATTTCGTAGCCTTTTGGTATTGTGGGGATGTGCCTGTAACCATTTTATGTGCTATAGTTTAGTATGAACCAATGGATGCATGTCCATACACTTCAGCACATGAATTCTGTGTGTTATAGTTCGCTATGAGCAACCGGATGCATGTCTATATATTTGAACACATGTATTAACCACTTAAGCCCCGGACCATTTTGCTGGTCAATGACCGGGCCACATTTTGCAATTCGGCACTGCGTCGCTTTAACTGACAATTGTGCGGTCGTGCGAAATGGCTAAACACAAAATTTACGTCCTTTTTTCCCCCACAAATAGAGCTTTCTTTTGGTGGTATTTGATAACCTCTGCGGTTTTTATTTTTTGCACTATAAACAAAAATAGAGTGACAATTTAAAAATGTTTACTTTTTGCTATAATTAATACCCCCAAAAAATATATAAAAAAAAACAAACGTTTTCCTCAATTTAGGCCGATACGTATTCAACATATTTTTGGTTAAAAAAAAATCACAATAAGTGTTTATTGATCGGCTTGCACAAAAGTTATACAAAATAGGGAATAGTTTTATGGCATTTTTATTAATATTTTTTTTTCACTAGTAATGGCGGTGATCATCAATTTTTATCGTGACTGCGACATTATGGCTGACACATCGGACACTTTTGACACATTTTTGGGACCAGTGTCATTTTTACAGCGATCAGTGCTATAAAATTGCACTGATTACTGTGAAAATTACACTGGCAGTGCAGGGGTTAACCACTAGGTGGCGCTAAAGGGGTTAAGTCTGCCTAGTGATGTGGTCTAACTGTAGGGGGGCTGGGCTTACTGTGACATGACAGTGATCACAGTTTCCTATTACAGAAAGATGTGTACACTGTCCTGTCACTAGGAAGACTGGGGAAATGCTTGTTTACATCGGCATTTCCACCATTCTTCCTCACCATGACACGATCGCGGGTATGCCTGCGGACATCGAGTCCGCGGGACCCACGGTCAGAGTCATGGAGCTCCTGGCGGGCGGGCATGCACGCCCACAATACCGGCTTCTTAAAGGGGACGTATATATACGTCCTTCTGCCTGTCCGTGCCATGCTGTCGACGTATATAGTCAGGCGCTGGTCGGCAAACAGTTAATTTGTTACGATATTTATATTCTCTTATATATGGGGTGTTGCTTAGTTGCATTTATGAATTGATATCTTGTATTGCAATTATGAGTCTCAGCTATTTAATTTCATTTATGTATACCATTTTATCAACTTGTGTACTGTATGTGTGTCGATTTGTATTTCTTTCGATCTCTTGGATTTTTGCTCTGTTGGTTTTAATTACACAGACCTAGGTCCCGTTTGTATGTGGTGGGAAGGCTGTTCATATTGCTCTCCATTTTTAGAGCTGATATGCTAACCTATGCTATCCTAATCCTTCCATCCTCCCAGCGCAAGACTGGTCCCTTCGGCACAGCCCCACTGCATGGGAAACAAAAATATTTGACCAGAGTTAGGCTTTAAGGCCCCACTGCCAAAACATGTAAGCGTACTTATGCTAAATAAATAAAACCACAACTGTCTGTTATTGAGTCGCCAGCTGTATCCTATGTTTCATCTAGGGTTTGATCTAGGTGCATGTTAGAGTCAGGCCTTGTACACACGACCGAGGAACTCGTCGTAAATGAAACATCGTTTTTCTCGATGAGTTCCTTGTCAGGCTTGTGGAGAAACTTGACAAGCTTTCTTTGCGTACACACTGTCAAGACCAAATCTCCTCGTTCTCAAACGCGGTGACGTAGAACACATACAACGGCAGGGGAAGTTCGATTCCACTAGCACAATCCTTGGGGCTGCTTTTGCTAATCTCATGTTACTGTGTGTTAAGTAAAAGTTTGGTAAGAGACAATTTGCACTTTTCAGACTGTTACAGCGTGACGAATGTGCTATCTCCATTACAAACGCTACTTTTACCGAAGGTGCGCTCCTGTCTCATACTTTATTCTGAGCATGCGCGGGTTTCTTAGCATACACACGAACGTGTTTCTCGTCGAAAACCAGCCCGACGAGGAACACGACGAGGAAATTGAGACTCCCGTCGAGGAAAAAGAGAACTTGTTTTCTCGTCGAGTTCCTCGACAGTTTCCTTGATGAAAAACATACACACGAACATTTTCCTCTGCAAAAAAGCTCTGCCACCAAGTTTCTTGATTAATTCTGTCGAGGAAAACGGTCGTGTGTACGAGACCTCAGTGTTAGGGTTAAAAGTCGGGGTCAAATGTTGGGGTCAAAGATCAAGGTCAACATTCAGGGCTGGTGTGTTAGATAGGATTGAAACGTAATTTAGTGCCAGTGAGTTTTAGGTAGGCAAAAAATTGGAATACATACTATTTACTTACTTTTTTTAACCCTGCTATGGCTACAAACAACAAATAACATATGTGAAATGGGTAAGACCATTAGTGGTAGGTCATGGTAATATCAAGAAATATTAGACGGATGTGCGGTTTCTTTCGTTCCGAATGATTCAGGCCCTTTTTTTTTTATTCAGATATATTCAAATACCGAAATTATAGTATAAACAAAGTTTACCCAATTAAATTTGTCAGAATTTGTAAAATTCAAATTGAAATTCAAATCAAATTTTACATTGAATTCCATTTGAATTAGAACTGTAAACATATTGCTGAAATCAGACAGTGTGTGTTATAATGCCGCGTATAGACGGTCATTTTTTGTGATAAAATAAAATGCCATTTTTAAAAATGTCATTTAAAATGATCGTGTGTGGGCAAAATGTCATTTTATGTCTTCTGAAAAATGACAAAAAAAAAATTCGAACATGCTCGAATTTTTTATGTCATTTTTTAAAATGTCATTTTTTGTGTCATAAAAAATGATCGTGTGTGAGCAAAAATGACGTTTTAAACCCGCACATGCCCAGAAGCAAGTTTTGAGACGGGAGGTAAAACTGCCATTCATAATGGAGTAAGCACATTCATCACGCTGTAACAGACAAAAAAGCACGAAACGTCTTTTACTAACAAGTAACCAGCTAAAAGCAGCCTCAAGGCAAATAGAACTTCCCCTTTAGAGTGCCGTCACTTTGTTCATCATTTTTCAAAACGATGGTGTGTATGCTACATCGTTTTTGAAAATGAAGTTTCAAAAATGTTGTTTTTTTTCATCACTTCAAACTTCATTTTTTTTCCATCACAAAAAATGACCGTCTGTATGTGGCATTAGAGTACCAGTTCGAAATAATGTTATTTTTGTTATGCCAAGGGTGATGTAACCGCTTGCCGACCGATGCACAACGATATACGTCGGCAGAATGGCACTGCTGCGCAAAGCAACGTACTTGTAAAATAAGCTCTATTTGTGGGGAAAAAAGGACATAAACTTTATTTATCAGTGTCGCACAACCACGCAATTGTCAGTTAAAGTAATGCAGTGCCATTTAGCAAAAAATGGACTGGTCATGAAGGGGGTAAATCTTACGGAAATCAAGTAGTTAAGGGATACCCTTTATTGGCTAACATAAGTTAAAAAAAAAAGTTAACAAAAAGATTTGAGGGTGCCTTAGATCCCTTCTTCAGGCTTTTTGCAATTCATATTTATTTATTTATTGTATAAAGAAGAGATCTAAGGCATTCTGAAAACTTGTAGTTTAATAACGTCAAAGAGAAATAGACCAACACTCTTTTAGCCCTACTTCTCCTATGGCTCACAGTAGTGCACTTAATTCTGCTCTCCTGTGACCTGTTTTCAGCCGACAATGGGCTAAAGTCATTCAGCAGGTCTAGGCTCTGCAGGGATGCTGAATTTAATGTTGGGATCAATCCCAACTCCCTGACCGGCAGCTATCTCAGCCTCCCAACATGCTGCTGAGAGCTTGAGCCAGCAGCTCCCATCCACAACTTGGCTCTCCAGTGAGCCCTGGAGAACCAAAGCATATCAGTCACCGGCTCTCTGCTCACTGAAGACTGAGAACTGAGCGATCAATGCTATCTGATTGCTTATTTCTCTCTGTTGAAGCAGCGGGGGATAGATGAAGCATTGGACCAATGCTGTAACCACTTGGGTGAGTATGACTGTTGTTTTTTTTACAAACTTCTCTTTTAAGTAAGGCGGTAAATGGTTTCATTTAAACACCCACCAATCTGGACAAAGCAAATTAATAAACTCTAATACTAAAAATAATGATGTGTTACCAAAAAGACCTCAACGACGGATTGTTTCCAATTGGTTTCTTGACTCGAGCTCGGAACGTCTTCCGTTGACCTGGCAGTTGGTTCTACAAGGTAGGATTCTCAAGAAACATTCTCTTAACTTGTTTGTTCTGTAGATCAGGTAAATTGAATGCAGGGTTGGAAAAACGTGCCAAATAATAAAGAGTGCTATTGCGTTAAGGGATTTGTAGTAGTACAAAATAACCACATTGGTGGCCAGAAGTAACAAAAAGCAAAGAAGGCAAAAAGACATGAACTTGATAGCTTTATAGTAAGTGTCCAGACTGGCTGTAACGTTAGAGTTGGATTTCATCTGTTTCATGTGAAGGAACAGAGAAGCAATGAGAAGAATTGTTGAGCTGGAATATATAATGAACGGAAAGCTATTTCCCATCGCTACAAAAATGAACACATGGGTCAAATATTCAGTCTCATTTTTGCCATGACTGCGGAGTTGCTTAGGTGGATTTAGGTAACTATCAACCCACAAAAACAGTGACATATAACAAATGGACAGCAAAATCGAACCTATAATCAAACGGACAACTTGCTGAGATAGACCGTTCTTCAGGCGCAAGAAGAAAGCGTTGTGGAAATTGGCAATTTTTAGGCAGAAGATGACAGAAAACACAGTTGTCAGCCAAATATTGGATAAGTTGGATGCGTTCACGATCAGGTAGAGAAATATCATTACGGGTAAAGGAAATACATTTTGAAAGAGAATAATAAAAAACGCATCGACCAATGAGAAAACCTCAAAGCACAGTCTCACAATCCCAAGGGAGAGCAGAATTTGGTCAACAGGACTCAACAATCGTCCTTTCAGATGGTCTACAAGATGTACTATTACTATGAATGATTGGGTTGTCATTCCTAACAAAGAGGAAATGATGGCTGCAGCAATGAGACCCAGATTTAGCATGTTTGATTGAAAGTCCCGGTCACCTCTTTAGAAATGAAATGTATCTCAGAAGTGAGGTTTTTCTGAGCAATCTAGCAATCTATGAACTTCACAATTTGAATATATAATGCAAATTGTAAAGCAAAAGTTAAAAAAAAGTCTGTTAATATCAAGATTTTTAGCTCCTGGAACTGATTTGCATGTCTTTACCACAGAGACAACATGTCTTGTAATTTTTCTGTAAATGTATTTGCATCAAACATCTACATTTAGGTTTGCAGTTACATGAAGGTCAACTGTAGATAGCGATACGAATAAGAGGACCTGTCTAAATCTGAAATAAAGAACAAACATCTACATTTAGGTTTGCAGTTACATGAAGGTCAACTGTAGATAGCGATACGAATAAGAGGACCTGTCTAAATCTGAAATAAAGAACATTTGCAAAAGAAGAAAGTACACGATTCCCTCTTCTACCCATGCCTGCTATAATGTACAGTGCCCTGAAAAAAATATTCATACCCCTTGAAATTTTCACCCATTTTGTCATGTTACAACTACAAACATACATTTTATTGGGATTTTATGTGATTTTTAACCGGTATTCACCAGAGCTCCTGATGGTGGAGATGGGCTTGCTGCGTGTTAGTGCCAGGTCGCGGTCCTCAGGATGGCCCCACCAGGAGGTGAGCAAGCCGTGGTACAGAAGCAGATATAACAGGTAGGGATCAAGCAGAAGCGTAGTCGGGGAACAAGCCAAAAGTCGGTAACAAATAGTTGCAGGTTGGGATTCGGCGGAAGTTTATTCTGGGACGAGCAAAATGTTAGCGAATTTTAGCAAAGATACGGTCTGCAGCAGGAGACAGGAGCAAGATATTGGCTGATGAAGGCACAATATTCTGGCAACAAGGAAGTGCAGGGACATGGCTTAAATCAGGAAGTGCATGGGAGGAGCAAAGGGTTCAAGGTTCAAGGCAAACAAGATTCAAGACAAGACCATTCAAGGAATTGTCTAAGGAACTATCCAAGGAACTGTCCAAGGAGCTGTCCAGCATTCCAGGTGGCTCAGCAAGCAGAGTCACCACCAGACACACCAGAGGTCCCAGGTTCAAGCCCAGGTCCCAACAGTGATAGACCAACACAAAGTGGCACACAATTGTGAAGTGGAAGGAAAATTATAAATGTTTTTGTGTGCTACAAGCTTAGACTGTAAATTCCAGATCTATGATCTTAAATCATGTTGCTTTCCAACATAATATGCGCCCTTTAGGCGCAAAGCGGCATATGTTGGAAAGCAACATGGTTTAAGATCATAGGGCCCCAACACGAATAATTGCGGCCGTGTAACGTAACCCGTTTACGTTACACCGCCGCAAGTTTTCAGTGTAAGTGCCTGATGCACAAAGCACTTACCTGTAAACTTGCGGCGGTGTATCATAAACACGTCCGGCGCAAGCTCGCCCAATTCAAATGGGGCGTGTACCATTTAAATTAGGCTCGCTCCCGCTCCAGACGTACTGCGCATGCTCAGTTTTGAAATTCCCGCCGTGCTTTGCGCGATATGACGTAATTTTTTAGAACGGCGACGTGCGTAGCGTCCTTTCGTATTACCGGAGGTCTTACGCCAAAACAAAAAAAAATTGAAATTCGACCCGGGAACAACGGCCATACTTTAACATGGCTCGACTAAAGTTAAGCCATGTTAAAGCAGGTGTAACTTTGCGATGGGAAAAAATTACTAGCGACGACGTAACAACGGGGAAAACCTTTGTGGATCGCCGTAAATCCTCATTTGCATACCCGACGCTGGAATACGACGCAAACTCCCCCCCCAGCGGCGGACGAAGTATTGCATCCTAAGATCCGACGGTGTAAGTCAATTACACCTGTCGGATCTTAGGGCTATCTATGAGGAACTGATTCTATGAATCAGTCGCATAGATACGACAGGAGATACGACGGTGTATCAGGAGATACGCCGTCGTATCTCCTCTGTGAATCTGGCCCACAGTTCTGGAATTTACAGTCAAAGCTTTGTAGCATATTACAACCTGCATAACAAAAGGGCTTGTCTCCTGCCCATCTGGTGTGCTACAAGCTTCAAAGGAAGGAGAAGGAATACCTTGGCATTATGTGATTGAACAGGAGGCAAGTGAAGGTGGTTATGGGTGAGGGAAATGAATATTAAAAGCACATACCGAAGAGTAAGAGTTTTATTTGTCCCTTTTTTATTCCTGGCATGTGAGCCTTTGGCTCGTTCCATTTTATCATCCAGAACCAGCAGATGAAACCATGTGTGATACAGTAAGTATCTTTGATGTTATTTTGTATATATACTCTGCTGTTTAATGTGTGAAGTTAGAATATTCCTATTTTCTTGGGAAATAAATGAAATATATTATTTTTACCAGCAGCAGCAGTGTGTTTTCATAACTGACATTATTGTGCTTATAATCTTAATAGACTATTTATAGATGTAGACAAATCAATCCATGTATGCAATAGATAGAGGGAATCCATAAACACCTTTCGGGATAATAATTGGTTATTTAGTTTATATTTATTAGCTTGTATATTGCAGCAATTACTTCAGTTTTTAAAATTCAGCCCCCCTGAGTTAATACTTTGAAGAGCAAGCTTTCGCTGCAATTACAGCTGCAAGTCTATTTTGGGGATACCCTTTGAGAAAGTCACATTTGAGCGAAGAAACGCGTCAGTGCGGGGCTTGCAGCATCATTGCATCGTTTGTATGAAGTACATGATCGCCCATTAGAGCAGCAGGGCTGAGGACTTACAGACAATTTTGTGACCCCAGGGACGGATCTGTATATTTTCAGGTTCATCACCTGTATGCACCAGGGATAGTGCATTCCTAGTGCATGTGAGTGAAATAGTTGCTTGTGTTTTAAATACATTTTGTTTTACAATATTACACTAGGCTAGTTCATTTTTTAACCTTATGTTGGCTACCTATATGAGAGATCACACATGCAGGAGTTCACTACTGGGAGTGTAAAGATCCTGGATTGAGACCCCAAGGGGGAAGGTGCTACTGTGTCGAATTGGGGGTCATGCTGGTGGAGGGTCCAGGTGGTGTTAAGTCACTCACTTGTTATCATTTACTGTTGGATTGTGTCCAGACAGCATTGGTTCACAGAAGATATTACTGGATTAATGGACTTTGCTTGATATGTATAGGTGTTATAAGTTTTGTAACCACTAGAGGTCACTGGTTGTACATGTTAATGTTATTGTGATATATGTGTTATAATTTTTGTGCCCACTAGGGGTCACTGGTTGCACATACCACTTTTATTGTGTTTAGGGATGAGCTTTATGTTCGGGTCGAACATGAGTTCGACTCGAACATAGGCTGTTTGCCCGTTCGCCGAATAACAAAGAATTTGGGGTGTTTGCGGCAAATTCGAAACCTGCGGAACACCCATTTAAAGTCTATGGGAGAAATCAAAAATTTAAAAATTTAAAATCAAATTTTAAGGGTTAATATGCAAGTTATTGACCTAAAAAGTGTTTGGGGACCTAGGTCCTGCCCCAGGGGACATGTATCAATGCAAAAAAACGTTTTAAAAATGGCAGTTTTTTCGGGATCAGTGATTTTAATAATGCTTAACGTGAATCAATAAAAGGTAAATATTCCTTTAAATTTTGTACCTGGGGGGTGTCTATAGTATGCCTGTAAAGTAGTGCATGTTTCCCATGTTTATAACAATCCCTGCACAAAATTACATTTCTAAAGGAAAAAAAGTAATTTAATGGCTATAATGAATTGTCGGGTCCCAGAAATACAGATAAAATTCATTGAAAAAAAAGGCATGATTTCCCCTCCAGTCCATCACCAGGCCCTTTGGGTCTGGTATGAATATTACCCTGAACCAAAATGAAAAAAAAATGTGTGGGGGTCCCCCCAAATTTCATATCAGGCCCTTCAGGTCTGGTATGGATATTAAGGGGAACCATGCGGCATTTTTTTTTTTTAATGGAGTAGGGGTCCCACCTTTAGGTCTGGTATGGATTTAAAGGGGAACCCTGAGCCAAGAATAAAAAATCCATACCAGACCCTTAACTGAGCATGCAATCTGGCAGGCCGCAGGAAATGAGAGGGGGGACGAGCGAGCGCAACTTTTTTTGCATTGATACATGTCCCCTGGGGCAGGACCCAGGTCCCCAAACACTTTTTATGACAATAACTTGCATATTAACCTTTAAAATTAGCACTTTTGATTTTTCATGTTTGTGTCCCATAGACTTTAATGGTGTTTGTATGTTCGAACAATGTTTTTGCCTGTTTGCGTGTTCTGTTCGCATGGGGGGTGTTCGGCTCATCCCTAATTGTGATATATATAATATATTTTTGGTGTCATATGCAATACTCCCACTAGGGGGGTCACTATTTTATTTTATTTTTTATTTATTTTTAGGAAAAGAGGGAGCGCGTCACATATTTTTCTTTTTAGTCTGGTCTGCTAATAACAGTTGGTGTTAAAAGGGTTGTAAAGATAAAAATGTTTTCCACTAAAATTAACATCTGACAGGTGCTTATATAGAAAAAAGTAATGATTGCCATTACAAATAGTTATATACCTGTTTAAATAGAGCTTGTGTATCATCCTCTGTCTTTCGTGAATCATTAGTATCCTTAATTTCCTGATTTGCGGTGCGCGTGCATTATAGCCACGTCACGGCCTAATGGGAACTACAGTTCCCATTAGGCTTAGCAGCATTGCGCAAAGCCTTTTATTTTACATCGCCTAACGAGATCGAGCAAAGTTCTCAAGGACACACACCGCCATATGCCACCCCTACCGTCGCTAGTATACGCCCATTCCTGCCTCCCCAGCCTACACTCATTCCCGCCTCCCCAGCCGACGCAGCAAGGGGGCGGAGTTAAGGCGGGGCAGTAAAGAGTTCTGCAAAAGAAAACCAATGCACGGGAGGCGGAGCTACAGCATCATAGAGATGCCCACTTATCCCCTGCCTCCGTGCCTGTGAAACATACACAGCGTCTTAACGCAGGTCACGCAGGGCTGTAGTCTAAGGGAGGGGACAAGCACGTTCAGCTTTCCACCATGCATAACGGCTCAGATGCTGGTGGAAAGCTATAAGAAGAGGAACAGGAAATTAGTTTTTACAAGTAGGATTACTGTCATTTTGAGGGGAAATTAAAGTAAAGTGATATTGCAATGCACTAGCTTACAGCTATTTAAGCATTTAAGCATTAAAAACAAACCTTTAGTGTCCCTTTAAGCAGCAACCTCTTTGAATTAGAATATAGCACTTACTTTATATTAGTAGTAGAGTTGAGCGGACACCTGGATGTTCGGGTTCAACGGGTTCGGCCGAACTTTGGAAAAAAGTCCGGGTTCAGGACCCGAACTTGACCCGAACTTGACCCCGAAACCGAACCCCATTGAAGTCAATGGGGACCCAGACTTTTGACTACTAAAATGTCTCTAAAAAACTAATGTCGGTAAGAGTATGGCAAGTACTCTGCAAATAAATGTGGATCGGGAAATAACTTAAAATAACATAAAAAAAAATTAAAAAATAATCTTGACCTAGGAGGACGAGGTACATATGGAGTAGGAGGTTGAGGGTTAGGGTTAGAGTTAGGGGGTTAGGGTTGGGGTTAGGGTTAGGGGGTTAGGGTTAGGGGGTTAGGGTTAGGGTTCACTAGATGGCTGCAAATGGCAGCAAAATGTCGGGAAGAGCATGGCAATATAATTCTCTCCCTATAAGCAGGAACCTTGCCCTAAACTATCTAATGCAGTGTATCTCACAGAAAGAAATGCAGTGCTGCTGCAGTATGCAGAGTATCTCACAGGAACAGATGCAGTACAGCTGCAATTTGATTTGTGAGCCAGGACTGACTCCTATATAATTCTCTCCCTATAAGAACAAGCAGGAACCTTGCCCTAAACTATCTAATGCAGAGTATCTCACATAAAGAAATGCAGTGCTGGTGCAATATGCAGAGTATCTCACAGAAAGAAATGCAGTGCTGCTGCAATATGCAGAGTATCTCACAGGAACAGATGCAGTGCAGCTGCAATTTGATTTGTGAACCAGGACTGACTACTATATAATTCTCTCCCTATAAGAACAAGCAGGAACCTTGTCCTAAACTATCTAATGCAGAGTATCTCACAGAAAGAAATGCAGTGCTGGTGCAATATGCAGAGTATCTCACAGGAATAGATGCAGTGCAGCTGCAATTTGATTTGTGAACCAGGAATGACTCCTATATAAGTCTCTCCCTATAAGAACAAGCAGGAACCTTGCCCTAAACTATATAATGCAGAGTATCTCACAGAAAGAAACAGTGCTGGTGTAGATTTCTGAAGCAGGATAGTCCTATCTAAATCTCTCCCTCAGATCAGCAGCAGCCTTTCCCTACCCTAGCTAAAGCAGAGTGACGAGCTGTGCTATGTGCCTCTAGCTTATATAGAGGCTGGGTCACATGCTGGGTCACATGCTGCACTGGCCAATCACAGCCATGCCAATAGTAGGCATGGCTGTGATGGCTTCTAGGTAAAACAAGTAAAACAAATGGTGATTGGCTGCCCTGCAGCGCACCATTACATTGCCGAACACCGGACCCGAACCCGAACTTTCAGCAAAATGTCCGGATTCGGGTCCGGGTACAAAAAAAACCAAAGTCCGTACCGAACCCGAACTTTACAGTTCGGGTTCGCTCAAACCCAATTAGTAGTGCAAAAGTGCATTTATTTTTATTAGGACTCAATCATCCTTTCAGATGGTCTACAAGATGTACTATTACTATGAATGATTGGGTTGTCATTCCTAACAAAAAGGAAATGATGGCTGCAGCAATGAGATTTAGCATGTTTGTGATTGAAAGTCCTGGTCACCTCTTCAGAAATGAAATGTATCTCAGAAGTGAGTTTTTTCTGAGCAATCTAGTGATATATGAACTTCACAATTTGAATGTATAATGCAAATAGTAAAGCAAAAGTTATAACAAGTCTGTTAATCTAAAGCTTTTTAGCTCCTGGAACGGATTTGCATGTCTTTACCACAGAGACAACATGTCCTGTACATTTTCTGTGATTGTATTTGCATCAAACATCTACATTTAGGTTTGCAGTAACATGAAACATAAGGTCAACTGTAGATAGCGATACGAATAAGAGGACCTGTCTAAATCTGAAAAAAAAAAAAAAAAAACATTTGCAAAAGAAGAAAGTACATCATTCCCTCTTCTACCCATGCCTGTTGTAATATACATTGCCATTAAAAAGTATTCACACCCCTTGAAGTTTTCCACATTTTGTCACGTTACAACTACAAACATAAATGTATTTTATGCGGATAGGAAAAAAGATGGACAGCCGCACTCCAAATAGTCTTGAAAAAAGACGTGCTCTTTATTGATGGAAAAATTCACAGCATACAGTCAGCATACAGCAGGGAAAATGGCTGACGCATTTTGCATTGATCTCAATGCTTAATCATAGCAAACTGAGCTATGATTAAGCATTGAGATCAATGCGAAACGCGTCAGCCATTTTCCCTGCTGTATGCTGACTGTATGCTGTGAATTTTTCCATCAATAAAGAGCACGTCTTTTTTCAAGACTATTTGGAGTGTGGCTGTCCATCTTTTTTCCTATCCGCATGTTCTGTGCATTGCCAGCACCCATTTGGTTCCTGAGCAGACAGTGATTGCCTGGAGGTGCTCACCTGGAGCGGCGGCTTCCTCACCTATAAATGTATTTTAAGTGGAATTTTAGATGAGAGATCACGCTTGCAGGAGTTCACTATTGGGAGCTTAAAGATCCTGGATTGAGACCCCAAAGGGGAAGGTGCTACTTGGTCCAATTGGGGGCTGTGCTGGGAGGTAAGCGCATAGTGAATGAATGAATGAATGAAAAACTTATAAAGCGCGGCACATGCGAACTGAATCGCTTCTGGGCGCTAGTTGTTCGTGTCTCATGACATCAAAAGAGCAGAGTTTTGATCTGTCTTCTGAAAGTCAGGTGGTTTTCCTCCAACCGAATGCTGGTTGGTAAAGCGTTCCATAGTCTAGGACCCTGAAAAGCAAACCTTCTTTCTCCTTTGGACTTGTATTTGGTTTTTGGTACCCTGACCAGATTTTGGTCGGTGGATCGCAGAACGCCATTCGAATTGTGAGGTTCTATCTTGTCGCAAAGATATTGCGGAGCCTTCCCATGGATGCACTTATGTGTCAGGCAGAGTGCTTTGAATGCAATTCTGTCTTTTACTGGCAGCCAGTGAAGGGTTCTCAACGAAGGTGAGATTGATTCCCATTTTTTTTTCCCAGTCACCAGTCTGGCGGCCGTATTCTGAACGACTTGCAGACGGGAGATTTGGTACTTTGGGAGTCCGAGGTACAGGGCGTTAGCATAGTCCAGTCTGGAGTTCACAATTGTTCCCACCACGACTGCTACGTCTTCTTTGGGGATAAATGGAATAAGTTTGCGTAGTAGGCGCAACAAATGGTGCGATCCGCTGACTACTGACCCTATTTGTGCGTCCATTGTCATGAAGGTGTCAAAAATGACTCCTAGACTTTTGACTTTGGAGCTAGGGGTGATGCTTTGGCCCAGAATCGGCGGGGGTGTCCAGGTTGTTGCCAGTTGACTCTTTCGGCTGGCGTGAAACATAAAGAGTTCTGTTTTTGAACTGTTGAGTTTAAGATAACTCTTTGTCATCCAGTTTTCTATCAAAGAGAGACATTTCTCTAAACTGGGATGATGATCCTTTTTGTTGCAGATGCGAAAATACAGTTGCGTATCGTCTGCATAAGAGTGATAGAGTAGTTCTTGGCTACTGATAATATCGAAGAGAGGGCGAAGATAGATGTTGAAAAGCACCAGTGACAGGGGGGATCCTTGGGGGACTCCACATGACACTGTGCGCTTTTCCGACGTGAAAGAACCCAATTTAACTGTTTGTGATCGGTTTTCAAGAAAGGAAGAAAACCATGGTAAATCACCTTCTGCGACTTCTGCTACCTTGGCTAGTCGCATCAGTAACAGTTTGTGGTCTACCGTGTCAAAGGCTGCGCTTAGGTCCAGCAGAACCAGGAGACAAGATTCTCCTTCGTCTGCGGCCTCGAGGGCATCGTCCCATATTTTGAGTAAGGCCGTTTCTGTCCCGTGTCCGGGACGGAAGCCTGATTGTAATGGATCCAGTAGATTGTGGGTATCTAGATGCTGTTGCAGCTGTTGTACCACTACTTTCTCCATTATCTTGGAGAGAACATTTAGGCCTGTTATGGGACGGCGGTGAGTTGGGTCCTTGGGATCCAGGTTAGGTTTTTTCAAGATGGGCTGGATTGTGCCCTCTTTCAACAGGGATGGCACTGTGCCTTCCTTAAATGATTGGTTTATAAGCTGTGTGATGGGTGGTGCCAGGATGTCGGCACATTCCTTCAGCAGTTTGGTGGGGATGATATCATTGGGCGATGTGCTGTTCCGCAAAGCACCAATGATATTTTTTGTGGTATCGATGGAGATCGGTTCCAGAGTGAACTTTGTTGATTGTAGAGCGTTTCTGTGGGTGTTTTGTGGTTGATTGAAGGGGGGGTTGAGGGGGGTATTGTTTTTCAGAATGCTTTCCCGGATTCTTTCAATTTTGTTGATGAAGAAATCCGATAGTTCATTACAGAACTCTTGGGTGTCTGAGTTGGGGACTTCAAGACATCCTGGATTCATGGTCTGGGTGACCATCTTGAAGAGTTCGCGGGGGCGGTTTAGGGCGCTGTTAATCGCCATAGAAAAATGATGTTTCTTGGCTTTGAAGATTTCTTTATGATATCGTGTTGTTATTGCCTTGTAGATGATGAGGTTATCCTCTGCAGGGCTTCTTTTCCAGGCGGCTTCCGCCCTTCTGCGCTCTTGCTTCAGAAGCAACAGCTGGTTGTTGAACCAGCCAGACTTTCTTAGTGTGACTGGTGAAGCGTCTATGTGGTGTTAAGTCACCCATTTGTTATCATTCACTGTTGGATTGTGTGTGGACAGCATTGGTTCACAGAAGATATCACTGGATTAACCAGTTCAGCCCAGGAGGATTTTCGTATTTTAAAATTTGCCGCGTCGTATCTTTAGTTTGAATCTTCAAACCAAGATACGACGGCTTTTGGCATCGATCCGACAGCGTACGGTTCGTACGCCTTCGGATCGTAGGTGTAATACTTCGGCGCCCGCTGGGTGGAGTTTGCGTTGTTTTCCGTGTCTGGTATGCTAATTAGCTGTTTACGGCGATCCACGAAGGTACGCGCGTTCGTCGCATTCTCTTACGTCGTCGCTAGTCGGCTTTTCCTTTCGTAAAGTTATAGCTGCCATTTGTTGGCCTATCTTTAGACGTCCCATGTTAAAGTATGGCCGTCGTTCCTGCATCGAATACAATTTTTTATTTTTTTTGTGTAAGTCGTCTGGGAATAGGAAAGGACGTAACACATGTCGCCGTTCAAAAAATTACGTCATTTCGCGCAAAGCACGATGGGTAATTTTAAAACGGAGCATGCGCAGTACGTTCGGCGCGGGAACGCGCCTAATTTAAATGATACACGCCCCATTTGAATTAGGCGGGCTTGCGCCGGACGGATTTACGTTACGCCGCCGCAAGTTTACAGGCAAGTGCTTTGTGAATCAAGCACTTGCCCGTAAAACTTGCGGCGGTGTAACGTAAATGACATACGTTACGCCACCGCAGATCTACGTGAATCTGCCCCCTAGCGTCTATAAAATAGGGGATAGATTTATGCCATTTTTATTATTATTATTATTTTTTACTAGTTATGGCGGCGATCTGCGATTTTTAGCATGACTGGGAAATTCTGGTGGACACATCGTACACTTTTGACACTATTTTGGGACCATTGTCAATTATACAGCGATCAGTGCTATAAAAATGCACTGATTACTGAGTAAATGACACTGGCAGGATAGGGGTTAAACACTAGGGGGCGCTGAAGGGGTTAAGTGTGTCCTAGGGAGTGATTCTAACTGTGGGGGGGTGGGCTACCAGTGACACGACAGTGATCACTGCTCCCGATGACAGAGAGCAGTAGATCAGTGTCCTGTCACTAGGCTGAACAGGGTGCCTTGTTTACACAGGCATCCCCCTGTTCTGCCTCTCCGTGACCCGATCGCGGGACACCGGCTAACATCAAGTCACACGGGCACCATCACGGAGCATGCAGTGGGCATGCGCTCGCTCCCATAATGCCGCGATTTAAAGGGGACGTACCTGTACACCCATTTGCACAGCCGAGCCATTGTGCCGACGTATATCGTCGTGCGCAGGTCGACATGTGGTTAAACTACAAGTTTTCAGAATGCCTTAGATTCCTTCTTTATAAAATAAATAATTAGGAATTGTAAAAAGCCTGAAGGAGGGATCTAAGGCATCCTTAAACTTTTTTGCTGGCTGGGCTACTAGTGACATGACACTGATCACTGCTTCCATACCATTGTCATTTATAAAGCGGTAGGTACGTTTTTTATCTTCATTAACATTTTTATATATCCAACAGAGTTTCACTATGGTGAGTCCTTTCATCCTTTTCGGTACTTTATCTGCTTGGGAGAAATCCGAACGTGTTTGAAGATTCATCGATCCCCCCAGTTACCACCGGCAGTCCGAACGTGTTTGTGGATTCATCGATCCCCCTAGTTACTACCGGCAGTCCGAACATGTTTGTGGATTCATCGATCCCCCCAGTTACTACCGGCAGTCCGAACGTGTTTGTGGATTCATTGATCCCCCAGTTACTACTGGCAGTTGCTGCAGTCCACTGTTAAAGGCCCGGGCTGGGGTTTATAGTCGCAAGCTATCCTTGCTTGCCATCTGGTAAGCGTATATTCCTTACAGTGCATTCACTTTTTGGTGGTGGATTTTCTTCATTTGAATCACTTAAAGGAGTTGTAAAGGAAAAAAAATGTTCACCTTAATGCAATCTATGCATTAAGGTGAAAAAACATCTGATGATGCCACCCCCCCCAGCCCCCGTTTTACTTACCTGACACCTCAAAAGTCCATCGCTCGGTCCCGAGATCCTCTTCGCCGCTCAGCCTGGCCGCTGATTTGCTAGAGCGGATGGATTGAGATCAGCACAGCCATTGGCTGGCGCTGCTGTCAATCACATTCAGTGACGCGGCGCACCGAGGGGCGGGGCCGAGTGATACAGTGAGCAGCTATGGCCGCTCGCTGTATCACGGGAGTTCGCCCACAAGGACTCATCACCATGCAAGCTCTCTCGCATGAAGGTGATGAGTTCTTGCTGGGGGGGGGGCAGAGACAGCTGCGGAGGGACCCCACAAAACGTGGATCGGGGGCCACTCTGTTCAAAACGAACTGCACAGTGGAGGTAAGTACAACATGTTTGTTATTTTAAAGAATTTTTTTTCCTTTAGTGACCCTTTAAGAACATTATTTGGTGTTGTTTCTGGACTTTTTTTGACATCATTGATATTTTCACATTATTTGTCATTTAACCACTTAAGGACCGCCTAATGCCGATATACGTCGGCAGAATGGCACGGCTGGGCACAATCACGTAAGGGTACGTCCCCTTTAAGTGCCCAGCCGTGGGTTGCGGTGCGTTCCCGCATCCGCGGGAACCGCGGACCTGATCTCCGCCGGTGTCCAGCGATCGGTCACAGGAGCTGAAGAGGTGAACACACCTTCCCCGTTCTTCACAGTGGCAGTGTCACTGATCTTCTGTTCCCTGATATAGGGAAAGACGATCAATGATGTCACAAGTCCAGCCCCGCCCCCCTTCAGGTCACACTTAACCCCTACAGCGCCCCCTAGTGGTTAACTCCTAAACTACATTGTCATTTTCACAGTAATCAGTGCATTTTATAGCACTTTTTACTGTGAAAATGGTCCCAAAAATGTGTCAAAATTGTTCGATGTGTCCGCCATAATGTCGCATGTGACGAAAAAAATCGCTGATCGCCGCCATTAGTAGTAAAAAAATATATATTAATAAAAATGCCATAAAACTATCCCATATATTGTAAACGCTATAAATTTTGCGTAAACCAATCGTTAAACGCGCATTGTGATTTTTTTTACCAAAAATAGGTAGAAGAATACGTATCGGCCTAAACTGAGGAAAAAAAACTTTTTTTATATCTTTTCTGGGGATATTCATTATAGCAAAAAGTAAAAAATATAGATTTTTTTTTAAAAATTTCGCTCTATTTTTGTTTATAGCGCAAAAAATAAAAACCGCAGAGGTGATCAAATACCACCAAAAGAAATCTCTATTTGTGGGAGAAAAAGGAAGTACAATTTGTTTGGGAACCACGTCGCACCACCGCGCAATCGTCAGTTAAAGCGACGCAGAGCCGAATCGCAAAAAGGGGCAAGGTCCTTTAGCTGCATATTGGTCCAGGTCTTAAGTGGTTAATTATTTATATATTCATGTATGCATTAATACTACTCACATTTTTATTCATTTATATATTTTTATTATATATAATTTTTATGTCACAGCGCAGCTACATCCCCTTTTTATTTAAAAAAGCGACCAGTGCCATAAAAATACACTGATTACTGTGTAAATGACACTGGCAGGGAAGGGGTTAACCACTAGAGGGCGAGGAAGGGGCTAAGTGTGTCCTAGGGAGAGATTCTAACTGTGTGGGGGCTTACTGTGACACAACACTGATCACTGCTCCCAATGAGAGGGAGCAGACGATCAGTGTCCTGTCACTAGGCAGAACAGGGAGATGCCTTGCTTACACTGGCCTCTCTCCATTCTGCCACTCCATGACACGATCGCGGGACACCGGTGGACATCTAGTCCGTGGGTCCCACGTGCACGGTCACGGAGCTCATGGCAGGGGCGAGCGCGCGCCCGCACGGCGTGAAATTCAAAGTAACGTAGATATACATTACTTTACGCAGCTGTGTCATTCTGCCAACGTAATTCTACATGCGGTTAAGCAGGAAACTCTTAGATGTAAAATATAACACTTTATATTAGTAGTGCAGAAGTGTATTTATTTTTATTAGGACTCAACAATCGTCCTTTCAGATGGTCTACAAGATGTACTATTACTATGAATGATTGGGCTGTCATTCCTAACAAAAAGGAAATGATGGCTGCAGCAATGAGACTCAGATTTATAGCTAGATTCAAATAGACCGCTGCATCTTTGCGGCGGCGTAGCGTATCGTATTTACGCTACGCCGCCGTAAGTTAGCAAGGCAAGTACTGTTTTTTCACAAAGTACTTGCCTGCTAAGTTACGGCGGCGTAGCTTGAATAGGCCGGCGTAAGCGCGCCAAATTCAAATGAGGATGTGGGGGGCGTGTTTTATGTAGATTAAATGTGACCTGACGTGATTGGCGTTTTTTACAAACGGCGCATGCGCCGTCCGTGTACATATCCCAGTGTGCATTGCGGCAAAGTACGCCGCAAGGACGTATTGGTTTAGACGTGGACGTAAATTACGTCCAGCCCTATTCATTGACGACTTACGCAAACGACGTAAAATTTTCAAATTTCGACGCAGGAACGATGCCCATACTTAACATTGCTAGTCAAGCTATTTGATGGAATAACTTTACGCCTGAAAATGCCTTACGTAAACGGCGTATCTTTACTGCAACGGGCGCACGTACGTTCGTGAATAGGTGTATCTAGTGATTTACATATTCTACGCCAAACGCAATGAAAGCGCCACCTAGCGGCCAGCCTAAATATTGCACCCTAAGATACGACGGCGCAAGCTGTCGTATCTTAGATAGGTTTAAGTGTATCTCAGTTTGAGAATACACTTAAACTTAGGACGGCGCAGATTCCGAGTTAGGTCGGCGTATCTACTGATACGCCGGCGTAAATCTTTCTGAATCTAGCTATTAGCATGTTTGTGATTGAAAGTCCCGGTCACCTCTTTAGGAAAGAATTGTATCTCAGAAGTGAGGTTTTTCTGAGTAATCTATGAACTTCACAATTTGAATGTATAATGCAAATTGTAAAGCAAAAGTTATAACAAGTCTGTTAAGCTTTTTAGCTCCTGGAACTGATTTGCATGTCTTTACCACAGAGACAACATGTCCTGTAATTTTTCTGTAAATGTATTTGCATCAAACATCTACATTTAGGTTTGCAGTTACATGAAACATAAGGTCAACTGTAGATAGCGATACGAATAAGAGGACCTGTCTAAATCTGAAATAAAGAACATTTGCAAAAGAAGAAAGTACATCATCTCCTCTTCTACCCATGCCTGCTGTAATATACAGCGCCTTGAAAAAGTATTCACACCCCTTGAAGTTTTCCACATTTTGTCATAATACAATCACAAACGTAAATGTATTTTATTGGATTCTTTTGTGATAGACCAACATAAAGTGGCACATAATTGTGAAGTGGAAGGAAATGATAAATGGTTTTCAAAATTCAGCCCCCCTGAGTCAATACTTTGTAGAACCCCCTTTCGCTGCAATTACAGCTGCAAGTGTTTTTGGGGATGTCACTACCTGCTTTGCACATCTAGAGAGGGACATTTCCGTCCATTCTTCTTTGCAAAATATCTCAAGCTCTGTCAGATTGGATGGAGTGCGTCTGTGAACAGCAATTTTCAAGTCTTGCCACAGATTTGGCTCCATCCATCTTCCCATCAACACTGACCAGCTTCCCTGTGCCTGCTGAAGAAACATGATGCTGCCACCACCATGTTTCACAGTGGGGATGGTGTGTTCAGAGTGATGTGCAGTGTTAGTTTTCTGCCCCACATAGTTTTTTGCTCTTAGGCTAAAAAGTTCAATTTCGGTCTCATCTGAAAAAGAGCACCTTCTTCCACATGTTTTCTGTGTCCCCCACATGGCTTCTCACAAACTGCAAACTGGACTTTGTATGGCTTTCTTTCAACAATGTCTTTCTTCTTGCCACTCTTCCATAAAGGGCAGATTTGTGGAGAGCACGACTAATAGTTGTCCTGTGGACAGATTCTCCCACCTGAGCTGTGATTCTCTGCAGCTCCTCCAGAGTTACCATGGGCATCTTGGCTGCTTCTCTGATGAATGCTCTCCTTGCCCGGCCTGGTCAGTTTAGGTGGACGGCCATGTCTTGGTGGGTTTGCAGTGGTGCCATACTCTTTTTATTTTCAGATGATAGATTAAACAGTGCTCTGTGAGATGTTCAAAGCTTGGGATATGTTTTTATCACCTAACCCTGCTTTAAACTTATCCACAACTTTATCCCTGACCTGTCTGGTGTGTAACTTGGCCTTCATGATGCTTTTTGTTCACTGAGGTTCTCTAACAAACCTATGAGGGCTTCACACAACAGCTGTATTTATAGTGAGATTAAATTACACACAGGTGGACTCTATTTACTAAATAGGTGACTTCTGAAGGCAATTGGCTCCACTAGATTTTAGATAGGGATAGGCTGAATACAAATGCACGCCACACTTTTCACATATTTATTCGTAAAAAAAAAATGAAAACCATTTATCATTTATAATTTTCCTTCCACTTCACAATTATGTGTCACTTTGTGTTGGTCTATCACATAAAATCCCAATAAAATACATTTTCGTTTTTGGTTGTAACATGACAAAATGTGGGAAATTTCAAGGGGTGTGAATACTTTTTCATGACGCTGTATGCTAAAATATTCAAAACAACATACAAAGGGGAATAAGCCCCCTTTCACACTTGTATAACCTGAAAGTTGCGTGATTTTGACGCGACTTTGCAGTGCGACTTTGATGCAAATTTGACGCGACTTTGACGCAACTCACATCAAAGTCAGACCATAGTAGTGCAGGGACTAATTTGAAGTCACTGCGACTTGAAGTCACACAGACATGAACGGTACTCATTTGAAATAATGGGGTATGACTTGTAATGTGACTTTGCAGTCCCAAGTTGCCGGACCAGTGTGAAAGGGGCCGAAAAGTCCCATATAAATCTTTAGTGTGTATAAAACTGATATTTTTTCTTTGCCGTTTGAAACTCAGGGAGCTTTTAGGAGCAGGCTGGGAAACGGGGCGATGCGTCCTTAACAACGGATGAGTTATCAGCTGTCAATGGGCTTCCCAGCTGACTGAAAAGAAAAGAAAAAAGTTAATAAAATGGTGTGGGGGTTCCCAATCCAAGGGCCAGGTATGTATTTTAAGGGGTACCCCATGCCAAAATAAATAAAAATGCACAGAGTCCCCCCAAAATCCATACCATACCCTTATGCAAGCATGAAGTCCAGCAGGCCAGGAAAGGGCAGACGAGCAAGCACCTCCCTCCTGAACCATACCAGACCACATGCCCTCAAAGTCCACCCCAAAGTGCCTTGTCCCCATTTGACAACCATTTAACAAGGGGGCACCCAGATTCTGGCCCCCCTATGTGAATGAGTAGGAGTACATGGTACCCCTATTCATTCACCAAAAAAGTATCAAAAATAAATAAAAACACAGAAACAGTTTTTGACAATTTCTTTATTAAAAAAAAAACAATGTCCCCCCATGTAGATCTATCGTCAATCACTACACCTCCGCCACCACCGGACTCGGAAAAATAAAATATAAAAGGCTCTGCCTGTGATGAAAGCTAACTACCATCTGCCTGCCCCGGCATCTGACGTTCCTAAATAGGTAAGGGGCCACCTGGTGGCACCGCCCTCATGTGATGTCACCGATCGGTGCATGCTGAGTCAGTGACGTCGCATTGGGGGTGGTGCCACTGGGTGATGTCGCCAGGTGGCCGGAGCAGGCAGATGGCAGTTAGCCTTCGTCACAGGAGGAGCATTTTTGTTTTTTTCTGGCCTGGCGGTGGCATTGTGATTGTGATTGGAGATGGATATACATCGAAAGAATTGTCAAAAACTGTGTGTGTGTTTTTATTTCTTTTTGACATTTTTTGGGTGAATGCGAAGGGGCACTATGTATCCCATACTCATTTACATAGGGGAGTCTGGGGTCTGGGGGCTGGCTTCCAGATTCCGATAAGCCCCATGCATGCAACCACCACAAAAATAGTCCAGGGTTGTGTGAAAGAGGCCCTTGTCCCCATCAACATAGGGACAAGGTGCCTTGGTATGCATTGGGGGGACTGCCACGCTGTTTTTTTTTTTGCCAGCATTTTAAATGTCTTTTTTTTCTTTATAAATGTCAGTTTCGCTGCAGCAGGTTCTATACATAGTACAGATGTGCTACTTTACAGGCAGACTAAGGAAACCCCGCAGACACTATATTTAAGGGATTTTTCATTGTTGTTTCACTTTAATCATCATTAGAATCACTGCTCATTTAAAACATTATTTTTTTTATTTTTTTTTTAAATTGGTACTTGTTCCCCAGGGCGGTACCCAGGCCCCCATTGCCTTTTTATGGACAATAACTTGCATTTAAGCCTTCAAAATGGGGACTTTTTTTTCAAATTCAATGGGTTTCAGGGTTTGCGTCTGAACATTACGATGTTTGAAAGTTCTGGTGTGAACAGAACCGGGGGGGTTGGCCCATCTCTATTCTATCCTCTCTGGTATAAAAGAGCCGAAAAAGTGAAAAATTACTCAAAAAACAGTAATTAATGGTCGGACTTCAGAGGCAAGACAGGAATATTAAAAAATATAAATTGTATTACAAAAAAAATTTGAAAATTTACAAAACAGATCAATAAAAACCATATAGGATATGAAGTATGAAAAATATCTTCTGTGAATCGTCTACATGTTTCGCCGTTGGGTTTCCTCAGGACAAGCAGAGGATAGTAATAGTAGAAAAATACATTTCACTATCTTAGAATAATCCGGGTCATATAAATATATGTCGGAAGATCATAAATAAAGGAGTTCCATATACAGTAGAAAATGGCCAGAGATCTCTCCAAACACTCCAAAAAAGCTCCCTCTACCCAAAGTATCGGTTGTAGGGGTGCACCATATATTTAGTAAACCAGTTCCATTGGCTCAGAGATATAGGACCATTGATTCCGGGGCAGTCCAAAGAGGGAATACCGGAGGCAAATAGGCATCCAATATAGTACAAACAGGTACACCAAACCTGGATCAAGATACTCGTGTACTAAGAGACGCTCAAAGGTAAGGCAGTCAGAGTGATAATACAAGATGTGTGATGCCGTATGCCCGGACATGTATAGCACAGGCTATTTCCCGGGGCATACGGCGTCACAATGGCTGCAATGCTGGGGGGCTTGATTTTACATGCAAATTAATTAGGTAAGTGACTTTCCCATCTTGTGGCAGGCAGTCTGGCAAGTAACATTCCCATCTGGTGGCAGGCAGTGTGGCAAGTGACATTCCCATCTGGTGGCATGCAGTGTGGCAAGTGACATTCCCACCTGGTGGCAGGCAGTGTGGCAAGTTACATTCCCAACTGGTGGAAGGCAGTGTGGGAAGTGACATTCCCACCTGGTGCCAGGCAGTGTGGCAAGTTACATTCCCAACTGGTGAAAGGCAGTGTGAGAAGTGACATTCCCATCTGGTGGCAGGCAGTGTGGCAAGAAACATTGAGAGAATGATGTGGGATCGCGCCCACGGAGATTCAGAACTCAGGTAAGTAAAATGGGGGCTCGGGGGGGGGGGTGCACAGAGTGGACGGTTTTTTTTCACCTTAATTAGGCAAGTGGCATTCCCATCTGGTGGCAGGCAGTGTGGCAAGTGACATCCCCATCTGGTGGCAGGCAGTGTGGCAAGTGACATTCCCATATGTTGGCAAGTGACATTCCCATCTGGTGGCAGGCAGTGGGGCAAGTGACATTCCTAACTGGTGGCATGCAGTGTGGCAAGTGACATTCCCACCTGGTGGCAGGCAGTGTGGCAAGTAACATTCCCATCTGGTGGCAGGCAGTGTGGCAAGTGACATTCCCAACTGGTGGCAGGCAGTGTGGGAAGTGACATTCCCATCTGGTGGCAGGCAGTGTGGCAAGAAACATTGAGAGAATGATGCGGGATCGCGCCCACGGAGGTTCAGAACTCAGGTAAGTTAAATGGGGGCTCGGGGGGGGGGGGGCAGAGAGTGGAAGTTTTTTGTTTACCTTAATTAGGCAAGTGATATTCCCATCTGGTGGCAGACAGTGTGGCAAGTGACATTTCCAAAAAGTGTAGCTGCTGGCTTTTAATAAACATGCACTCACCTGCTCCACGGTCCAGCGATGCGCCGGCCGGGGCTCTGCTCCTCTCCTCTCTGGCCGGCGTCCTCATTATTAGTGTGGGCACCCGGCCGTGACAGCTTTCAGCTTCTTGGCCAGGCACTCACTGCGCATGCGCGAGCGGCGCTGCGCACTGTGATTGGTCAGGCGATCGCCTTGGACCTGTCACGTGTCCCAGGCGATCGCCTACAGGGAGGGGCCGCCAAAAGGCGATATGACGTATCGCCTTAGCGGTCCCTGGGTGGAAGGAGGAAGTGGGACAGGATGTCCCACTCCTCCTGAAGCCCCCACTCCCCCCCCAACAAAAATTACATGCCAATTGTAGCATGTAAGGGGGTAAGGAGTGGACTTTTGGGTGGAACTCGGTTTTAATGCATAGGATGCATTAAGGTGAAAAAACATTCAGGTTTACAACCCCTTTAACCACTTCAATACCAGACACTTACGCCCCTTCCTTCCCAGGACAATTTTCAGCTTTCAGCGCTGACAATTGCGCGGTCATCCAACACTGTACCCAAACAATTTTTTTATCATTTTCCTCCCACAAATTGAGCTTTCTTTTAGTGGTATTTAACCACTTACCCCCCGGAACATATTGCTGCCTAAAGACCAGAGTACTTTTTGCGATTCGGGACTGCATCGCTTTAACAGACAATTGCGCGGTCGTGCGACGTGGCTCCCAAACAAAATTGGCGTCCTTTTTTTCCCACAAATAGAGCTTTCTTTTGGTGGTATTTGATCACCTCTGCGTTTTTTATTTTTTGCGCTATAAACAAAAATAGAGCGACAATTTTGAAAAAAATGAATATTTTTTACTTTTTGCTGTAATAAATATCCCCCAAAAATATATAAAAAAACATTTTTTTTCCTCAGTTTAGGCCGATACGTATTCTTCTACATATTTTTCGTAAAAAAAATCGCAATAAGCGTTTATTGATTGGTTTGCGCAAAAGTTATAGCGTTTACAAAATAGGGGGTATTTTTATGGCATTTTTATTAATATTTTTTTTACTAGTAATGGCGGCGATCAGCGATTTTTTTTTCGGTATTGCGACATTATGGCGGACACTTCGGACATTTTTGACACATTTTTGGGACCATTGGCATTTTTATAGCGATCAGTGCTATAAAAATGCATTAGATTACTATAAAAATGCCACTGGCAGTGAAGGGGTTAACACTAGGGGGCGGGGAAGGGGTTAAGTATGCCTGGGTGTGTTCTTACTGTGGGGGGGGGGGTGGCCTCACTAGGGGAAACACTGATTTTCTGTTCATACATTGTATGAACAGAAAATCAGCATTTCCCCTGCTGACAGGAACGAGAGCTGTGTGTTTACACACACAGCTCCCGTTCCCCGCTCTGTACCGAGCGATCGCGTGTGCCCGGCGGCGATCGCGCCCGCCGGGCACACGCACGGGAGTCGG
Organism: Rana temporaria; assembly: GCF_905171775.1. Taxonomy (NCBI): domain Eukaryota; kingdom Metazoa; phylum Chordata; class Amphibia; order Anura; family Ranidae; genus Rana; species Rana temporaria. The sequence continues at coordinate 28,025,993 of NC_053492.1, forward strand.
GGGCGAGCGGGGAGCGCGCGCGCCTCCGGCGGCGCGCACGCGCCCCCTAGTGGCGGCTATACGATAGGACGTATAGCTACGGGCTCTCGCCCAGGAGAGCCGACCTGCCGCCGTATAATGACGGTGGCTGGTCGGCTACTAGTTAATCACCTCTGCGGTTTTTATTTTTTGCTAAACAAACTAAAAAAGACCAACATTTTTTTTTTAGTTTCTGTCATAAAATTTTGTTTTCCCCTTCACTGACGGGCACTGATGAGGCGGCACTGATGGGCACTGATGAGGCCGCACTGATAAGTTGGCACTGATAAAGTGGCACTGATGAGGAGGCACTGATATGCACAATTGATGGGCAGTGATATGCAGCACTGATGGGCACTGATTGGCGGCACTGATGGGCACTGATAAGTGGCACTGATGGGCAATGGCAGGCGGCACTTATGGGCACTGACAGGCGGCACTGATTGGCACCACCACTGCACTGCACATGGGCCAAATGTCGATCGGTTTCTATTGAACCGACTGATTCCACCCGACATTCAGCTCGTTTGTACTTGGCTTTACTGACCTGACTCCTTCCTTGGCAACTGTTCAACAAATGATTAAAGTAGGGCAAAGCATATTTTTACATGTTGTATGAGAGTAAGGGAAGGGTATAACACCTGTCAGTTTTTAGGGAGATTTGCCTTTACTTCCTGTGCCATAGCCAAAGAAACAAATCCCATTCAAAGTGACAGACTCCCTGGTTGTCATCAGGCATAAAATATACCTGTGCTCAAATCTTAATAGTCTGATTATAAACATAATCCATCAGTTGGAAAAGGGGCATTAACCTATGTTAACACTAGAAATTCTGGATGAACCCTCTGCACACTGCTATATACCCTTTCTCACAAACATTGCAATAAAAAGCAGGAATTTTGATATCACACATATTACAATACATGTGTTATGTGTTTCTCAGTGACCAGACCTGAACCTATAGCTCTTTTTCAACTTGGGTCTGTTTGCCCCATATTGGCACTATATCCACTGGAGCATTTACATTTTGCAGAGCAGAGTAGGGACTGGCCATGGAGGGATTACTTTGATGCAGTTGGTCAGTTTAAACATATATTGCAATGTGTGTAAACTAAAAATCCCTGTTTTTTTTTCACTGCAAAATTTGCTAGAAAGGATATTTAGCAATGTGCAGAGGATTCATCTACAATTTATGGTTGTTTTCAGGGTCACCAGAACTAGTGTGTCCATTGGACAATTTCAGCTCAGAGAGGGTGAATGTTCCTAATGGGGGTGCAGACAGTTAAAAAACAAACTGTTTGGTGTTCTACTGCCTCTGTACTCTATCCAAAACAAAAAAAAAGGTTTTGCCTTTAGTTATATTTTAACCTTTTCGCTGCCAGGTCCATATGATGTACGGACCTACAGCACTGCTTTCAGCTGGCCAGGTCCGTACACCATACGGACCTGCAGTCTTGCTTCTGCAATATGTTCATGGTCACTTCAGTGACCAAGAACTCATGGCAGAACTGTTAAGTAGACTCTGCTGAACAAATCAATATCTCAGATCAGTGTATGACAATCCGCAAATGAGAGCTAATCACCTAAAATGTGACCCACCCTCCGAAGACACAGATGCCTGCTTCCCTGTGTTTTCCAGACTCTTCACCTCCCGCCGCTGTTCTATGCCCCCTCTACTCTAATGCATCCCCCCACACACACACACACAGCGATCCCCCTGCAACCCAATCCCCTGTGGTTATCCTGCAGCTGCTGGATTCCCACTGGCTTCAGGGTAGCCACAGGGGCTTTAAAAATATTTTTATACACCCGAATAGTTCCAGACCCCCATCCTTATCGATGCTCTGACATGCGTCCCCGTTGTACTGCTGACTAGCATTCCCTCCTTCTCCTGCCATTGGCTGCAGGTGCTTCTTTGGGACACAAGCTGTCAGGAATGGATAGGGGTGGGGGATAGGGGTCTATTGGTAAACAACCCCCAAAGAAATACAAATTATAAAAAATACAAAGTATTAAAAAATACAATTTTAAAATAATTTAAAAAATGTAAAAAAAAAAAAAAAACATAGCAAGGCCTTGTTCACACAGGGCATGCTACAGCAAATATGCCTCTGCAAGGTCGTGTTTACCTGTTCCGTGCATCCCTGTGCAGGCAGTCCCATTGATGTCATTTTGTATGGAGCAACTGCACAAACACAGCTGTTGCTCCCAATTTGACATCAGTGCAGGACTGCTTGCCAGGCACAACCACACAGATGTCAGACTGGGAGCAGCGGCTATGCCCGTGCAGTCATTGCATTCCAATTGACATAAATAGGACTGCATGAGCAGGGTTGCATGGAACACCTGTGCATCCCTGTGTGGGAAAAACACAGCCCCCCACAGGCATACAATTTAGTACACCCCATGTGAACAAGGCTAGAGTAGCAAATTAGCAGGAATTTTGTAAGTTATGTTGTGTTTGTGTGCACTAATATTGATTTTACTATACTTTTTGTGAAAATAGCGATTTGATGAACACTATTGCAGGGTCTAAAAAATCAATAGCGTTTTTTTTTTATTCTACAGGTCATGTGCTTTAAGAAAATATATGGTTTGGTGGGTCTTTTACCAATTCTGAATGGTGTAAGGGAAAAATGGTAACCTCCATATTTTTTTTGAGTATTTTTTGTTTTATTTATAGTTTTGCGCACCTTCGGTTTTCACCATTTCACAAACGGGCACAATTTAAAATTTACACATATTTGTTACAGTTTTAGCTTTTATATTTAGTAGGAATTCAGCAGGATTTTTTTTAAATTCTGCCATGGTATGTATCAGCTTAAAACGATTTTAGAGGAGGGCGTGGCTTGCGGCGGAGCCGGATGGTCGCATAGATCCGGAGCTCCGGTGCCTACAGGGTTTCAGCGGCACATACCGACCCAACGGGCAGCATTTTAACCCGCTTCTCCTGGCGATCTAGCTTGGGGGCACCCCTGGAGCATGTCCAGAAAGAGGAAGGAGCAGAGAAAGCCGCAGCGGCTGACGGATTTCTTCTCCCCTCATCAGCATGGAGGCAGACAAGATGGCGCCGTGACCGCGTCCACCCCTGTGAGTAATACACATGGTGGTTCCTCTAGATCAGACAGGATGTCCCAGCACAAGGGTTCCCCTGTCAGCCTGCAATCTCCCTATCCATCCCCAGCCTCTGGAAGCCCAGCTAAAGCTAAGTTCAGACTGGATGGAGAGGGATCCATGCCTGCAGCAAGCCCTGCTACTGAATCAGGAGATGACACATGTGAGCTCCCAGATTCCATTGAATTCTTCCCCACTGCTCACCAGCCTGTGGTGGACACTGTCCTGAAGGACATGTTACTATGTCCTTCAGCAGCTCGTTAAAATCTGACATGATGCAATGTATGCACAGATTTCACTCAGACATTGAGGCAGTAGACGCCAGAGTGGAACATATCGAGCATAAGATGGGGGAATATGCCACCACCATTAATGATCTGGTTGATTCACATGAAGAAATAAAGATAAAAGGTCTGCGGTCACCGGTGATACACCTCCATCCCTGTATGCATATGCAGAAAAAGAGTCGCCCTTGGGACTTTAAATGAGGTGGTCACAGTTTGCCACAGTTAGACTAACCTGATCCAATAATGGAGCAGACATAGAGACCATGGGTAAAAAAGTAAATCCTCAAGCATGAGGAAAGGGAGCGAGACACAGAATGGATAAAAGCCAAGCTTGCAGACATGGAGGACAGAAGCAGGCGAAACAATATGAAAATAAGAGGGGTCCTGCAGTCGGATTTACGCTCCTTCGCCTCCTCCTTGTTCAAAACGCTTCTTCCTAACCTCTCCCATTTAGAATGCACTGTCGATAGGATACATCGGCTCCCCAAGCCGTCCTTCCTACCCGAGCAGATTCCCAGGGATGTTATCCTACGGTTCCATTTCTATCACGCCAAAGAACAGCTGATGGCAACAATGTGCAAAAAGGAGCAAATTCCCTCGCAATACCAGAACCTGCAGTTTTTTGGGGATTTATCCCAATACACTCTGCAAAAACGGAAACATTTAAATACCGTCCCTCAAAGCGCTTAGAAATCACAAAATTGTTTACAGTTGGTGGTATCCCGCCAAATTGTCTGTTACAAGTGAGGGCCACACGTATGTTGTGGAATCATTGGAAAAAGGCATCTCCCTGCTGGAAGAGTGGAAGATCTTTCCTGAGGCGACGGATGTCTCTCCCAGAGCATTGTCACGGCATGTTCCGGAGTGGAAAACTGTTACTAATAAAAACGCCAAATCACACAGTTAGTCCCGGTTGGGTTACCTACCTATTTCTTTACCCTGGAAGACGTACCAGAACAGCCTATAGGCCTGGACTCACCCCTCTTTTTACCTGAGCAGTGTATCGCTGCTTGTGGGTATTCTTTTCAAGTAGTGTTTATTGGGGTCACCCCTTATTCATGATGATTCTACGTCAGTTACTTGACTGTTCAAGTTGTTTTGTTTTTATTTTGACCTTTTTTTCTCTTTTTTATGTTTCTGTGTTCTTTTTTCCTCATTCCCAAGTGTTGTTCTACTCTTCGCACTCAGCGCCTACACAGGAAACAGATCCTTGCATGCGGAGATTCAAGAATGGAACGGTTCTACTAGTCTATTCACAGCTACTGGAAACGATCCCATTCTATCAACCACAAGTGAGTACATTACCAGTCTTTTTTTGTTACACAGAACTTCTTGCACGTTACTTCCAAAAATGGCCACAGGAGAGGGACATTCCAACAATAGTGAGTTTTCATTTTAATTATACATCGCTCACCCTAATACCTCCAGAATGGGAATACAAATTATTTCTATCAATTCCAAAAGCCTTAATCACCCAGCTAAGAGGAAGTCCATGTGGAAGGAGGCTCTTTCCAATAAAGCTGACATCCTTTGTGCCCAGGAAACACATTCTTCTGCAACGTCCCCACCCATATGCTCTCATAGGAACTTTCCACATATCTTTACGGCTAATGCTCCTAACAAAACTAAAGGGGTACTTTTGGCCATAAGGGACACGTTGGCTTTTACTTTGCATGAGGCTGTTTTGGATCCTAGAGGCCGCTACTTTATACTAGAGTGTGACCTAAAATGATTTTAGAGTATTTTTTGTGAAAATAACGATTTGAAAAACATATGCGCAAATATCGCTGGGCGTAAAAAATCAGTAGCACTTTTTGTTTTAATATTCTATAGATCATGTGCTTTCAGAAAATATAGGGGGGTCTTTTACAAATAATGAAAGCTGAAAGTGAAAGATGGTAAACATTTCGCAAAAAGGTACAATCTGTCATGTATGTATTCCCTAATAATGATTTTGGTGTATTTTTTGTGAAAATATTGTTTTGATAAACATTTGTGGAAATATTGTGGGACTTTTAAAAAACGTCAGTAGAATCTTCCTTTTATTTTACTGGTCCTATGCTTTCAGAAAATGTATAGTTTGCAGGGCCATTCACAAACTCTGAAAGCTGTAAAGGAAAAATCAAACAGCAATGGAAAAATTGCAAAAAAATGGCCTGGCCACTTGAGCTTTAAAGTGGAGCACAGAACCTGGCAGCGAAAGAGTTAGGAAATTTAGTCAAAGATCACAATGGAAAAATAATTTTGAACAAAGGAAAGACAAATAATTAAGACTTCTTTTTTACTTGAGAGCACAACTTACCTCCCAAGTACCAATTTTTTATAAACCAATTGTGGACAAAACAATTCAACAATTTTCTGTGTATTTACTGGAATGTACAGTGAGTATATCAAGTAGTCCAAAGGTTCATCTTTGTTGGCTGAACCTCTGGATGACTTGACATACATCATATAATAAAATTCATCTTTTATTCACTACTGTCTCCTATGCTTAGCCTTTAAAGTCTGGTTTGTTAAGTGTGTTTCGGCTTAACTGGCCCGCACCCTTTTTTTGACATACATCCTGAATATAGCATGGGATTGGACACATGTGGGAAGGTCTTCTAAGTCCCCTTTCACACTTATACGACTTGTCCCACGATTTTGAACTGCAAAATCGCATGACAAGTCATTCTCCATGATTTTCAATGACTTCCATTCATATTGGCACGACTTTAATTTGTGCCGACTACTTTGCTCCAACTTCCATGCAAGTTGATGTCCATAGACCTCAATGTTAAACCCTCAAGTAGCATGCAAATCGTACCTGAATAATATAGACACTATTTCAGTACGACTTTGTAAGCACAAGCAACATTTTGACCCTTGTCCCACCCAATCCTTTCAACATAGTAGCCCCTCCCAAACACATTTTTCTAGCACACATTCAATTCCTGGTTATTCCCTCAGGAACAATGTGCTCCAAACAGCCCAAAACAAGAGATGTCCTTGTCCTCCGCTTCTCCTCCTCTTCTTCCTCATGCACTGCTACTGCTGCTGCTGTGGCAATATAGCGAGTAGCAAACATTTTCTGTCACAACACAACACATCACAACAACCAGGAAGCAAACAGGAACTGGAAACAACTATGGAAGGAAAAGGAATTACCTCACACCATGTATGTTTTCATTGATTAATGCCAAAGTTGTGGCAAAGTAGTACTGATCCAAAATCACTGCAAAATTGCTGCAAAATCGGGCAAAGATTGCGGTCGCGAAATCACGGCAAAGTCGCACGACTTTGAAGTCATACAAGTGTGAAAGGGGTGTAAGAGAGGGGATGGTCACTGTAACGGAATGGCCGTGATACCCAGAGACTTTTGAAGGATATGGGGTACTCCTGTGCCAGCTTCACCAATGACTCCTGGGTCTAGGGTCATCCTATGTTCATTAGGGGCATAGGACAACTGAGAACTGATATCTCGGATTACATGAGATGGGACATTAATGATAATTCATGTATTGCAGGAGATCTTGAAATGACAAGTGGTTTATTCTGACCTAAACGGGTCAATAGAGTGTGATTTATTCAATGTGCAACATAGACTATTGAGATGCTAATTAAGTCACCTGGCTGTAGCGATGGAGCTTGCTGTGATTGCATTCTGTTGACCATTGTGCTAATTACGTCTGCTCCTAAGATATTTCATTGTGTATGCTAATGACACTGTTTTGTGTGAAGATACTATTGATAATAGATGTGGAATGTGACTTGTCAGCTGTAGTAATTAACTCCTCTAGATTCGGTGCCAGAAAGTCTGACCTTTCAGGGGTAGGGAATTAGCATGTCAATTATGTTTAGTAAAGGAATGTGTTTTGTGTAACAGGTGAGGATAATTTGTCTCAGAGCCAGACCGTCTGGGTAATGAGTAGTAATTAACTCACCTGAATGTCATTATCTAAAATAATGTGTAAAGTGGTGGGTGGAGTTGAGTCATTGTCCACTCTTAGTTTCAACTGTATATAACAAGCTGAGTGTACCATTAAAGTAGGGCTGTTACTGATCAAACATTTTCTGTTCGATCAATCGTTTTTATTATTAATCGATTAATCGACTAATTTCGATTAATTATAACGCACATACAGATCCAACTACTTTTAGCTGATCTCCTTGCAGACCGATTCCCAGTGCAGCTACCAACAACTGGAAAAATGGATAGCAGGATACAAAAAACAAACAAAGGGATGGAAATAGCATTAAAACTTTTATAGTCTTCAAGTAGGTAACCAAATAAATATTGCACTGGAGATAAAATCGATGTAGCGGGGGCGTGGCCGGACGAGGATGTCGCTGGACGTACTCTGGATGAGCTCTGATTGTGGAGATCTAATCTACAGCCATCCAGCATTGGTACTGTAATTTTGGTGCCCAAAATACCCTCATCCAGTGCCCGGGATTCTCCCTGTACAGTCCCATACCTTTTTTAGCTGCCCGGGACGTCTGCCCACTCATCGGTGTGATCCGAGGCCTACTCCCTCATAGGAGCTCCATCGCCATCTTGGGGCCTAGTGAATTGCGGACGACACCGCGATCGAGTACGGCGGGGACAGTGGACCGATCGGTTCACCCGTCCTCCTTCTCCAGCGACATACTGCTCTGAGAGGGGTGCCCGGAGCAACCACCCGAACGGTGACTGGAGGAAGCACCCGCTCTTCTTACCGGAGGCCCTCTGACGCACTCATCAATTGAGGTGACAGCACCATCTTGTGGCCTACGCACTTAATGCAGCATATATATATATATTTTTTTATGAGGTGAAAGCTGCTGGCTTTTGGATAACTTTCCTCCTAAAATCACCCTCCAGTTCCTAAAAGCTCAGTGTGGGGGTTTAAGCAGTATAAATTACAAATATTTGCAAGAGGCTAGCAGCAACCCATTTTTTTTAAGGCCTTCTCCTCAGGGTCTTAATAAACAGGATCCATATTACCTCACACCTGTGTGAGAAACAGGGTCTGCCCTGTTATTAATATTATTTGAAGCATCTTGGATGACTTTCTTATGCTGAGGTATTTCTTCATTAACTAGTTACCTAAATATAAGAACTGACTGTACACCTGATTGATTTACCTCAGGACTCTTATAAACCATTATACAAGTGGATTTCTATGATGGCGACATAGAGAGGAATATGTACCCACTGTCGAATGATTGACGACATCCAGTTCAGCTTCTGATCCTCCTGTTTTCAGGTATGACACCTGTGTGCTGTATGGCATGAAGTTTTTGACTGCTACTGGATTTTTTTTTTTTTTTTTTTTTTAGCTAAATGATATGTATTTTTGAGGCTATGGACTGAATATTGGATTGATACCACCTTGTTAGTAGCTGATGTGAAAGTAGCAGTGGACTGCTTGTTCTATAGCATGTACTGACTTGACACCTGCTAGTGTATATCCTATATAATATTTTTAGTTCATGAAGGGAAAACAGAACAAAAAGAACAAAATTAAGACTGTCGAGAAGTCTTTCCATAAAATGGACAATTCACCTCAAACATGCTCTCTGACTCCTGCTGTAATTACTACTTCTGACGAACATACTTCATCGCAATTACTACCTGCCGCATCACCCCTCTCAGTTGAATCTACAACGTCTAATGCTCTTTACTCATCTATTGTTAAAGAAGGGAGGTTGCCAGCAATGGATGATCTCGTAACTCCTACTGTGATCTCCTCTCATAACCCCTTACGAATGGATGCCAACAATGAACATGCTACCAATGTTTCGTTTAATGTTACAGATCTTTTCAATAGAATTTCAGAAATGCTGGATAGGGGATTGACGCAGACGGCGGAGAAAATCACTAAAGATATCAGGACCGACTTTCAGAATCTTGGAAACAGGATTGAATCTATGGAACGTAAACTGGATTTCAATGTCGCAAAGACGGAACAAAACACTGACCATATGCAATATATGCAGGAACAACTGGAGGCTGCCCAAGCAAGAATTGATGATTTGGAGAACAGGTCGAGAAGAGATAACTTCAGGGTCAGGGGTCTTCCTGAATCCATTGTGGACGTCCACTCGGCAATACAGGACATTATAAAGATGCTAATTTCATCTATACCTGTTCCCAAAATGGAACTAGACAGGGCACATAGATCATTGGGCCCACTACGAAGAGATGGTTTACCCAGAGATGTGGTAGTCAAGCCTCATTATTACTCCACTAAAGAAGACATTATGAAATTGTCTAGACAACAAGAAAACCTTCAATATCAAGGAGCTAAAATTAAAATTTTTTTCCGACATTTCACCTTACACTATTCAGAGAAGGAGAGCAATGAAACCATTATTGTCTGCCCTCATAAACAATGACATCAAATATAAATGGGCTTTTCCATTCGCCTTAAAATTCAATTATAAGGGAAGACACCATGTAATTCACAGTTTCCAAGAAGGTGAAAAACTATTGCTTGATCTAAAGATTATCTCACTAGGACCGGATATGGACACTACCCCACCTCTTCAACCCTCTGCCAAGAGAAATACACCTACTAGTCCAACTCCGATTCCTTGGACCAGAGTCAAGTACAGAAAAGTTGGTAAAGACTCAGTCACCTGAAGACTGTATTAATATATCCCAGAGAAAGGAGAAAGAAAAAATGAGAAAGAAAAGTTTTTTTTTTTTTTTTTACTTCTGGTTATTTTAATTATTTGACTTATAAATTAGATGGGAATACATTTTTATGTCCGTATATATCGTGTATATATATATACACTATCTTTTTTTTTTTAGAATTCCTGGGATCTCATTTCTAGGAGAATGCCATTGACTATTTGTTTTATGGATCAAATGTCTTACTACTGAAAATGTATTTTTAAGAAAACAATTCTATTTGTCGTCAACAGACGACGGTGAGGTATTGAACCTCAACTTACCTCTTGGAGCGACTCTTTGTCGACCCGATGGGTAAGGATATAGTCCTTTTCGAGGACTATTCAAAGATTCCTTTTTTGAATGGAGGAGGAAGAATCATTATCTTCCTTCATTCTGGGTCTTGGTTTGACCTTGCGCAATATTTTGTTTTATTGTGCTGTTCTTGCTTTTATTTTTATTTTTCCATTTCCTTTCTCTGTCCTTTCTCTTTCCTTCGCATCTTCTTCTTTTCACCAGCCTGCTTGCCAATGTGTATGTCTAAGGGGTTCTGGATAGGATTACCACTGAAATTCCTGATCGTATATTTTTTCGAGGCTTATGGCTGGATCAAATAGTGTATCTAAACCCATTAGTGTTGTAACTCACAACACTCAGGGGTTAAACTCTCCTATTAAGAGACGAAATGCTCTACAGGTTTACAAATCTCTCCATGTAGACATAGTCTTTCTTCAGGAAACCCACTTTCCTAAACGGTACAACCCCTCATTCCTACATGCTTACTTTCCTGTATTTTATTTAGCTAAAGCAGAAAACAAAACTAAAGGTGTGGCCATTTTATTTTCTAAGTTTTGTAATTTTAACTTGATAAAAGACTATAGAGACCCAGAAGGTAGGTTTATCTTGATAAAAGGTACCCTTGATGAGAAACTGTATACGTTTATTTCATATTATGCACCTAATAGAGGTCAGAAGGGATTTTTCTCTCAGATGCTTGATATCCTACGACCATTTATGGAAGGTATCATCATCATGGGAGGAGACTCCAACTTGGCATTTGACATTGGATTGGATAAATCTAAACCACATGCCGACAGGGTCATCAGGCCGACTAAAGCTAGTTTGCAAGTAGCACGTATTCTACATCAATCCAGGTTAACCGACATATGGAGGGAATTGAACCCAAAAACCAAAGACTATACTCACTACTCTAACCCTCACTGTTCTTATTCTCGAATAGATCATATATTGATATCTAACCATCATGTCCCAGCAGCCATTAAATCAACAATAGTGGATGTTTCATGGTCAGATCACTCCATGGTCCTTTTAACTTTAAGAAAAGAGGATCCGTCTCCTAAAATGTCTCACTGGACACTTAATAGGTCAATTTTGAAAGATCCTGTCCTAATGACGGAAATTGAACAATCTTTACGGGAATATTTTGATTTTAATGATACGGGTGATATATCCCCAGAAACTTTGTGGGCCGCCCATAAAGTTTCTATTAGGGGCAAAATAATTCAAGTTTCGGCCAAACTCAAAAAACAGAAGAAACTGGAAGTAGATAAATTAGAAAAAATATATTTGGACTTATGTAAAAAGCATAAATCAGACCCTTCTGGCTTCCCTACTCACACACTTGATGCTGCTAGATCCGCTTTAAACTTGCCTCTTACAGCTAAATCGGGGGAAGACATGAAATGGACTGGAGCTAAATTCTATAAACTAAAAGATAAAATTGGTCCAATGTTAGCCCATAAATTATCACCTAGGTTTAAATCAAGGACGCTCCCTAAAATAAAACTAGAGGATGGAACATTCACTCTGAACCCTAGACGGATAATGGAGGTCTTCCATAATTTCTATTCCGACCTTTATGCTTTCAAAGATACTTCTGCATCAGAAAAGATCGATAACTTTATTGATGATTTAAATCTTCCTAAATTGACTGAAGTACATAAGGAGATAATGGAGACTCCAATATCGGCTGAGGAAGTTTTGTCAGTGATCAAAAACTTAAAATTGGATAAAGCTCCAGGTCCGGATGGATTTTCGAGTTCATATTACAAAACGTATTCTAACATATTGACACCCTACCTGGTGAGATTCTTCAACCACATGACTAAGGGTTTTCCTATAGATAAACAACTCAATTTAGCTTATATATCGGTGATCCCCAAACCGGAAAAAGATCATAGCCTAGTGGAAAATTATAGACCAATTTCTCTTATCAATAACGATCTTAAGATACTTACTAAGATAATGGCTAATAGGATGTCTACTTTTATTGGTCAATATGTTGGTAGGGATCAAGTAGGTTTTATTACTGGAAGACAAGGCCCGGATCAGATCAGGAGAGCTGTTGATCTAATTTTCATACTGAATTCGAGGTGGACTGGGGGTGTTAATCAAAAAGGTATGCTTCTTTCTATAGACCTTCAGAAAGCCTTTGATTCGGTATCTTGGCCTTTTTTGTTCGCAGTACTGAGACGTTGGGGATTTGGTACTAAATTTTTGGGTGTTATGGCTGCTCTTTATTCTTCCCCTGAGGCTAAAATTCGCTTACAGGGTATTTTCTCTGATTCTATTGGAATCCATAGAGGCACAAGGCAGGAATGTCCATTATCTCCCCTGATATTTGCAATTGTTATCGAATCTCTAGCTTTAGCTATTCGTGATAAATCAAATATCAGGGGTGTTCGATGTGCCAAAAGAGAACATAAATGCGCCTTGTTTGCTGATGACCTTTTACTTTTTGTAACAGCACCCGAAACCTCTCTTCCTGAATTATATTCGCTTCTGGACGATTTCTCTGCGGTTTCGGGTCTCGCTGTGAATATAGTCAAGTCTAGGGCCCTCAATATATCGCTTTCAGAATCCACGGTTTCTCTATTGAAAAACAAATATAGTTTCAAATGGGACACTTCTTATATCAAATATCTAGGAATTAAATTGACACCGAATATTCAGGATTTATATTTGGCAAATTTTCCCCCGATGTATAGGGAACTTGAGAAGGACTTGAATGACTGGAGCAATCAGAATATAGGCTGGATTGGCAGAATTAATTCTATCAAGATGACTCTTCTCCCTAGACTATTATATCTTTTTCGGTCGCTACCTATACCGATAATAAAAAGTCATTTAAAGTCCTTTCAAGGTAAAATCACCAAGTTTATTTGGAACAATAAGGGCCCACGCCTTCCATCCCGTACTCTTTTTAATTTACCTGAACAAGGTGGACTGGGGGTTCCAAATTTAATATGGTATTATCAATCGGCGAGATTGGCACAATTATCGGAAATTTATCTCAAACATGACCGTCCTGATTGGATTGACATAGAAGAACAGGCATCTCCGATTCTTGAGATAGAGGATTTAATATGGAGTTCTACTAAAAATAGGCCTTCTATATTATCGCCGACTCTATCTCAAGCTTTGGTCTTATGGGATACACTTAAAAACAATCCTTATCTGGTCTCTAAAGGTCGACCTTTATCAAATATGTTTCAAGATCCGTTATTTATTTCTAAAATTAACATCGATTCCTTCAAATGGTGGCATGATAAGGGGTTGTAACGTATAGGACGCTTTTTTTCTAGAGTGGGTCCCCTCCCTGAACAACATTTTATAGACAATCTTGGTCTCCCTCTCTCGGAAAGAATAAGATTTTCTCAAATACATGACTATGCTCAAAGTCTATGGAATAGTGACTCGATCTCTGGAATCATGACACCATATGAAAGTAGATGTGACCAGGCTATAAACAGAAAAGGTAATATTTCGGTTATTTATAAATCACTTGCTACGAATTGCACTAAATTACCTCATATGCTGGCTTGGGAAAGAGAACTTCAGGATGAATGGGAAACAACAGACTGGTGTAAAAATTATCTCAGATCTATTAAAGGATTCATGAGTATATCTCTTATAGAAGCTAACGTGAAAATCTATACTAGATGGTATCTAGTCCCTCTAAGATTGGTCTCAATGTATCCATCTTCTTCACCCTTATGTTTTAGAAATTGTCAAGGTTTGGGTTCTATGTTACATATATGGTGGGAATGTCCCAGGATTCGAGGTTGCTGGAATAAGGTGTTTAACATTGTCAGACGAGTCATGGGGTGTGACTTACATCAGTCTCCTACTATAGCATTATTTAATGGAATGTTGCCTCAGGTCTCTAAGGTTACCAGACAACTCATCCTATTCATTATGACAGGTGCCAGAATCACTATCGCAGCAGCATGGAAGAAACCAACAGTTTCCATCCTATACATGAAGAGAAAAGTTACATGGATTATGGAACAAGAAAAAAGGATATGTTCCATGTTGGATAAGTCTAACCTTTTCCGTGAAATATGGGAACCTTGGTTGACTTACATGGGGGATTTCTTATACCCTGTAATTATAATAATTATATTTGTGACTTAGGAAAGAGATCAAAAATTGGCAGGCAGGCTGTATATTTCTCTTATTCTTCTTGATTCTTTCTTTCACTCTCCTTTCTTTCTTTTCACTCTTCTACTCTTCTTGTTTTTTGCTTCTTATCTTATTTTTTATAATACTATGTATGAGGATGATTTCCTTGGTTTATTACATCCTCAATCTGTTCTACTTTGGAAACATATGTTTAAATAAGTATATTTGTAGTATTCCCTCTTTCCCCTTGGGAATTTGAGTCGGTTGAAAATTTTGGGAATATACTTCCAAATACCGGTTTTATCCAGTTTTGATTTTTGGGGAGAGGATGGATTGTGGGAATTACTATTCTTCTTCGACACAGATTGATCCCATTTGGGGTGTCTGGGAGGTAGACATGTTCCTTACATCTATCCTTTTCGTAGATTCCAGATTTAATCTGGTATATGCGACATATTGTTTATTATATTAAAAGATATTAAGAGATTTGAGAATTCCTAGACACATGGGAATTTTTCTTCTCTTTTTTTTTTTTTTATTATTATTAGATATGTATTGTTACTTTGGATGATTTTATTCTTCATCCCTATTTACGTGATATTAAGCTTATAGACTTGCTGGGTGTAGAGGGAGGATAATAGATAGGGAATATTTGGTATGAAATGTATTTATAGATATCATTGATGTATATTCTGCTATTTCATTTGTATTGTATCTTATTTAAATTGAAAATAAACTTAAAACTTGAATGATAAAAAAAAAAATCGATGTAGCTACATAAACTGTAAAAATGGTGCGAGTAATACCAAACGGTACCAAAAGCAGTCATAAAAACATGTAGCTAAGTATGATACTGGTATAAAAATGTGTACAACGATACCACTGCTGAATCCAGATGAGGAGGGGTTAACATCAGTCCATCTGCATGTAGATGTCCAATGAAGGGAACTATCACAACTCCCAGTGGATGGTTGTAGAATCCCAGGTTGATAGAGGGAAGTGATAGAGGGAAGTGTAACAGCCCTTGCGTGTGGCAGATAGTAAGGTCCCGCCGGCATGCAGATATGAAGGCACAGCAAAGGAGCCCTTCAGATGGACACGGCAAGCCCCGCCGGTGTCTGTGATGTTACTGGATCTCAACGGAACTCCCTGAAGGCCCAGAAGCCGGCGGAGAGGTGAGTACCAATCAAAAGAATTTTAATCGATCAAAAAGATTTTGATCGATCAAAAAAATTAAAGATTAATCGATTAATTAAAAGTTAATTTGCACAGCCCTACATTAAAGTATTCATTCATTTGAACCAGAGACAGAGCTGTGTGTCTCGTCCTTCTGGGGAATGGAATGGATCGTGTCTGCTGGATTGTTGAAGTGTCGGATAAGCTGTCTTGGGTTGGTGGAATGGAATATCGTGAACGGTGTTAACCCCTGACCGTTACAGTCACTTTCTTATATTGTACATGTTATGTCCATGTTTACGGGACCCAAGGAATGTATACGCTTGCATATTTTTTGACATATACTGAGAATATACTGTATAATGAAGTATATTTTCTCTTTTGGAGTTTACAGTAATTGTGTAGTACCTCAAAAGCCCCATTGAGCTGTTATTAGCAGTTCTATTGTACTCCTAACAGTATATGGAAGTATACTGGAAGAATATTGTATTGTTGGCTTTTTGATCTTAGATGTACCTGTGGTTGATAACCAGACATATAAATGCTCTTTATCATTAACACAATATATTTACATCATAGCATAGAACATTCCTTATTTGAGATCGTGACCGGCTCTCTATGGAGCTGGTTCAAACATCTCGTAAGCGAATTGCTCAGGTCGAAATTTAAAAATTCAGGATGAAATCAGACCTGAAACGGTGAACAAGGACGCACCAGACCCTCTGCTGTGAGATGCTCCGCGCAGCAGTGTGAACCTTAAAGTGGTTGTAAACCTGTGTTTTTTCATCTTAATGCATCCTATGCATTAAGGTGAAAAAATACCTTACAGTATCCACCCCTGAGCCCCCGTTTTACTTACCCGAGCCCCAGAATCTCCATGGACGTGATCCCGCATTGCTTTCCCCCAGCTCTTGTCGGCCCTTTATTGGATGATAAATAGCAGCGCAGCCATTGGCTCCCGCTGCTGTCAATCACATTCAATGATGTGGCCGCCGGGGGCGGGCCGAGTTATACAATTGGCGGCTATGTGCGCCGATTGTATGGCACGGGAGTGCACCCGCGAGCTTCCCAGAGGGGGTTAGCTCTTGCGGGGAGGAGCCGTGAGAGCCACCGTGGGACCCCAGAAGAGGACGATCGGGGGCCACATTGTGCCAAACGAACTGCACAGTGGAGGTAATTATGACATATTTTTTTTAAAAAAATAATAATCTGCGAACCTTTACAACCCCTTTAAGGTTCTTATTTTACATTTCTATGTATATATTCTTATGCTTCACACATTTTCCGTACTTTACATATGTAAACCAAGTCTGCAATGCCTTTTTGGTTGCATTTGATATACTGGGGGATGCATATTACTGTATGGCTTTCTTTTCTTTTGCCTGTATGCACTTCTTAAAAAAATAATAATTAAAAAAATTAAGTAGACATGGTTTCAGCCCTCACCTGTTCTACTTTGTGTGTTCTTTTGGGAAGATTTCTCCTCGCTTACTGTCTGGCTAAAAGCAGTTTCTACAAACAGGGAATTAGCGCAACCTTTCAACAGCAACACAGACAGGAATATTTTTTTTTCCTTAATAGCAATAAACCTGAAACAGGTTCCCCCACTCGATCCTGCAAACCATACTGTTCTCCCAAGTATATGGAAAAACTATTAACAGCAGCTCCTGCGTAGGATTATGTTCTGATTAATAAAAAGTGGAACTCAATTTTATTTAATTACAAGTACAGCACTATGAAAAATGTATCATTAGGTACAGGCTGTTATAGTAAAAAAAAAATACAATATATGGACAAATGTTTGTGAACTCCTGATCTTCAAATCTGTATGAGCTTGTAGGTCATCTCATTCCAAGACTAGGGCCTCAATATAAAGTTGGCTTCCATTTTGTGGCTATAATAACTTCCATTCTTTTCAGGAGGTTTTTGGAAATGTGTTCCAAGCTCAGGCAAAGGAACATTTTAGAGATTATGTACTGATATTAGATAAAAAAAGACCTGACTCACAATCAGCATTCCAGGTCATCCCGAACATGTTTAGTAGGGTTGAGTACAGGACTCGTAGGTTCCTTCACACCAAACTGGTAAAGCCATGTCTTTATGGAGCTGGCTTTGTACACGGGGGTACAGTCATGGTGGAAGAGAGATTTGTAGGAATTTGTTCCAACTCAGGCAAAGGAGCAGTTTTAAGCCCCGTACACACGGTCAGAATAAGACAGATGTGAGCTTTTGGTCGGAAATTCCGACCATGTGTATGCTCCATCTGACTTTTTATGTTGGGAATTCCGACATAGATTGAGAACTGGTTCTAAATTTTCTCGTCAAAATTTCCCATGGACTTTTCCCAGTTGGAAATCCTGATCATGTGTACGGGGCATTAGGGTCATGTACTAATGTTAGAGAAGACCTGGCTCAAAGTCAGCATTTCAACTCACCACAAAGGTATTTAGTAGGGTTGAGGTTGGGGCTCTGTGCAGGCCACTTGAGTTCCCCAACAGTAAACTGGTCAAACCACGACTTTATGGAACTGGCTTTGCAGACAGGGGTACAGTCATGGTAGAACAGAAAAAAATGTTTTCCTCAAATTGTTACCACAAGGGTGGAAGAGCACAATTGTCTACAATGTCTTTGTATGATGTAGCATTAACAGTACCTTTCACTGGAAATACTCAATCATTTGATTTTGATAGGATGTCCAACAAACCCACGAGATGGTCAGGTGTCCAAAAATGTTTGATGATATAGTGTACTGACTTTTAGATTTTCTGTTTTGTAAGTTATTGGCCCTGTTGTTAAAACGTGTTGTGCATTGTCCAGTATTATTGAGTTATTGTTTGAATTTGGGTTTAGAACCTTTTCTATTATGCAAGCACTTGGCCATTCTTTGGAGGACCTTGTTTATCCTATTTCTCAGCTTGGCTGTTGCCCAAATCAGATAGATAGACTGCAGGACTGGAATAGCGTCCACAATTGCATATAACAATAAACTGTCCACTTGGTGAAAATAATAATAATATATAATGACTTGAACTGCAACACTATGTACAGTATAATACAGAAAAGATATAGCCATAAACTTTATAACTGTATAATAAGTGTCCATTTGGATTGTTAGGTTACCGTTGGCTCTTATCTTGTAAATGTGATGGCACAAAGAGACCACAAGAAAAAGTGATGCAAAACAATATACAAGAAAAGGCAATGTGTTTCCCAACACAAATATTAGGAGGAAGGCAATGTTTACTGTAAACCCTTCAGTACCTCCTGTTGTTGTATTGCATGGTGCATATATAGAAGTAACAAAGTCATCTTCCCATGTTTGAATGGAAGCATAACAAACCGAAAACAGCAAAGAAATTATAATAAAATGGATGACCCTCTGCAAGATAAACCTCTTGATTTGCCGCAGGAAGTCTGTGTGGAAATTGGATACCTTCAAGCAGAAGACAACTGAGAGGAGGGTAGTCAGACAAAAATTAAACTGAGTACTAAAAACCTCAGCCACATCAACAGCGTAGCGAATGGGAGATGTGTTCAGGTAACGCTTGAAGAAAGTGGTCATGATTCCATAAGAGAAAGAAGCTATTTGAAGCACAATTCTAGAAGTCCCTAAAGTGGTGAGAATTTTGTCAGTAGCAGAAATGGGTCTCCTCTGCAGCCAGTCCACGATGTTGACAGCAACTATAAAGGAGTTTATCATTAGCCCTATTACGCACACAACTCCTGCCACTGCAATACTGAAAAACTGTAATATAAGATTCTTTTCCCAAATAGTGGCCATTACCTTCACTAACGAGTACTTTCAAGAAAACAAGTGTTATTTTTTTATGATGTTGTCTGTGAAGTGACTTGGAAAATATTTGAATATATATTATTTGAATATACATATGCAAACTACGATTCACTATATTGGAACTTGTACAGACAAATAACTATGAACTGATTTTACTGTTTGCCATTCATTGCTTGTTTTACGGAGTCTGAGTGGTTTGTTAACCCTTTTCTATCCGTTTTTATTCCATCCGTCAACGGACAACAATGCATTCCTATGGGCAAATGATGACCATCCGTTACCATCCGTTAACCTCTGATTTCATCCATTTTTGTTAACGTACAAGGCTACGTCGAGATCCGTGAAAACGGATATTGTGATGGATCTCGGATACCCCGGCTGGGCACCTCCACCAGACCTGTGTCTCATGTCCTCCAAACGCACCCGCAGCCAGCAGACTTACCATAACCAGCCCTAGGAATTTTGGGGCCCCTTACACAGCTTCAGACATGGACCGACACTAATTGAGAAGCGGGGGGTGCAGCGAATTGACAAGGCCTGCGAATTAAGGTTAGGGGAGCTTTGGGTGCTGACGTACATAAAAAAAATATTGAAAAAAAATATTACAAAAAAAATGGGGGGTTTGCCATCCGTGCCCCTTACAGGTCGGGGGGGGGGGGGGGCTGACGAAAAAAAAAAAATTGAAAAATAGGGGGTTGCCATCCAGGCCCCTGGGGACCCCCGGGCCCCTTACAGTTGTACTGTCTGTACCCCCTGATGGCAGCCTTGACCAGCTCTTAACCCCCAATCATGAGGCAAGCCACACAGGGTTAAACATTCAGAGCATAAACTGTTTATTAAATACAAAACATACACCTTTAAACACAGTTAGGGACACTCCCCTTAGCCTTGTCATAGAGGGGGTAGGGGACAAGGAAGAACTAATGGGAACTCAACAATTGTGCACTGAAACATAAACTACAGTCGAAACACATAAAGGGATTATGATAAGCAGACAGCCCCTCCTTACACATCTCCTGCTGGGATGTGTCTCCAGACCTTTTCTCTACATGCCATGACCTAACATAATTAACACAAAAACATGGGGGGGGGGGGGGGGGATGCAGGTGATATAGGGACCTTAATTACTTTGGGAATACCACCATCTTGTATATGCCTTTATCAGGCAAAAGTACATTGTTTGTGTAAAAAAAGTATATATTTACCCCAGCCGGGTCAATATATAGGTAGCCAGAAACGACTTCAGGAGCCCAGCCACAGATACCGCGCTCACCCTATTCCGATTGAACCGGCGACCGCAGACACAAATGTCTGGAGGTGGCATCTTCTCCAGGTGGGGGGAAACAGCAAATACTGTAGCCCTCCAAATCTCCCGTTGTCTGCTGGGCCATAGTCTGTGAGTAGGAGGCCAGCCCACAGCCCGCTCCAAAACACAAGGTGACAGTGGGTTCTGTCACAGATATTAACCACTTAGGGACCACCGCACGACGATATACGTTGGCAGAATGGCACGGGTGGGCACATGGGCGTACATGTACGTCCCTGCCTTCCCGCGGCTAGGGGGTTCAATCAGACCCCCCCCCGGTATCCGCAGTGGTCCGTTTCGCTTCATGAGTGATCCGTGATATGGGGGCGACCATTGATTTCTGGCCACCCCCTCACAATCGCTCCTGGCGAATGAGATGCTTCCCCTGCCTGTGTAATGTAAACACAGGCAGAAGGAAGTGATATCATCTCTCCTGTGGCGGTCTTTTCGGGGGGGGGGGGGACATGAAGGTTGCCCAAGTATGATCTCGTATTTGTAATACCCTTGTTATGACTTTGGGCTGGGCACATCTTTGGCTAGGATATCTGACCAAACAGGATCTGGTAACAGTCACTTAATATGTCATTTATAATGCAACAGCCTTTGTTAGTTATAACCAAGAATAATAATCCCATTGACCTGGAGCAACTAATAAACATTTACATACAAAGTGATATAATAAGTTGACTGTCCTCAGAAAACCTCAGAAAGCTACAACAATAAAGTGGAAGATCTGGCTGCAAGAAAGCCTTAGGTAAAGGGAATTGTACTTGGAGTAAGTTGAGAGGAACTGGTTTTTCCGGAATTCATTTGTGATTTGTGATCTACCTTATATTAGAATATTGTCATAAAGGTATTATGATAAGCAGACAGCCCCTCCTTACACATCTCCTGCTGGGATGTGTCTCCAGACCTTTTCTCCACATGCCATGACCTAACATAATTAACGCAAAAACACAGGGGGGGGGGTGGGATGCAGGTGACATAGGGACCTTAATTACTTTGGGAATACCACCATCTTGTATATGCCTTTATCAGGTAAAAGTACATTGTTTGTGTAATAAAAGTATATATTTACCCCAGCCGGGTCAATAGGTTTAGGTAGCCAGAAACGACTCCACGAGCCCAGCCACAGATACCGCGCTCACCCTATTCCGATTGAACCGGCGACCGCGGACACAAATGTCTGGAGGTGGCATCTTCTCCAGGTGGGGGGGAACAGCAAATACTGTAGCCCTCCAAATCTCCCGTTCTCTGCTGGGCCATAGTCTGTGGGTAGAGAAGGCCAGCCCACAGCCCGCTCCAAAACACAAAGTGACAGTGGGTTCTGTAACAGATATTAACCACTTAAGGACCACCGCACGACGATATACGTCGGCAGAATGGCACGGGTGGGCACATGGGCGTACATGTACGTCCCTGCCTTCCCGCAGCTAGGGGGTCCAATCGGACCCCCCCCTGGTGCCTGCAGTGGTCCGTTTCGCTTCATGAGCGATCCGTGATGATGGGCCGGCCATTGATTTCTGGCCACCCCCTCACGATCGCTCCTGGCGAATGAGATGCTTCCCCTGCCTGTGTAATGTAAACACAGGCAGAAGGAAGTGATATCATCTCTCCTGTGGTGGTCTTTTCAGGGGGGGGTGGGTGGGGGGGGGACATGAAGGTTGCCCAAGTATGATCTCGTATGTGTAATACCCTTGTTATGACTTTGGGCTGGGCACATCTTTGGCTAGGATATCTGACCAAACAGGATCTGGTAACAGTCACTTAATATGACATTTATAATGCAACACCCTTTGTTAGTTATAACCAAGAATAATAATCCCATTGTCCTGGAGCAACTAATAAACATTTACATACAAAGTGATATAATAAGTTGACTGTCCTTAGAAAACCTCAGAAAACTACAACAATAAAGTGGAAGATCTGGCTGCAAGAAAGCCTTAGGCAAAGGGAATTGTACTTGGAGTAAGTTGAGAGGAACTGTTTTTTCCGGAATTCATTTGTGATTTGTGATCTACCGTATATTAGAATATTGTCTTTCTTATATCGTTTTATCAAGTGGTTGTTATTTTTGGAATTTGTATTATTTTTTTATTATAATCCTAAACATTGTGACTAAATAGGTACTCCCTATATACCATTAAAACGTTGATATACTGTTTCTCATTTGCTAATGCTTATCCTATAATCTACCGTAGTACCTAAAAAACAATTGCCGACCGCAATACGTAAATATACATTGCGGCTTTGAAGTGGTTTACCGGGGTTATTGCTGAAGCTATCAGCCTTAACCCCCTTATTTATTTTTTTCAGTTATCCAAGCGGCTGATTAGCTGTCAGATTACTATTAGAAGCAGCGGGAGGGGACACACCCCTTGTGCCATTGCCGATGTTTCTTGGGCTTACCGCTCTTACCAGTGATTCGACAGTTTGCGCGTCTGGCTATAGAGGTGACCAGAGACCAGATTTTCTCTGATCACCTCTATGATCTAGGACACAGGTGTCAAACACAGGGCCCGCGGGCCTAATACGGCAGCTGCAGGAGAGCTCCAGCCCACTTCTGGTCCACCTCCAGACCCTGTACTTTCTGCCTTTAAGCAATACATTCAACTTCTTCCCAGCAGCAGCATAAGGAAAGGGGGTGCACTGTGATGTAAGGGAGAGTAGGGGACTCAACTTCTGATGGTGGGGTGGCTCTTGACATCTAATGTAAGGGGAGGGAATGCGCTGGACATCTAATCTTACAGATACAACTGGCCCCTTTGAGGACAATCATAATGCTGAGGTGGCCCATGATGAAATTGAGTTTGACACCCCTGATCTAGGAGGACCAGGGTGACAACATGAAACAAGCAATTTTTTTAATTTATTCTTTTTAGCTTTTGCTCTCAAAAGGTAGAGGAGAGATTTTGGATCTTATAGACCTCAGATCTCTTGATAAAGAGGACCTGTTATTCCTTATTTCTATTACAAGGGATGCTTACATTCCTTGTAATAGGAATAAAAGCTATAAAAAAATAAAATAAATAAAATAAAAGGGATAGTGTAATTAAAAAAAAATAAAAAAAAATAAGAAAAAAAATTAAAGCATCCCATCCCTTTGTGCTTGTGCGTAGAAGTGAACAACGACATAAGTTGCACACTCCTATGTAAATGGTGTTCACACCACACATGTGAGGTTTTGCCGCAAGCATTAGAGCAAGAGCAATAATTCTAATGCTAGACCTCCTCTTTAATTTTAAGCAGGTAACCTGTAAAAATGTTAAAGACATTGCCTATGGATTTCGCCTACGGAGTATCATAGTTTGTCTGCATTCCATGAGCGTGCATAATTTTAGAGCGTGACATGTTAGGTATCTATTTATTCGGCATAACATCATCTTTTATATTTTACAAAAAATTGGGTTATACAGCGTATTGTGTTTTTTTTTTTGCATTAAAATTAAAGTGTATTTTTTTTAAATTGCGTTTGAAAAACTGCCGTGCAAATACTGTGTGACATAAAAAGTTGATTGCCATTTTATTCTCTAGGGTCCCTGCTTATAAAATTATATATATACACAGTATATATAAATAGTTTAGGGATTCTAAGTACGGTAATTTTCAAGCAAAAGATACAGATTTTTACTTGTGAACAAAATGTGCTAGAATAGGCCTAGCCTTTAAGTGGATAATATTAATTTAAAGCCTAAGCTTAGTCAACATAAAAATAAAAGAAAATTGCCCAAGGGGCAGTTCCTGAATTCAATGAGAGGTGTCCCTTGTGCCTGTGGCGCATTCTTTAGTTGAAATTCAAAAACCTCTGGACCCTTCAAACCTGCTCCCAAACCCCCCCATACACACACATACCCCATCAGCTATGATCTTCCAGGGCTGTTAATGGAGCCGAGGGGTCTGTCATAGGCACTCATCAGGAGTGCTTTCTATGCCCACCCAAAAGAATAGATAACACATGTGTGTGAGCTTCCAGGACATTATATATATAGAATTTAAATTCCCTCAGCAGGTTTTTTAGCAGCCAAAAGTAGTACGTGAGTAGAGGTCAATTTTGAATAAAAATTATTTTACTATTTTAAAAAGTACTTTGTAAATACATGAAAGTTTTAAAAGGCAATCCTGGCTTTGACATCAAAAATGCAACCTATCAATAGGGAAAGAAACAACACATAATACATGAAACCCATTGTATTAGCGTGGTATTTCACGTGATATCCTTACACGTTTCTACCCTTCTAATTATTGGTCTTCTTCAAGGGAATTTTTGTCTATGCAAAAAAGAAGCTCACCTCCTCTATTCAAAAAAGCTGTACTTATGCTTCCATCAATTAAAGCGTTCTATGAATGGAAGAGATTACATAGGTGAAGCAAAAGTGTAGCTACTATAAATGGAAGGAAGGGGCAGGTGAGTGCTCTTGATGAGTGCCTGTGATGGATCCTCTGGCTGTGGGGGGCACTCAGCAGGTGCCAGGAGCACCAGCAGGGGACCCGATAAGAGGATAATTGGGGCTCCTCCGTGCAAAACCACTGCACAGAGCAGGCGAGTACGACATGTTTGCATAGGTGTGCGCACAGGGTGTGCCTGATGTGCCTTAATCACCCCGTGTCACATACCTAATAGACCAGCCCGATCTGCAGGGGACGGCCTCTCTTGCGGCTCCGACTCAAGGCCCCTGGTAGGGTGAATAGGAGGCACAGGATTCAGGAGTGGCACGAGTGTCTGGCAGGATCAACAGTAGGAAGTAGGTCTGGAGTTTAGGTGGATCTGTGCAGAGGGACCGCAGGCTGAGCTGAATAGCAGGCAGGAACCTGGAACAAGCTGGATCAGCAGACAGGTGCAGCAGACAGGTGCTGGACAGCAGACTGGAACTGGACAGCAGACTGGAACCTGGAACAAGCTGGATCTGCAGACAGGTGCAGCAGACTGGAACTGGACAGCAGACTGGAACTAGAACAAGCTGGATCAGCAGACAGGTGCAGCAGACTGGAATTGGCCAATCAAGCAAGCCGGGTCGGTTATCAGGCGGACGGTAGAAGGACCAGAGGAGCAGGCAGAAGAGAAGTCAGACAGGCCGAGGTCCGATGCAGGGATGGTCAGGAGCAAGCCGGGTTAGGAACTGGAACAGGTTTCAGGAATAAAGAACACACGTAACACTGTAGAGCATACAGCAAAGTCCCAGTGTGTCAGTCTGGTTTAAATAGCCCGCCTGGTGTTAGTAGGCGTGCGCACGCGCACTCCCATGCGCACACGTGCGCATGCACATTGGCGCCCGTGATTGTGCACCAGTAAGTTCAAGACGCCTGTTACTAGTAGGGATGAGCTTCGAGCTCGAGTCGAACTCATGTTCGACTCGAACATTGCCTGTTCGCCTGTTCGGCGAACAACGAACAATTTGAGTTGTTGGCTGCAAATTCGAAAAGCCGCGGAACACCCTGTTAAAGTCTATGGGAGAAATCTAAAGTACCAATTTTTTTAAGGCTAATATGCAAGTTACTGTCCTAAAAAGTGTTTGGGGACCTGGGTCCTGTCCCAGGGGACATGTATCAAGAGATACCCCATATACTTCTAATCTGTCCTTGCTTTGCCCTTGTCTTATCTAATGCCACCAGGTACCCGGCCACCCAGCTGCAGAAGAGAGAAGTGCAGCAATTCCAGACTTAGAGTGAAATCTATTGATCCCTAACAATGGGCCAAGGTAACTACACCTGGCAGGTAAATTTAGGAGCAACCCTGCCTAAACATCAGGGTGCTACATGTAATACATGCTATAAAATGTCCATGTGGGTTACTTATATAGGTGAGACCATCCAGAAGGTCAAAGACAGGATAGCAAGGTACAAATATTCAATAAGGGATAAATTAATACAGTTTCCTTTAGCGAGACATTTATTTGGAAAAGGGACATTCAATCTCTCAATTGTTGCTAATGTAAAGCCATTAGCAACAATTCAAAGAGCTGCCATTTTTACTTTGCATGTGGGTGATGTGAGAGGAGGGCTCTGGTGACTATGAGGTAGGAGTATTACATGGTGGAATCGGTTGCCTAAGATATATAAATACAAAAAAAAGTACAGCGCTAAAAATATATGTGATCACCAAAAAAAATATTGAAAAAATTAGTGAAAAAATAAATGAATAGTGAAAAGAGAACAATAGTTCAATAAAAGTCCAAAAAGATCATGTATTGAATAGTGATGTTGAAAGTAGAAATCCTCCACTTTAAAGGACACCCGATAAATAAAGATGTAGTCTCCTTACCAGATGATAAGACCGGTATTGCAGCGGTCTTATAGGGCCCAGGGATATTTAAAAGTCCTCCCAAAGGACTAACTCAGATGCTGGAATAAATCTCATAAGCTAAGTGTGTGCCTCCAAGCATAGTCCCTTCAAGCGCCAGCATACCAATCCCACACCAAGGTTTAGGGTATTTGTCTGCCTCAGGGTGCCGCAAAAGGCCGCCTGGCAAGAACCTCGACGAGAAAAATAGAGATCCTGCTCTCTATTTTCTCGTCGAGATTCTTGTCGGCCTGTTTCCCGACGAGAAACCTGAGAGTGTGTATACTTACCTGTCGCCGTAGAAACCCGCGCATGCTCGAAATTACTTTGATGCATGCGCGGTAGCTTCCACAGCATAGGTAGGGTGAAGCAAGATGGCGGCGACGGCATCGAATGTGACGAGCGCATCCTCGTCATACGCGATGACGTCACTGCGTTCTTGCCTATCTTTTAAAAGGTCTGTGTGTACACTCGGGCGACAAGAGATTCTTGCCAAGAATCTCGTCGGGAAAAACAATGTTTTTTTCCTGACGAGATTCTTGCCCGTGTGTACGAGGCCTGCCATTCAATTCCATAAATGGCTCCTGTGGGAACTAAGGCCCAGATTCACAAAGGAGATACGACGGAGTATATCAGATACTCCGTTGTATCTCTCAGAGTATCTATGCGACTGATTCATACAGTAGAATCAGTTACGCATAGATATCCCTAAGATCCGACAGGTGTAATTGTTTTACACTGTCGGATCTTAGGATGCAGTACCGCGGCCGCCGCTGGGGGGAGTTTGCTTCGTAAACCAGCGTCGGGTATGCAAATTAGGAGCTACGGCGATCCACAACGGTTTTTCACGTTCGCTACGTCGCCGCTAGTCTAGTTTCCCGTCGCAAAGTTAGTCGTCGTTTTGGGTGCCCTAACTTTAGTCAGCAAACGTATTGCTGTCTAAAGTATGGCCGTCGTTCCCGCGTCGAAATTTAAAATTTCACATCGTTTGCGTAACACGTCCGGGAATACGGAAGTACGCTACGCGCGTCGCCGTTCGAAAACGGGAGTTACGAAACGGAGCATGCGCAGTAGGTCCGGCGCGGGAGCGCGCCTAATTTAAATGTTACCCGCCCATTCGATTTGGACCGCCTTGCGCCGTATGTATTTACGATACACCGCCGCAAGTTTCCAGGTAAGTGCTTTGTGGATCGGGCACTAAAACTGAAAACTTGCGGCGGTGTAACGTAAACGGCTTACGTTACACCGGCGCTATTGTACCTGAATCTGGCCCTAAAATCCAATTTGCAGTTAAGGAAGGATTTTACAGACACAGATTACCTTGTCTTTTTTTTATGACTTTGGGCTTGGCACATCTTTGGCTAGAACATCTAACCAAACAGGAATCTTCTGTAAACAATTATTAAGTATTCATTTTATAATTAGGGGAAAAAAATTGTACATGAAACACTTGAATAATAAGCACTGTAAGTACCCTCCCTTGTACTAATTTACAAGAAAGCTTTAGTCAAAGGGAGTGGTACTCAGAGTTCAAGTGAGCTCAGAGTAACTTGTGAATTTGATTGTTCTGTGTTCATTTGGGATGACTATATTACCACTTCCCGACAGCCGCACACACATATACATCGACACAATGGCTCTCCTGGGTAGAAGGATGTATATATACGTCCCCTTTACCCGCTTGCCGCCCGCCACACTCAGATATACATCTGCAGCATGGCATGGGCAGGCAAAAGGACGTACCTGTATGTCCCCTTTAAGAAGCGGTTGTTGCGGGCGATCTTCGTGAACGCGCCCTCGGGTCTCGGGGACTCGATCGCCACGGGGATAGCCATGATCGTCTCACGGCGACATAGAACAGAAGGATGTTGGTGTAAACACATCATCTCCCCGTTCTGCCTAGTGACACTGTCACTGATCGTGTTCCCTGTCATCTGGAGCACGATCAGTGGCATGTCACAGCAAGCCACATCCCCCTATAGTAAGAATCGCGCCTTAGGGAACACTCAACCCCTACAGCGCCACCTAGTGGTTAACCACTTCACTGCCAGTGTCATTTTCACAGTAATCAGTGCATTTTTATAGCACTGATCACTGTAAAAATGACAATGGTCTCAAAAATGTGCCAAAAGTGTCCGATGTGTCCACCTCAATGTCGCAGCCATGATAAAAAACGCTGATCGCCGCCATTACTAGTAAAAAAAAAAATATTAATAAAAATGTCATAAAACTATCCCCTATTTGGAGACGCTATAACTTTTGCACAAACCTATCAATAAACGTTTATTGCGATTTTTTTCTTTACCACGTATCGGCCTAAAATGAGGAAAAAAACGTTTTTTTATATACTAGCTGAATACCCGCGTTGCCCGATCTTCCTAACTTAACCTTTTGGGGAGGAAAATCATAGTAATATAAATATACCCATCTTTTATATAAGGGTGTAGGTAAGGGTTAATTTAACTGTCATATATTTTTATTTGGCATATAAGTAATATGTGTACCAGGTATTATTGAAATATCTCCAGGCGTACAGAAGTTATGTGGGAACATACATTTCCCATTGATTTGCATGGGACTTTAAACAAAAACCCCGACCCTCACAAATGGGGGTAGTTAAGGGATAAATTAACTATCCTATAGTTTAAGTGGACATATAAGTAACATGTGACCAAGTGTTATCGAAATATCTACAGCCGTTTGGAAGTTATGAAGTAACATGTATTTCCCATAGAGTTGAATGGGACTTTAAAGGAAAACCCCGACCATGGCAAATGGGGGTGGGTAAGG
The DNA here is from genome assembly GCF_905171775.1 of Rana temporaria. NCBI lineage: Eukaryota > Metazoa > Chordata > Amphibia > Anura > Ranidae > Rana > Rana temporaria. The sequence continues at coordinate 28,055,819 of NC_053492.1, forward strand.
GTTAAACCACCTATCCTATGTTTGTTGCTGACATATAAGTAACATGTGTGCCAAGTTTCATGTTAATATCTTTAGCCGTTTGGACGTGATGCTGGAACATACATACATACATACATACATACATACATACATACATACATACATACACACACACACACGTTGAGTTTTATATATATAGATTTTTTGGGGATATTTATTATAGCAAAAAGTATTGCAAAATTGACGTTCTATTTTTGTTTATAGCGCAAAAAATAAAAACCGCAGAGGTGATCAAATACCAAAGAAAGTTCTATTTGTGGGAAAAAAAGGACATCAATTTTGTTTGGGAGCCACGTCCAGGCAATTGTCAGTCTTTTAGACATATGCACTGCCGAAAAATGTGTTTGTTTTTGTTTTTTTTTTCTTGTTTTTTTGGGTCATTCGTTACGATTGAAATTCATAAATTCGTAAATTAGAAAAAATTATGAAATTTGTAAAATTGAAAAGGCGTAAATCCAAAAATCTGAAAACTTGTATATTCCGAAATTCAAAAAATCATGATATTCGAAAATCCGAAAATTCAAGAATTCAAAAGTAAGAAAGAAAATCTAAAAATTCTAAAGAATGAGAATTTGAAATAGTAACTATTAACCACTTGAGATCCATGCTATAGCCGAATGACGACCACAGCGCTGACCTGAATTGCCAGGAGGCCGTCAATAGACGTCCTTCTCTTCGCACGCTGAATGCGCCGCAGGGCGCGCGCGGCGCACGTTGTGATCACTGAGTCACTGAGACTTGGGTAATCACAGATCCAGGTAAAGGGCCGATCCCAGCCCCTTACCACATGATCAGCTGTCAGCCAATGACAGCTGATCACGTGATGTAAACAAAAGCTAGGTAACGCTAACAGCGCGAGGAGAAAAAAAAGCGATCACTGGCTTATGTGCAAGGGACATCGGTCCCGAAGAGAAAGAGGCAATTCTGCCTCATCTGTGCCACCTGACAGTGCCCACAGTGCCCACCAATGCCACCTATCAATGCCCACAAGTGCCACCTATCAATGCCCACAAGTGCCACCTATCAATGCCCACCAGTGGTGCCAATCAGTGCCTCAACAGTGCCACCTAGCAGAGCTGCCTATCAGTGTAACCTACGAGTGCCGATCAGTGCCCATCACTGCCACATATCAGTGCCCATCACTGCCACATATCAGTGCCAACTATCAGTGACACCTATTAGTCCCACTTCTCAGTGCCCACCAGTGCCACCAATAAATGCCCTTTAGTGCCACCCATCAGTGCCACCTATCAGCATCCGCCAGTGCCGCCTTATCGGTGCCCATCAATGCAGCACATAGGTGCTCATCAGTGCAGCCTCATCAGAGTACATCAATGAAGGAGAAAAATTACCTGTTTGCTAAATTTTATAACAAAATATAAAAAAATATAAAAATAAAAAAAATCGGTCTTTTTATTTTTTTTAACAAAAAATTAAAACCGCAGAGGTGATCAAATACCACCAAAAGAAAGCTCTATTTGTGGGGAAAAAATTTGATAAAAATTTCATTTGGGTACAGAGTTGTATGACCGCGCAATTGTCATTCAAAATGCATCAGCGCTGAAAGCTGAAAATTGGTCTGGGCTGGAGGGGGGTTTAAGTGCCCAGTAAGCAAGTGGTTATATTATAGGTATTGGAATTTTCATTCAAATTTGTGTGTAAGTCAACGTAACAAATACGATTTTTCCCGAAGTTACAAATTATCCGAAATAATGAATGCCGGATCTAAACAAATGGAACGGAATGAATTAAAAATAATAATAGTAAAAATGTATAATTATTATTATTATTATTATTATTATTAATATTATTGTTGTTATTTATTATTATTAATTTGTTACGTTCCATTCGTTTACATACGGCATTCGTTATTTCGCATAATTCGTAACTTCAGATAAATTCGTATTCGTTATGTTCTCTAACATCCACATTTGAAAGGGAATTCCAATACCTATAATTTAATAGTTAGTAATAGTTAAGTTAATATTAGTTAGTTATTATTTCAGATTTTCTATTTTTTATTTTTTTTTAACCACTTAAGGACCGCCTAACGCCGATATACATCGGCAGAATGGCACGGCTGGGCACAGTATAATTGTATTGTATAATGCCCAGCCGTGGGTCGTGGGCGCGCGCCCGCGGTGCGCACCCACGACCCGGTCCGAAGCACCGTGACCACGGCCGAGGGACTCGCGGACCGATCGCCGCTGGAGTCCCGCGATCGGTCCCCAGAGCTGAAGAACGGGGAGAGCTGTGTGTAAACACAGCTTCCCCGTTCTTCACTGTGGCAGCGTCATCGATCGTGTGTTCCCTTATATAGGGAATCACAATCGATGACGTCACACCTACAGCCACACCCCTCTACAGTTAGAAACACAGAGGAGGTCACACATAACTCCATCAGTGCCCCCTTGTGGTTAACTCCCAAACTGCAACTGTCATTTTCACGGTAAACAATGCATTTTAAATGCATTTTTTTTTTTGTGAAAATGACAATGGTCCCAAAAATGTGTCAAAATTGTCCGAAGTGTCCGCCATAATGTCGCAGTCACGAAAAAAATTGCTGATCGACGCCATTAGTAGTAAAAAAATAAATAAAACTATCCCCTATTTTGTAAACACTATAAATTTTGCGCAAACCAATCGATAAACGCTTATTGCGATTTTTTTTTGCCAAAAATAGGTAGAAGAATACGTATCGGCCTAAACTGAGGAAAAAAATTGTTTTTTTATATATTTTTGGGGGATATTTATTATAGCAACAAGTAAAAAATATTGAATTTTTTTCAAAATTGTCGCTCTATTTTTGTTTATATCGCAAAAAATAAAAACCACAGAGGTGATCAATTACCACCAAAAGAAAGCTCTATTTGTGGGAAAAAAAGGACGCCAATTTTGTTTGGGAGCCACGTCGCACGACCGCGCAATTGTCAGTTAAAGCGCCGCAGTGCCAAATCGCAAAAAGGGGCCTGGTCCTTTAGCTGCATTTTGGTCCGGGTCCTAAGTGGTTAATCTTCGCTCTTATTTTCGGATTTTTAAATATTCAAACTTACAAATTTTTGAATTTACGAATATTCGGAAAAAATTGTCAAATGGATTTTCGTTAATTCAAATATTTCCGAATTAACAAATTTGTCAAAAGTCATTAAACTAATACGGAACAAAACAAATTGTACATTTCTATTGTCTTTCTTATATCCTTTTATCTAGTGGTAGTTGTTTTTTGTTATCTACATTATTCTTATGTATCGTTCGGCACTGTGTCTGCTTAAAGCGGTAGTTCCCCCTCAAAAAAAATGTTACCCTTAGGCCCCGTACAGACGACCGAACATGTTTGCTGAAACTGGTCCGCGGACCAGTTTCAGCAGACATGTTCGGTCGTCTGTACAGCCGAGCGGACAGGATTCCAGCGTACATTTGCCCGCCAGACCGTTTTCGAGCGGGCAAATGTTTCTAAACATGTTTAGAAACATGCCCGCTGGAATCCTGTCCTTCGGGCATGTTCGGTCGTCTGTACAGACTTACCGTACATGTCCAAACGGCCGCCATCCCTCGCATGCGTCGAATGACTTTGACGCATGCGTGGAAGCATTGAACTGCCATGGCCGCGCACGTCGCCGCGACAGCGCAGCCTCGTCGCCGCGTATCATGTACGCGCGGATTTCTGTATGATGGTGTGTACAGCCATCATACAGAAATCTCTGGGCGGGCATGTACGCTGAAAACGGTCCGGCGGACCGTTTTCATCGTACATGTTTGCCCGTCTGTACGGGGCCTTAGATTGATGCTCATTTTGTCTAGGGGAATCGGCTAGTTGTTTTAAAATCAAAGCTGTACTTACCGTTTTAGAGCGCGATTTCTCCGCCGCTTCCGGGTATGGTCTTCGGGTCTGGGCGTTCCTTCTTGATTGACAGTCTTCCGACAGGCTTCCGACGGTCGCATCCATCGCGTCACGAGTAGCCGAAAGAAGCCGAAAGTCGGCGCGGCTCTATACGGCGCCTGCGCACCGACGTTCGGCTACTTTCGGAAAATCGTTACGCGATAGATGCGACCGTCGGAAGCCTGTCGGAAGACTGTCAATCAAGAAGGAACGCCCAGACCCGAAGACCATACCCGGAAGCGTCTGAGAAATCGCGCTCTAAAACGGTAAGTACAGCTTTGATTTTAAAACAACTAGCCGATTCCCCTAGACAAAATGAGCATCAATCTAAGGGTAACATTTTTTTTTGAGGGGGAACTACCGCTTTAAGTGTCCACAGCAAACCATAAAGAAACTCTGATATACTTCTTCTTTTTTACTAGTGAGTATCCTATAATCTACAGGGGAACTTTATTCATTTAAAACCTAGGATTAGTCAACATTAAAAAATAAGGGGGGCGTGGCCGAGCCGGCAGCAGGGATGGACGCCTAACTGAGAAGCTCCTGCCACCTCAGACAGCCCAAAGGCTTAAGCAGCGATTCTTGGCAGCATTTGTGAGTGGGAAGTATCCCACAAGGTAGCCATACCCACCCTACTTCCACCCCTGGCAACTTTTGGGGCAAAAAACACCACCCGAGACCGCCAGACACAGCGTTACCGAATCCGGGGAGGCGCCATAGGAAAGACCGCGGCTTCGGCCTAGTCACGGAAGTCGCGGCCGTTTTGGCCCCCCGGCGGCGGCTCTCAGCATCACACCAGGCCTCACCGAGTGAGCTAACACTCTAACACCTCCTGGAGAAGGGTCAGCAAGACCGGGGGACATCACTGAGGTACAGCACAGCCTATCCTGCAGACCAGAAAGACCTCAGGTACCTCACGTTCGGCAGCCATATTGATCCCCTCACAGAAGACCTCCCTCACTCACCACTGTCCCTCCTTGTTCCCCATTGATCCTAAACCCTCAGAGGTGATAACCAGAGGGACAGGGGACTTTGCTTCCATGCATTCGGCCCGGGGTTGAGCTGTTTGAGAGGCCACAACCGTTATATGTACTTTTTATGCACCCTTGGCCTGGCAACCATATTGGCCCCCCCTGAAACTGCCTGTTTAACCCCACAGTGGCTGAGTGTCAGTTAGCTATCTGCTCCCACATTGTACACTTCCCAGAGAAACATTATTATAAATCCCCCTCACCTCACAAGGGACTATTGCTACTGAACCGTGACATTATTCTGTCTGACAGAACGGAGAACAATTGACTAGCTGGCTGTTTATAACTGATGACAGATACTTGCTCTTAGTGGGAACTGGATAGCATGGGCACTGCTTCCCGACGTTCTTCGGCATCTCGCTCCCGATCCCCGAGGGAAAATACAGAGCAACAGGGTCAAAACACAGCGGTACAGTTTCGCACCCCCCGTGGAAATATGGCGACGAACCGCCGAGGGTCCCCTCAAACTCAGACCCTTTCGCAATCTAGTCCTCAGTCACAAGCTGACATAGTGCTCATGACGCATGAATTAGACCCATCGCATCCACCGATAAGAGACCAGGTCGGGACCGGCACCAACACTTTACCTCACCTTAGCATCCTGGATCTAAAGTCAGTGGCGGCTGACATAAAAGACACCCTCTCTGCAGCCATCGCAGAACTCCGTATTGATCTACGCTCCTTGTCTGATAGGGTCTCTCGCACCGAACAGACAATAGATGACCATGACATGGTGCTCCAGAAATCTACCAGGAAAATAGACGACCATACCCTTCAGCTGAGAGATGTAAATCGTCATCTAGAGGACCTTGACAACAGAGGTCGCCGCCGGAACCTGCGGGTGAGGGGACTGCCTGAAGTAATTGAGGGAGATCAAGTCCAAAAGGAGATCGTCACCCTATTTAATTCCATTATAGGGAAACCCCCCCAGTCTAATATCGACTTCGAGAGAATACATCGGGCCCTCCGCCCCAAGGGGAGAGATACAGACCCCCCTAGGGATGTGATATGTTGCTTGCCCGACTTCAAGCTGAAAGAAGAGATTCTGAGTCGGGCCAGAGGCCAAGAACTTAAATGCGGAGATGCTCCAGTTCAAATATACCAAGATCTCTCGGGAATTACACTACAACATAGACGTGACCTCAAACCTCTATTGGAAGCCCTGCAATCAAGAGAGATCAGGTATAAGTGGAAGTTTCCTTTTTGCCTTTCTGCCTCACACCAAGGTCGCAATGTGGCACTGAGAGTGCCAGAGGATCTACCCAGATTCTGTGAAACACTCGGACTACCACCAATCTCAGTGCCCAATTGGTACGCACCTTACCGTCGTTCAGTAGGTAGATGGGGTAAACCGCCAGAGGTACCCATGGAAACCCAATCAGTAAGTTATCGCAGAAGAAGATCTTCCTCCAGTTCCAGATTCTCCCAGGGACCCACGGGAGCAGGAAGGGACCAAGATCAGTCAACTCCCCCGGTAACCCGGAGGGCCAGAAGGGACAATTGTGAGTGATCTCCTGAAGTAATCTCATATTTACCCTCTTTGTCAATAACATTATTAATACAGCTTGTTGTTTAATTTGTGCCATCACCTATTAAGAGGAATGTCTCACTTAAACCATTTTATTAGAGGAATATATAGCTATTGCAGGTTGACCCTCTATTTATAACCATATTCTCTTGGTGAGGGAGTGTATAACTGTTAGCTTTGCTGTACTAGGCCCACACAGCGGGGTGGTACTTACTTACCTCCCTCACTCCGAGAAGTGCTATAGGGAAATGCTTTAGGCCCTGACATAAATATAGGGAGATAGCTACTAAACATTCCTCTTTTCATTTTTCATTTGTTTCTGATGTAATACTACATGGGCAATTCTCTATAGTCCCCCCTCCCCCAGGATACATTTGGCCTCACGGAAGCCTTTAAATAGTGATGAGGGCAGAGGCGAGTTTCCCAAAATATCATTATCAGAACCTGTAACCCACACTACTTGTGGGACTAAATAACTCCATAAGTTTAACTTGTGTCGTCTATGGTCTTGGCTATAACAAAATAGTATGCCAGCATTACCCTAGTAAACAGACACACAAAAATCCCAAGAATGGGAATGACATGCAAAAAGGCATCTCAATTCTACACCAGAAATACTCATAGTGATCAATAGATCACAACAGGAATGTAGAAACTCCCGGGCTTGTCTTGTAGGGTTAATACTTCATTTACTTCTCTTTCTTTGGCCCCGGTAGCAGATTGATATGTCCCGGGCTGTTACTCTACTGTATCTTAATGTTGGCTAGTAGGAGGGTATTATTTGAATAATTTACAAAGTGATAAAGAATTAACATATTCTTGTTTAGGTTTTGTTTTGATTCCTAAACATAGTGGACATTGTTGCCAATACACACCTCGGGGTTGGACTCACACTGAGAGATTCAGAAAATTGTTTTACACCCTGCCAACACCCAGCTATGTACTAAAGGGTAGGGGTTCTTACATTCTGTTAAACACGCTCCTTAATTTTTGTACTCTCTCAGTTTGACTCAAATCTGGGGTGGCATGGACCCACTACATTGGTTATTTACAGTTCATTTTTGGATCTAAGATTTAAAGTTTACTTAAGGCGTTTCGCTTTTGTTGTTGGTTTTGGTCAACCCCAAAACAGTGGTGCACTGGGGCTTCTGACCCGCTTTGGAGTGGAAGACTTGGTGCACCCTGTATATCTCCGATTGTACTGTGTATATAGTAAGTGTGTGTGGATCTTATTCCTCCACTTAATCGGTACTTAAAAGTAATAGGGCATAGGCCCTCATAGCTAATTTACACCCTGTATAGTTAATCTCTTTAGACGCAAGTTTTACCCTTATCTGTCCCAGATCTTCCCCAACCTACGTTTACCCCTTTCTCTTTAGGTTTCCCCCTCTACAAAGATGTGCCCCATCCCACCCCCACCAACTGCTGCGATAAAGAAGGGACCTTTAGACCACATCAAACTTTATTCTTTAAATACACGAGGTTTAAATACCCCGGAGAAGCGTTCTAGCCTACTCTATACCCTTAAAAAGGAGAAAGTACACATTGCATTGGTCCAAGAAACTCACTTCCGCTCAGACGGAATTCCAAAATTGACGGATAGAAATTTCCCCATGGTCTTCCACGCATCTAATGAGTTTGCGAAATCTAAAGGGGTGTCGATATTAGTTTCCAAACAATGCCCCCTTCAAATCACAGACATCCAAAGGGATCCCCAAGGTAGATTCATCTTTATCCGAGGTTCCCTACATAATTTGACATATACCATAGCCAATATCTATGCCCCAAACACAAAACAAGTATCCTTTTTTCGTACGGTCCTCTACCAGCTAATAGGGATGAGCCGAACATACCCGGGTTCGGTTCGCATCAGAACGTTCGAACAGACCGCGGGTTCGCGCGAACATTTAGAACCCCATTGAAGTCTATGGGACTCGAACGTTCGAATTCAAAAACGATCATTTTAAAGACCAATATTCAATTTAATGTTGGTAAACGTCTTTCAGAACCCGGGTCTTGCCCCAGGGAACATGTATCAATCGAAAAAAATATTTTAAAAACGGACGTTTTTGCGGAGCAGCGATTTTAATGATGTTTAAAGTGAAAAAAAAAAAATGAAAAATTCCTTCAAATATCACACCTGCTGTGTGTCTCTAGTAGTGGCACATGTTTAGAAATGTCCCTGCACAACATTAAATTATTATAAGAACAAAGTAATTTAATACTGGTTGCGCACGTGCTGTGTGGGAACAATATCTCGATTATTTTAGGGGTGGTGGGGGGGTGGCATTATCTTTTTGGGAAAGCAAAATTGTAGAAAAAAGGGCACCCCTCAAACATACTGTAATTGTAGCGCAACAAAGAGCCACGTGCAAAGTATTGCATCAAAAATTGTTATTAGGCGCCCTTGTTACACAGGGGCATAAAAATGTGTCCGTAGGCGCAACATAACACTGCAACCCCTCCCAATATCTGTAATTGTAGCGCAACAAAGAGCCACGTGCAAAGTATTGCATCAAAAATTGTTATTAGGCGACCTTGTTACACAGGGGCATAAAAATGTGTCCGTAGGCGCAACATAACACTGCAACCCCTCCCAATATCTGTAATTGTAGCGCAACAAAGAGCCACGTGCAAAGTATTGCATCAAAAATTGTTATTAGGCGCCCTTGTTACACAGGGGCATAAAAATGTGTCCGTAGGCGCAACATAACACTGCAACCCCTCCCAATATCTGTAATTGTAGCGCAACAAAGAGCCACGTGCAAAGTATTGCATCAAAAATTGTTATTAGGCGACCTTGTTACACAGGGGCATAAAAATGTGTCCGTAGGCGCAACATAACACTGCAACCCCTCCCAATATCTGTAATTGGAGCGCAACAAGGAGCCACGTGCAAAGTATTGCATCAAAAATTGTTATTAGGCGCCCTTGTTACACAGGGGCATAAAAATGTGTCCGTAGGCGCAACATAACACTGCAACCCCTCCCAATATCTGTAATTGGAGCGCAACAAGGAGCCACGTGCAAAGTATTGCATCAAAAATTGTTATTAGGTGCCCCTGTTACACAGGGGCATAAAAATGTGTCCGTAGGCGCAACATAACACTGCAACCCCTCCCAATATCTGTAATTGTAGCGCAACAAAGAGCCACGTGCAAAGTATTGCATCAAAAATTGTTATTAGGCGCCCCTGTTACACAGGGGCATAAAAATGTGTCCATAGGCGCAACATAACACTGCAACCCCTCCCAATATCTGTAATTGGAGCGCAACAAGGAGCCACGTGCAAAGTATTGCATCAAAAATTGTTATTAGGCGCCCTTGTTACACAGGGGCATAAAAATGTGTCCGTAGGCGCAACATAACACTGCAACCCCTCCCAATATCTGTAATTGTAGCGCAACAAAGAGCCACGTGCAAAGTATTGCATCAAAAATTGTTATTAGGCGCCCTTGTTACACAGGGGCATAAAAATGTGTCCGTAGGCGCAACATAACACTGCAACCCCACCCAATATCTGTAATTGGAGCGCAACAAGGAGCCACGTGCAAAGTATTGCATCAAAAATTGTTATTAGGCGCCCTTGTTACACAGGGGCATAAAAATGTGTCCGTAGGCGCAACATAACACTGCAACCCCTCCCAATATCTGTAATTGGAGCGCAACAAGGAGCCACGTGCAAAGTATTGCATCAAAAATTGTTATTAGGCGCCCTTGTTACACAGGGGCATAAAAATGTGTCCGTAGGCGCAACATAACACTGCAACCCCTCCCAATATCTGTAATTGGAGCGCAACAAGGAGCCACGTGCAAAGTATTGCATCAAAAATTGTTATTAGGTGCCCCTGTTACACAGGGGCATAAAAATGTGTCCATAGGCGCAACATAACACTGCAACCCCTCCCAATATCTGTAATTGGAGCGCAACAAGGAGCCACGTGCAAAGTATTGCATCAAAAATTGTTATTAGGCGCCCCTGTTACACAGGGGCACAAAAATTAGGCCTGATGCCGCGTGCAAAGTATTGCATCAAAAATTGTTATTAGACGCCCCTGTTACACAGGGGCACAAAAATTAGGCCTTAGGCCACGTGCAAAGTATTGCATCAAAAATTGTTATTAGACGCCCCTGTTACACAGGGGCACAAAAATTAGGCCTTAGGCCACGTGCAAAGTATTGCATCAAAAATTGTTATTAGACGCCCCTGTTACACAGGGGCACAAAAATTAGGCCTTAGGCCACGTGCAAAGTATTGCATCAAAAATTGTTATTAGACGCCCCTGTTACACAGGGGCACAAAAATTAGGCCTTAGGCCACGTGCAAAGTATTGCATCAAAAATTGTTATTAGACGCCCCTGTTACACAGGGGCACAAAAATTAGGCCTTAGGCCACGTGCAAAGTATTGCATCAAAAATTGTTATTAGACGCCCCTGTAACACAGGGGCACAAAAATTAGGCCTTAGGCCACGTGCAAAGTATTGCATCAAAAATTGTTATTAGGCGCCCCTGTTAAACAGGGGCAGAAAAATTAGGCCTTAGGCACTGGTGGCGGAGCACAGAAAAACAAAATTTCTTACTAGCTAACAGCATGAAAAGTGAGGAGGAGAAGGATATTCCATCAGCAGCACAACAGGACAGTCACTCAGCATCAGCAGTCTCAAAGGGATCTGATATTTCAACACAAAATTCTTATTCAGTAACATCAGCATCAGGTGCTTGGTAGCCGGTGTTGATCCAAGCCTGATTCATTTTGATGAAGGTCAGTCGATCAACAGAGTCGGTGGAGAGGCGTACCCTGTGATCGGTCACAAAGCCTCCAGCAGCACTGAATGTACGTTCTGAAAGAACACTGGATGCAGGGCAAGCCAGTAGCTCAATTGCGTACTGTGCAAGCTCTGGCCAGTGATCCATCCTCAAGACCCAGTAAGCAAGAGGATTTTCCGTGGGGAAGGTGTCCAAGTCGGATCTTGCCGCTAGGTATTCCCGGACCATGTAAACCAGACGCTGGCGATGGTTGCTGGAACCGGTCAGACCTTGGGGCTGCGGACTAAAAAATTGTCTGAACGCATCGGTCAGACGGCCACCTTCTCCACCGCTCCTTCTCTGACTCACCGAAGCCTCAGCAAGACGTTGTCCAGGGCCAGGTTTTGGTAATCCCCCCGGTTCTGGGAACGCATTGCACAGACCCTTCTGCAAGGCCTCCCGCAGTAGTTTCATCTTCTGCTCCCTCTGCGATGGCAACATAAGATCCGTTACCTTACTCTTGTAACGTGGATCAAGGAGAGTTGCCAGCCAGTAATGATCCCTCTCCTTGATAGCACGTACACGAGGATCCTTACGCAGGCTTTGCAGAATCAGGGAGGCCATGCAGCGTAGGTTTGCAGAGGCATTCGGGGCACAGTCCTCTGGGTCACTGAGGACGACAGGATCCTCAGCCACCTCATCCCAGCCACGTAAAAGTCCACGTGTTCCTTGGGACTGTAAATGATCCCTTGAAGACTGCTGCTGTTGATGCTGAGTGCTAGGCTCCACCTCCATGCTGCTGATACAATCCTCCTCCTCCTCCTCTTCCTCATCCTCCTCCTCCTCTTCCTGTGTTCCAGGTGGGCAAGCAGGAACAGTGTCTGGATAAAGGGGGCCTTGAGAGGTAAGGAAGTCCTCCTCTTCCTCCCTCTGTTCTGCCTCAAGGGCCCTGTCCATTATTCCACGTAGGGTGTGCTCCAACATGTGAATAAGCGGGACAGTCTCACTGATGCATGCACTGTCACTGCTCACCATCCTCGTGGCCTCCTCAAATGGTGACAGGACAGTGCATGCATCCCTGATCAAGGCCCACTGGCGTGGTGAAAAAAAACCAAGCTCCCCTGAGCCAGTTCTGCTGCCATATTGGCACAGGTACTCATTGATGGCCCTCTGCTGCGTGTGCAGCCGCTGCAGCATGGCCAACGTAGAGTTCCATCTGGTGGGCATGTCACAGATTAGGCGGTTCTTGGGCAGGTTGTATTCCCTCTGGAGGTCTGTCAGCCGAGCAGTGGCATTATATGACCTCCGGAAATGCACACAGACTTTCCTGGCCTGCCTCAGGACATCCTGTAAGCCAGGGTACCTGCCCAAGAACCGCTGCACCACCAAATTGAGAACATGCACAAAACAGGGCACATGGGTGAGTTTTCCACGTCGCAGGGCAGAGAGGAGGTTGGTGCCATTATCGCTGACCACCATTCCAGGCTTCAGCTGGCGTGGCGTCAACCACCTCTGAGCCTGCCCCTGCAGAGCTGAAAGAACCTCTTCCCCAGTGTGGCTCCTGTCTCCCAAGCACACCAGCTCTAGGACCGCATGGCATCTCTTGGCCTGCATTCCTGCGTAGCCCGTCGTACGCCTACGGAGCACGGCTGGTTCTGAGCCAACATCACCACAGGAAGAGGCCACAGAGGAAGAAGAAGAGGAGGGGGTGGAGGAGAGAGGTGTGTCACAAGCAGTTGTAGTGTTTTGGAGGCGTGGTGGTGGAACAACCTCCAAAACTACTGTGCCTTGACCTGCGTCCTTCCCAGCTGCCAGCAGAGTCACCCAATGGGCCGTAAAAGACAGGTAACGTCCCTGTCCATGCCTGCTGGACCATGAGTCAGCGGTAAGATGCACCTTACCACTGACCGCCCTGTCCAGCGAGGTATGGACATTGCCTTCCACATGCCGGTAGAGAGCCGGAATCGCCTTCCGTGAAAAAAAGTGGCGTTTGGGTACTTGCCACTGAGGTACTGCACATTCCACAAACTCACGGAAGGGGGCAGAATCTACCAACTGAAAAGGTAGCAGTTGAAGTGCTAGCAATTTTGCTAAGCTAGCATTCAACCGCTGGGCATGTGGATGGCTGGGAGCGTACTTCTTTCGGCGCTGCAGCAGCTGGGGCAGGGAAATTTGTCTGGTAATATCAGTAGATTGGCCGGATGTACTACCACTACTACGTTGTGACACACCTATTTCTACACCTTCGGTGCAGGCTGCAGAGAGGACTAGGGGTCTAGTGGGGTTTGAGGTCACAGAAGGGCAAGGGGAGGACCACTTTGGTCTTTGGTGTGGGTCTTTCTGGTATGCCTGCCAACGAGCTGCATGGCAGGTCGACATATGTCTGGACAAGCATGTGGTGCCCAAGCGGGTGATGTTTTGGCCACGCGAGATACGCTTGAGACATATGTTGCAAACAGCAAAGGTAGCATCTGATGGACAGGTTTCAAAAAAGGCCCACACCAAAGAACTTTTGCTGTACCGTTGAGACACAGCAGCGCCACGTAATGCAGTTGGTGTACTGCCCTTAAGCTGACCCCTGGAGGGCTTCCTGCCTCTTTGAAGATGTGCCTGTGCCTCGTCCTCTTCCTCCTCCTCCTCTCTCCTACCAGGCACCCAGGTAGAGTCAATGACCTCATCATCCCCTCCCTCCTCATCATCACTGGCGACAACCTGGCAGTATGCTCCAGCTGGGGGAACATCACTCCCAGATTGTTGTCCCTCTCGGCCACCCCCTCTCCCTGGGCTCACATCAATGCCTTCCTCTATCAGTGTTCCGTCATCGGAGTCTTCAAAACGCTGCGCATCTTCAGCTAGCATGTACCCAACACTGTGTTGAAACAGTTCAGGGGACTCCTCAGGAGGACACGGTGGGACTAGGGAAGGATTGTGTGATCCCATTGTGCAGAGGGTAGAGGACGCCTTGGCAGCTGCTTTGCCAGACAAACTATAATCAGTCTGTGTGAGAGAGGATGAGGAGGATGAGGACGGCTTGGTCATCCACTCAACTAATTTCTCAGCATGTTGAGGCTCAACACGGCCAGCTCCCGAAAAGAAGGACGAGCGGCCACGGCCACGTGCTGAAGAGGATGCACCACATCCATCACCAGCGTTACCTCTAGATGCAGAGCCTGCTTGCCCTCGTGACTCTCTGCCTCTCTTTGTCCTTCCAGCCATAGTTATGCGTTCAGGTGTTATGTAACAAAATAGTCGCTGTCACACCAACTGCTTTCAGATGGTATTAAACAGCAACCACACAGTAAGAGCGACTTGGCTCAAGTGTGAAGTAACAAAATAGTCGCTGTCACACCAACTGCGTTCAGATGGTATTAAACAGCAACCACACAGTAAGAGCGACTTGGTTCAAGTGTAAAGTAACAAAATAGTCGCTGTCACACCAACTGCGTTCAGATGGTATTAAACAGCAACCACACAGTAAGAGCGACTTGGCTCAAGTGTAAAGTAACAAAATAGTCGCTGTCACACCAACTGCGTTCAGATGGTATTAAACAGCAACCACACAGTAAGAGCGACTTGGCTCAAGTGTAAAGTAACAAAATAGTCGCTGTCACACCGACTGCGTTCAGATGGTATTAAACAGCAATCACACAGTAAGAGCGACTTGGTTCAAGTGTAAAGTAACAAAATAGTCGCTGTCACACCGACTGCGTTCAGATGGTATTAAACAGCAATCACACAGTAAGAGCGACTTGGTTCAAGTGTAAAGTAACAAAATAGTCGCTGTCACACCAACTGCGTTCAGATGGTATTAAACAGCAACCACACAGTAAGAGCGACTTGGCTCAAGTGTAAAGTAACAAAGTAGTCGCTGTCACACCGACTGCGTTCAGATGGTATTAAACAGCAATCACACAGTAAGAGCGACTTGGTTCAAGTGTAAAGTAACAAAATAGTCGCTGTCACACCAACTGCGTTCAGATGGTATTAAACAGCAACCACACAGTAAGAGCGACTTGGCTCAAGTGTAAAGTAACAAAATAGTCGCTGTCACACCGACTGCGTTCAGATGGTATTAAACAGCAACCACACAGTAAGAGCGACTTGGCTCAAGTGTAAAGTAACAAAATAGTCGCTGTCACACCAACTGCATTCAGATGGTATTAAACAGCAACCACACAGTAAGAGCGACTTGGCTCAAGTGTAAAGTAACAAAATAGTCGCTGTCACACCGACTGCGTTCAGATGGTATTAAACAGCAATCACACAGTAAGAGCGACTTGGTTCAAGTGTAAAGTAACAAAATAGTCGCTGTCACACCAACTGCTTTCAGATGGTATTAAACAGCAACCACACAGTAAGAGCGACTTGGCTCAAGTGTAAAGTAACAAAATAGCCGCAGTGACACCAACTGCCTTTAGTTGCTATTAAACAGCACGCACGCAGTAATAGCGACTGCGGTCAAATGCGATTTAACAGCACGCACGCAGTGACACCAACTGCCTTTAGTTGCTATTAAACAGCACGCACGCAGTAATAGCGACTGCGGTCAAATGCGATTTAACAGCACGCACGCAGTGACACCAACTGCCTTTAGTTGCTATTAAACAGCACGCACGCAGTAATAGCGACTGCGGTCAATTGCGATTTAACAGCACGCACGCAGTGACACCAACTGCCTTTAGTTGCTATTAAACAGCACGCACGCAGTAATAGCGACTGCGGTCAAATGCGATTTAACAGCACGCACGCAGTGACACCAACTGCCTTTAGTTGCTATTAAACAGCACGCACGCAGTAATAGCGACTGCGGTCAAATGCGATTTAACAGCACGCACGCAGTGACACCAACTGCCTTTAGTTGCTATTAAACAGCACGCAGTAATAGCGACTGCGGTCAAATGCGATTTAACAGCACGCACGCAGTGACACCAACTGCCTTTAGTTGCTATTAAACAGAACGCACGCAGTAATAGCGACTGCGGTCAAATGCGATTTAACAGCACGCACGCAGTGACACCAACTGCCTTTAGTTGCTATTAAACAGCACGCACGCAGTAATAGCGACTGCGGTCAAATGCGATTTAACAGCACGCACGCAGTGACACCAACTGCCTTTAGTTGCTATTAAACAGCACGCACGCAGTAATAGCGACTGCGGTCAAATGCGATTTAACAGCACGCACGCAGTGACACCAACTGCCTTTAGTTGCTATTAAACAGCACGCACGCAGTAATAGCGACTGCGGTCAAATGCGATTTAACAGCACGCACGCAGTGACACCAACTGCCTTTAGTTGCTATTAAACAGCACGCACGCAGTAATAGCGACTGCGGTCAAATGCGATTTAACAGCACGCACGCAGTGACACCAACTGCCTTTAGTTGCTATTAAACAGCACGCACGCAGTAATAGCGACTGCGTTTCTGTGCAATTCAATAGCCCAGTTGCATTAACAGCGACTGCGCTTCTGTGCAAATAAATTGTACACGTGCAGTAACAGGTAATGCGTCTGTGTGTGCAATTAACTAGCACACGTTAAATAACACAGAATAATTATATTTAAAGTAAATCCCTAATGCAGGCAATACAACACGTTAGAGCGCTGCATGTAGAACAATCTCCTGCCTGATAGATAAACTAGCTGAGCTGTACAGTTTATAAATATATTGACAACGCCTAAGGATGTGAATATATTCTCTACAAACTGTACTTTTAACTATACTGACTACACTTCCTACTCTATCTATCTTTCTATCTATCTATCTATCTATCTAGTTAAGACACTGTGTCTCTATCTCTCTATCTCTCTCTGTCTGACTGACTGATCTTCTCTAGAACCGCCAACACACTACACTAGGCAGCCGTGCAGGCTGCCTTTTATAGTGGGGGGCGTGTACTAATCCCCCTGAGCCATAATTGGCCAAAGCCACCCTGGCTTTGGCCAATTATGGCTCTTCGTTTTTTGAGCGCTGTGATTGGCCAAGCATGCGGGACATACAGCATGCTTGGCCAATCATCAGCGCTCAACGCCCCAGTGAATTATGGGACGTTTTGCGTCACTCGAATTTGGCGCGAACGACCCGTTTTGTTCGAGTTTCGACGAACGATCGAACGACCGATGTTCGAGTCGAACATACGTTCGAATCGAACGCGGAGCTCATCCCTACCAGCTAACAGCCTTTCAAAGGGGTACACTTATCCTTGGAGGAGATTTTAATGTCCCTTTAATGCCATCTCTCGATACATCAAATGGCTCTTCTTGCCTTAAATTCAGTGCCTTGAAGGCCATAAAATCAAGCTTGACTACACTATCCCTACACGACGCTTGGCGTACCTTACACCCAAACGAAAAAGACTTTACCTATTACTCACCTCTACACAAGAAATATTCGCGTATAGACTTTTTTTTTCTTTTACAAAATGACCTAACCTCATTACTTGACGCTACTATTGAACCCATGTGGCTGTCGGATCACCATCCGATCACCTTATCCCTTAAGACCCCCATTCACCGTCCCAAATCACAAATTTGGAGATTGGATGACTCCATTCTGTTGGATACCCAAAACAATGTGCGCATCTCTGAGGTTCTGTCAAATTACTTTGTCGAGAACTCGACTGCCGATACACCGGCACCATTAGTATGGGCTGCACACAAATGTGTGGTTCGGGGCACGCTCATCTCACTGACGGCCAAAAGGGCCAAGTTAAGAAAAGCACATATACAAGAACTCTCAGATAAAGTTAAGGCTTTGGAACACAGACACAAAAACACGCTAGATACAAACATTCATGAAGAATTGTTAAAAGCACGAGAAGAACTTTTGGGAGCAATCCGTAAAAAGCTTATACAGAAATACACCCTTACTAATAAGCTCTTTTACGAACACAGCAATAAATCAGGTAAACTACTAGCAGCCGCCATCCAAAAGAAGAAAGCTTCTTATACCATTGACAACATTACATCACCCTCCGGGGATCCCATATCGACCACCACTGGTATTTCCGAACAGTTCGTACGTTACTTTTCCGGCCTCTATAACTTACATACAGAAACAGGTTTATCCCCCAAAACTGACAGAAAAACCTTAATTGAAAAATTCCTAAATAAGCATTGCCCATCTTACTCCTCCCATGAGGATATTTCTAACCTCGGTGACCCCATCACCAGGGAGGAAACCATTCAAGCTTTAAACCAACTCAAACCCGGGAAAAGCCCAGGGCCAGATGGTCTGCCAGTCAGTTATTATAAAACCTTCTCTGACATACTGATCCCAAACTTCCTTACCACATATAACGAACTTCCTGACTCCCCTTACCATCCTAAAGACATCTTAGAAGCCCACATATCTTTAATCCCTAAACCGAACAAAGACACCACTTTAGTACGCAATTACCGCCCGATCTCATTATTAAATGTTGACGTTAAACTATACGCAAAAATATTAGCCAATCGTATACTCCCACTAATCACCAGACTTATTTCGACTGACCAAGTGGGGTTTGTCCCGGGAAGAGAAGCCAGGGACAACTCTACTAAAGCCCTTAATGTGCACCATTGGTTAACCTCTTCGAAAAAAGCTGGATTTTTCTTATCCCTGGATGCGGAGAAGGCATTCGATAGAGTGGCCTGGGATTACATGTCGGCAGTTTTATATAAAATGGGTATGCCACTTCGCCTTGTACGAATGATTCTAATGTTGTACTCGGATCCCACAGCTCGAGTTAGGGTTAATGGCCACCTGTCGAATGCCTTCCCCATAACCAATGGTACGCGTCAGGGTTGTCCCCTCTCCCCCCTTATTTTTATCCTTTCTATGGAACCCCTTCTCAGAAGGTTAAAAGAAAATTCTGCCATCAGAGGTGTCGAGGTCCGGGGAGAACAGTGCAAGATTGCCGCTTATGCGGATGACATTTTGATGTTTCTTTCTGACCCAATCACCACGATCCCCAACCTTCTTAAAGATTTTAAAATATTTAATAATCTATCCAACCTTCAAATTAATTTCGAGAAATCACTAGCATTGAACGTATCTCTCCCTTCCAAGGTGGTAGAACTATGTAAACTAAAATTTCCCTTTAAATGGGAATCTGAACATATTACATATTTGGGTATTAAAATCCCGAAAGATCTGAAAAACTTATACACCCTAAATTTCCTTCCAGCCATTCAGGCTATTAAAGCAGACCTGGCTGATTGGAACAAGGGAAGATTTTCATGGTTCGGTAGGGCAGCGATCCTCAAAATGAGTATCCTCCCACAGATTTTATACCTCTTCCAAGCAGTGCCGCTTTCCTTGCCACAATCCTTTTTCGCAACATTTAAGAAACATTGCAGGTTATTCCTCTGGGCGGGCCAAACACCTAGATTAAATTGGAATAAACTAGTCCAACCAAAATGTAGGGGAGGTTTGGGTATACCAGACATCACCCTATACCATAAAGCCTGTCACCTCACGAGGCTTGTCGATTGGCATCTCTATGGTCAGAATAAAGATTGGATTAGAATAGAAAATGCATTCCTTAGCTATCCCTTATCCCACTTACCTTGGCTGGAACACCACTCGATTCCTAAGGCTTGCCTAGAACATCCTCTAATTGGCCCCACACTTAAAATATTTAAAACCGCATGCAAAGCCCTCAAACTGGTCCCCTCCCCTGGACCTTTGACGCCTCTGTCCCAAAGTCCAGACTTTAAACCCGGTATCATTTTTAAACACACGACGACGGACCCCGACCTTAAAACGCTCCGAGCCCATCAATTCTTTCGGAATGGTAATCTGCTTACGTACACAGATCTGAATTCAGTGCTCCCACACATTGATCTGACGGTCTTTAGATACCTACAACTTAAACATTTTTTTGGGTCTACCCATATGCGATCACGGTGGTGTAGAGATCTTTCCCCTTTGGAAAAGATTTGTGTGATCAAAGAACCCCAAAGACACTTGATTTCCAAAATGTACTCCCTGCTGGTCCCAGATGCGGCCCTTAGCTCTAACATACGCACGGCTTGGGATACTGATCTATCTCTTGCCCTTTCTGACGGTGATTGGGACCGCATCTGGGACTACACTCACAAGGGCTCCATAAACGTCTCAGCACAGGAGAACAGATACAAACTTTGTACCAGATGGTACCGGACACCCGAAAAACTCCACAAAATGTATCCAGCGGTTTCTCCAGATTGCTGGAGATGTGACGGGAAGAAAGGCTCTTTATTACACATCTGGTGGGATTGCCCCTCGTTGGCTCAATTTTGGAAGGAGATATATGATAGTATAGTACAGATCACTACCATGCAGATCGCCTTCTCCCCAGCGCAATTCCTATTGCACCACACTCCTATACCAAAATCACAGTACCGGAATTCATTAATGCTCCATCTTGTGAATGCAGCAACCCAATGCATTCCCTTGCACTGGAAATCTAAAATCCCCCCAACGCTAGAAGAATGGCACTCAAGGGTCAACAAAATAGAGGAGATGGAATGGCTGATACACCAAGCTAAGGACATACATGAGAAATATAGAATTACTTGGGACAGTTGGCTACATTACAAAGATTCCCTGAGGTCAGGCACTGCACCTACTTAGTCACCCATCTACTCTTCATTATTCTATCCCAGGCCCTGCAATTCCTTTTCCTCTCCGACCCATGCTTTACCCCCCCCTTTTTTTCACCGTTTAGGGTAAAAAGTTACTAAAGATATAAGATGAATATAGATTCCCCCGGGTTCTACAAGAGAATCCTTAGGGGGGGGGGGGGGGTTAGATCATAATGGTTCAAAACTCTGGATGACTACCCTGGGCCATGTTATAGACCCGACTTATTTTCTCCCCCCTATCGTCCCTCACAGAATGCTCCCTTTACTGGACGTGTGGGGTGGAGTGTACCCTTTTAGTTTCCTTCCCTCCTCCCCCTTTCCCCTTTTTTTTTTTTTTTTTATATATACACACTTGAATGTTCTCTCTAAAGAGCTGTATGGATGCTCAATAAATTCAGCCTCAATTTTTTGTCTATGTTTAGACTGTTTAAGATTTGGCTGTTCATAATATAACATGGTCTATGTTGTAATTCACATAATCTTGATTTGCTTTTTCTTCATCGAAAATTTATTGCAATGTACTTGTATTACATTTCTGTATTGCTAAAATATTCAATAAATATATTTTGGAAGAACATTAAAAAATAAATCAGCACAAGTGAGGGTACTTACGTTCAATGAGATGTTTCCCTTGTGGCGGCTGTTTCTGTTACATACATAGTAGGTGAGGTAGAAAAAAGACACAAGTCCATCAAGTCCACCCTATGGCCCGGATTCACGTAGCACGTACGCCGACGTATCTACAGATACGCCGCGTAAGTGTCAATGTGCGCCGTCGTATCAATGCGCCGTGCCCATAGAACTAGATACGCCTGAAAATAGGCTTCCTCCGACCGACGTAACTTTCCTACGCCGGCTTATCTTGGGCGCATATTTACGCTGGCCGCCTCATTGCAAATATGCAAATGAGGGAGATACGCCCATTCACGAACGTACTTGCGCCCGTTGCAGAAATATACACCGTTTACATAAGGCGTACGTCCGGCGTAAAGTTATTCCACCTAAAGAAGGCACATCCAATGCAAAGGTATGGACCATGGAACAGCCGCCGTATTTTACGTCGTTTACGTAGGACTACGTGAATAGGGCTGGGAGTAGGTTACTTTCAGTGATTCGACGTATCTTAGGCATTCGTTCCGACGTGATTCTGAGCATGCGTACTGGGAAGCATCTACGGGACGGCGCATGCGCCATTCGTTCAGCCCATCATTTGCACGGGGTCACGGTTCATTTAAATGGATCAAGCCCACCTACTTTGAATTAGGCTGGCTTACGTCGAATAATTTACGTTACGCTGGCGCAACGTAGGGAGCAAGTGCTTTGTGAATACTCTGCTTGCCTCTCTGTGTTACGTCGGCGTAGCGCATATGAGATGCGCTACGCCGGCAGAAAGATGCGCCGATCTACCTGAATCCGGGCCTATGTGTGTGGTTAAATGTCAGTGTTACATTGTATAATTGTATATCCCTGTATGTTGTGGTCGATGCTCCCTGCTGAGACCACCGACTGTGGAAGGGAATTCCACATCCTTGCCGCTCTTACAGTAAAGAACCCTCTACGTAGTTTAAGGTTAAACCTCTTTTCTTCTAATTTTAATGAGTGGCCACGTGTCTTGTTAAACTCCCACTCCCGCAAAAAAGTTTTTTCCCTATTGTGAGGTCACCAGTACGGTATTTGTAAATTGAAATCATATTCCCTCTCAAGCGTCTCTTCTCCAGAGAGAATAAGTTCAGAGCTCGCAACCTTTCCTCATAACTAATATCCTCCAGACCCTTTATTAGCTTTGTTGCCCTTCTTTGTACTCTCTCCATTACCAGTACATCCTTCCTGAGGACTGGTGCCCAGAA
Organism: Rana temporaria; assembly: GCF_905171775.1. Lineage (NCBI taxonomy): Eukaryota > Metazoa > Chordata > Amphibia > Anura > Ranidae > Rana > Rana temporaria. The sequence continues at coordinate 28,078,500 of NC_053492.1, forward strand.
CTGGACAGCATACTCCAGGTGCGGCCGGACCAGACTCTTGTAGAGCGGGAGAATTATCGTTTTATCTCTGGAGTTAATCCCCTTTTTAATGCATGCAAATATTCTGTTTGCTTTGTTAGTAGCAGCTTGGCATTGCATGTCATTGCTGAGCATCTCCCCAGGACCTTCTCCATCCTAGATTCCCCCAGAGGTTCCCCCCCCCCCAGTGTATAAATTGCATTTATATTTTTGCCACCCAAATGCATTTTTTTTTTAATTTCTACATTGAACCTCATTTGCCATGTAGTTGACCACCCTATTAATTTGTTCAGATCTTCTTGCAAGGTTTCCACATCCTGCGGAGAAGTTATTGCCCTGCTTAGCTTAGTATCGTCCACAAATACAGAGATTAAGCTGTTTACTCCATCCTCCAGGTCTTTTGTGAACAAATTAAATAGGATTGGTCCCAGCACAGGACCCTGGGGGAGCCTACTTTCCACTCCTGACCATTCCGAGTACTCCCCATTTATCACCACCCTCTGAACTCGCCCTTGTAGCCAGTTTTCAGTCCATGTACTCCCCCTATGGTCCATGCCAAATTCAAAGTCCTGTGAAATCCCCCATCCCTAATGCCCCGCAGCTGCAGGTGTTAATAGGGCCAAGGGAGCTGTGACAGGCACTTGTCAAGAGTGCTGACTATAAACGTTATAAATGAAGTTGCAGTTCGGCGAGTAAAATAAGTATTTGAAGTATTTGAGCAAAACATGACTTAGTACTTGGTGGAGAAACCCTTGTTGGCAAGCACAGAGGTAAGGCATTTCTTGTAGTTGGTGATCAAGTTTGCACACATCTAAGGAGGGATTTTGGCCCACTCTTTTTTACATGTCTCCACTAAATCCGTATGCCGCGTACACACGACCGTTTTTCACGACAAGGAAAATGCTATTTTTTTAATTGGTTGTGAAAAACGGTCGTGTGTAGGCTCCAGAGCATTTCTTTTGACGCGAAAAATGGCCGTTAAAAATTTCGATCAAGTCTCTCTCAGACGAAACGTCGGGAGGCGACGTTCTGACGTCACCGCACGCTGAGGACGAATCCTCGTTCTGACACGCCGGCCGGCTGTTTGTTATTTCCATGCTGTTTTTATCTTCAAAAATTGTAAGTGCATCCGCTTATGCTTTTATTAAATTTATTGCGGTAACACACTATGTGAGTCTCTTCTTGTTTATGGACACTCTGCCACTCCATTGGTGACCTCGAGGACCATAACATTAGGATGCTCTGGCTTTCCATGCTAAATGTATCTTCCCTGCTCTGTCTGATCTGGTGGTGGTCATCTTCCCTACTTCACACTGTCTGTCCATCAATCACTGGGTGTTGTCCTATGTGTTTGATGATTGTTTACGGATTTACACTATGTCAATATCTTTCCTTTGGATGCTCCGTTTGGATTATCGGTAATTATTGAGGAGCCTGCCAGGAGACACGCTATGGTTTATCCAATTGATTGGGATATTTTCTGCACTATCTGATCCGTCAGGATCTTAGACTCTGGTAAGGGTCAGTTTTTTCGTTTGGTGGTGGTCTTTACAGTATTCATCTACTACAGAAATTTTGATTATTCAGTATCACACAGATTGAACACATCAATTTTTTGGGGACTTGTTTTTCATATCAAAGACTTTACTTAAAAGATTTTTTGGTCAAAAAGTTTTTTGGTCATTTGGACTATTGAATTGTTTATTCACAGTACCCACACCTGG